>NC_056671.1:56084852-56411102 GCF_018350195.1 Panthera tigris | reverse complement strand
TTCTTTTTTTAATTAATAAATGACTACCATCTCATTTTATAAAACTTAAATGATACACAACTAGAAGAGCAAAGAGAGACCCTTTTTTTCCAGTGCTTCCAGTCTCATTCCACTGTCTAGTTTCATATACCTCCATCTAGTTCCCTTTCCATACATTTCCATATGAGTATACATACACATATAAATGCTATTTTTACATAAATAAGATCATGTATATGATTTTTCTGCAGCTTGCCTTTTTTTTTTTTTTTTTTGCGGGGGGGGGGGCAGGTGTGTCAGAAATCCTTAGGTCTTTAAATTTCTTTAATGGTTGATTTGAATAGGATCCAGTACTATGAAAATCCCGTTATTTAACTATTCCCTTATTTTGTCTCTTGCTATTACACTGCCAAAGTAAACATCTTCTTCATACATTTTTGTGCATGTGTGTGAATTTCTTTTGGACGGAGTTGTATGAGGTGGATTATTGGGTCAAAGGATGTGCTTCCTGATAGACCCATCTTAGCCTTTCCAAAGGTCTTCATAACTTTTTACTTTCACCAAATGTATGGAAAGTGCTCATTTCCCCACACAGCCTTACCTACACTTAATAATTTTTTTTATCTGATGGGCAAAAGAAGAAAAAATCATTTTGTATTTCCCTGATTAATGGTGAGGATGAGGTTATTTTCATAGTTTATTGGCCATTTTTATCATGGACTGTTCATATCCTTTACCTGTTACAGCTTTTCTATTGGGTTATGTGTGGATATATGTTGTTGGGTCTTTTGTTGTTGTTCAGCATCTCTTTCCCCATCCTCTGGTAACAGAATCCTTATTTATTGTGGGGAACCCATTCCCTGTGGCTGAGATGAGTACATGACCAGGTCTGGCCTTCCTGAGTCCTTCAGCTTCTTAGCCACAGTGATTAAAGAATGGGCATGTAACTCAAGCCAGGCTAAAGCGAGCTCTCAACAGAACTTCTGCTGGAACTCTTGGAAAGAAGGCTCTACAGAGATCCCACGAACTAAGGACCGTAAGCCTGAATTTACACCATGTGGAGAGAGTCTGAGGAGAAATTCAGAGGCTAGCAGAAAGGAATGAGAACTAAGTTCCGATGTCATTTTTCTGGAGGCCCTAGATCCAGCTGTGCCTAAAGCCTGCCCTACCTCCGAACTTTAAAGTTTTGTGAGCCAATAAAGTCCCTTTCTTGTTTAAAATAACTGAATTGGGTTTCTGTCCTGATTAATATAGGTTATTTGTATTTTCTTATTGATTTGTAGAAAAGCTTTGTAATTCTAAATCCTAGACTTAACACTTTATGCATTATATAGGTTAATAAAATTAGCATGGCCTTCCATGACTTGGCCTTTGTCAACTTCTGCCATTTGTTACTCCACTCTCTCTATACCACACATAACATTTTACATTCCAACAGTATCTAAACATTGGTGTTGGGAATGTTTGTGGATGAAAAGCTTTTCACACAGTTGTGTCTTTGGCATTTATTTTCCATCCTTTGTACAGATTTATTAACCTGGGACTCAGACTGGGGACTACACTGCCGAGTCTATGCTGTACCCACCTCCACCCATTGCTTTTGGGGCATTCCCTCAAGCATCCCTTGTACATGACTCTTGAAGCCCCTCCCTATGACCATCATCCCCTGCCACCCCCGAACATCATTCTCTCGGGCCCTCATTTTATTGCCAGGCTTGGGGATTTGAAGTTGCTAATGGCCAAAACTTAGTTGTTAGAATTTATATCCATTGCTTCTATGTGTGGAAACTACACATGGCAGTAGGGGAAAAAAAAAAAACAAAACCCATGTTGTATGTCATGTGATGAGTAGTATGGAGAAAATAAATTGGAAAAGAAAAATTCGAGGAGAGATAGGAATGATATAAAAAGCCAAGAGATTCTGGAGGACAGATGTTCCACACATGGGAACAGCAAGTGTAAAGAACTTCATGTGGGAGAAGTCCCTGATTTGTTCAAGATAACGGCAAGTGGGTGGAGTCACTGAAGCCGAATAATGAGGTCAAGTAGGTGAAGAAGCCAGGGAATAAATGGGGTAAGGGTGGAGAGTGGGGCCACATCCTGGAAGACCTGGTTAGCTATTGGTAGGACTAGGACTTTGACTTTGAAAGATGGGAAACCATTTTGGGGCAAAGGTCCTGAGAATAGAACAAAGTGTCCAGTTACCTGGCTTTTTAAATTCTTAAAAAATTTTTTTTCTGATGGTTAGAAATAAAAATCACCCCAAAAGTCACCCATGAGTCCACAGTCCTATTAACATTTTAATGTTCTCTATATACCTATAAAAATGATCTCTCTATACCTATTACACCAATATTTGCAGCAGGAAGAACAAATTAGAAAAGAGTAAAGTGTCTATAACTTGGTTTGTTAATGCCTTCTTTCCTCTTAACTTTGGATCCTCTGTGCTTCTGCCTGAATCTTCCACTGGATCTAAGCTGTCCTCTCACACTTACTCAAGGCATGTTCCTCCCAACAATCTTCACCTTGCATTCTTGATTTTCCTCTCCTGTATTTTTCTGACTATTATGCTTTGTTTTGTTTTTAAATCACAAACACACAAAATCTGTTAGGCCAAGATCCCAGATCTAACCTGCCTGAACAAATGCTGCAAAATCTATACTGCAAAGGCTGGGAGAGAGGGGATCCCTGAGAGATGGGAAACAAATGAAGCAAACGTGGGTTGTCTCAGTTAACTACCTGGAGAGAGTTTTTAGGCCACAGCATGGGGAAGGAGAACTCAAGCGGAGCCAGGCAGTCTCCCTAAGTTGAGAAGATGGAGCAAGGCATCCTGGGAGGCCAAGGTGGCTAGCTTTTGCAGGGCAATGTACCAGATAGGAGAAAACTAGACAGAACACTGGAAATCTACTCAAGTTGAATACTGATGAGCACATGTGTGTGTAGGGAAACTACCTGAGGTGGGGAAGAACCATCCAAAAGGATTAGAGGGAAAAATCAGTGGAACTCACAAAGGGTACCTGAGTAGAAAACCTAACAATCACAGGCGTCAGTGTAGTGTGCTCAAGGGCAATTTTGCACCTCCCACCCCACCCCACCTGACATTTGGCAACATCTGGAGACATTTTTGTTTGTTACAACCAGAGAAGATGCGTTCTACTGGCATCTAGTAGGTAGAGGTTAGAGATGCTGCTAAACATTCTATAATGCATAACAAATTACCCAGCGCTAAATATCAGTAGTGCTGAGGCTGAGAAACTGGGTTCAAACAGTAGGAAGGGTCCTGCTTCCTTAGTGGACAAAAATGAATCCTACACTCATACTCCCTACAAGACACTTAACAGCAAGATCTGAGAGGATAAAACTGTATCCAAGTAATTTAAATACATTCCAGAACAAAACAATACGTAAAAAATATCCAGCACCCACCAAGGCACAATGCATAATGTCTGGCATCCAATCGAAAATTATAAATCCTGCAAAGGGGCAGGGAAATACAACCCATAATAAGAAAAATCAATCAAATCAGCCCAGAAATGACAAAGAATTAGTAGACAAGCACATTAAGACAATTATAATTATTCCATATGATCAAGAAGCTAGTGGAGACACATCGAGACATGCAAGTTCTAAAAAAGCAACCAAACTAAGCTTCTTAGAGACAAAAACTACAATGTCTGAGATTAAAAAAAAAAAAAAATGCACAGATGGGTTTAACTGGATAAAACAAGAAAGCAAGGAAAAAAGTATAGTATATAAGACATAGCAATAGAAACTACCCAAAATGAAAAACAGGAAAAAAAAAAAACCTGAGAAAAAATGAATAGCGCATCAACATGTTGTGGTACAACTTCAAGTGCCCTGATATGTGTAATTGTAATTTGAGTCCTCAAAGGTGAGAGAGAGGAGTGATAGAGAAATATTTGAAAAAATAATCTATGGGATGCAGTTCTTATAGGGAAATTTATAGCTATAAAACACATTAGAAAAATAAGTCAATTCAGTTTCCTCAACTTAAATCTTAAGAAACCAAAATAAGAACAAATAAAACCCAAAGAAAAGTGAAGAAATAGCAAAGATTAGATTACAAGTCAATAAAATAGAAAAATAAGAGAAAAAAACATATATATATATTTTTTTTAAGTTTATTTTGAGAAAGAATGCAAAGAATCAAGGGGCAGAGAGAGGGAGAGGGAGAGAGAGAGAGAGAGAGAGAGAGAGAGAGAATCCCAAACAGGCTTTTCACTGTCAGTGAGGAACCTGATGTGGGGCTCAAACCCACAAACTGAGATCACGACCTAAGCCAAAGTCAGACACTTAACCGACTGAGCCACCCAGGTGCCACTCTCTATTTTTTTTTAAACCAAAAGCTAACTTTTAAAAAAGATTAATAAAATTAATAAACTTCTAGCCAGACTTATGGAGGGGGCAGGGGCACGGGGAAAGAAAGAAAATACAAATTACATCAGGAATGAGAGGTGTGATATTACCGTATATAATTAAAAATAATTTTTTTTGAGAGAGCGAGCGAGTGGTGGAGAGAGGCAGAGAGAGAGAATCTTAAGCAAGCCTCATGCTCAGGGCAGAACCCCAATGGGTGCTCAATCCCACCACCCTGGGATCACGACCTGGGCTGAAATCAAGAGTGACACTCAACCGACTGAACCATGCAGGTATCCCCGTTATACAAATTCTTATCCACATAAATATTTGTAAAGTTTGCTAACCTCCACATTGCTGATTCCAATACTCATTTCTTAGACTTATATTACTGGAGCCATCAGCCGCAGTATTTTGCATAATTGACATTTTCATTTGGCGTCAAGAACAACATGCCTGGGTTTTCTCTGCTTCGTGGGGCATTTTTTCTCAGTCTCAACGGTGCTAGTTCCTCATGGGTCTCTAGACTTTTATATGTTGGAGTACCTGAGGACTCAGTGTTCAAATCCCTTTTCTTTTCTACCTACATTCTCTTCCTAGGTGATCTCATCTCTTTAAATACCATCTATGACTGCAAAATCTGTATCTCGGCCTAGACCTCTTCTCTGAACTGCGGCCTTATGTATCCTAGGAATAGCCACTTTGATGCCTGCTTTAGTCTTGGTTCCTAAGAAAACAGAGCCTAAGATAAAAAACCTTATTGTTAATACTTTATTGGGGTGATGCAATCCCAGGAAAGGATAAGTGAGGGTAAACGGGAGGTGATGAAGGGGAGGAGAATACAAGTGGGTGTTACTGAGCTGTCCACAGCTTCAGAACAGCTGTTTGCTTAGTCTCACTGTGTTCAGAGCGCAAGTGCTATGGACTACTTCATCGCACCTCACCATGGGGTAGGGGAGGAAGACTTTTCTGCAGACTCTCCCTCCCTCTGGTCAGTTTCTATCAAAGGGCATGAATTCCTCCACACTTCCAGGTGGCACCATTCAGCCTCTCCAGCAGCCACCACTAGGAAGCCACGCTCTAAGACAATACAGCACGGGAGGAGTGGGAGTCCGTCCCTGCAGTCTTGTGGGCTTGCAGCCTCAGGGGTGGAGGTGCAGGCCATCTTCTTAGAGGGTTATCAGTATCAGAGCAGAACACCCACTCTGCAAATGGAAGGCAGTTTTTAAACTGGGTTTGGTACAATGACTAATTAGGCATCTTAAATCTAACATGCCCTAACATCAAACCTTTAATTTGTGCCCAAACATGTTCTCCTTATAGTTTTCTTTATCTTAGAAAGTGGCGATTTTGTCCTTCCTATTGCTCAGGCCAAGGGCCTTCCTGCTTCCCTGCTTGCTGTATTTTACTCCGTTCTCAGCATAGCAGCCAGATCATTTAAGTGCTGCTGATCATTAAGTCAGACGATATCACTTTGGCTCAAAATCCCCTTCCTTTTTGCCCTATTTAAATGTCAAAGGGGAACTGCATGTGCCACTTACTCTTAAACTCTTCAGAAAAAAACTCTACATAGATAGATAGATAGATAGACAGATAGATATCTGGATAAACAAAACAGGCAGAGAATTATAAAGAAATTATAATAAAATGTCGACATTTGGGGAATCTGGGTGAAGGGTATACAGGAATTCTTTGTACTCTTCTTGCAATTTTCTAGAAGTTTGAAATTATGTCAAAAGTCAAAGTTAAAGAAAATTTAATAGCCCAGAAAGGGGGAGGGAGAATTATTAAAGCAAAATCAGGGTAGGTGCTATTATTGAGAAAGCTTGAGGCAGGGGCAGGGTGCAGGGGATACTGAGAAAGCAATTATAAATATTCATTATAGTCATAATTTAAAATGATGTAGAGCTATGCTCATGGATATATAAAATGTTCATATTTAGTTTAAAATGTCCCAATATTTAGTTTATCATTATTGGTATCATTTTTGGAAAAAAAAGTACATATATATGTAGAATGGCATACACCGAAATTCTAGGTTTGCAAAATAGGTTTCCAGAGACAGTGACTTCTATCTTTATTCTTTTACATATTACCATTTTTTTCTTTTTACAATAAGCTAGCAGCACATTTATAATCAGCCAAAAAAAAATCAAAAAATGTTAAAAATAAAGAAAATTCTCATTTAGGTCGGGGTCAGCAAATGTTTTCTGTAAAGGGGCCAGATAATAAATATTTTCAGCTTTGGGGCCCTACAGTTTCTGTTGCGACTATGCAACTCTGCCATTATAGCAAAAAGCAGCCATAGATAATACACAAACAAATAGGCATGGCTGGGTTCCATTAAAACTTTACAAAAACAGGTGGCAGGCTGGCGTTCTTGTAGTACTTTGCTGACCCCTAATTTAGATGGATACTTTTTTCCCTAGAGTATGGCTTATAGGCATGAAACTGTTCTCATTCCTATAGGACTTCGTATGGGGCCCTCTGGACCAACTGATGGTCTGAGAATTTCACTGGCCCCGTGCAATTACCTGTATCATTTGAGTTAGCAGACTAAATGAAATTCAATGAAAATATCTAACCAAAACCACACTTATAAACAAATAACACTTTGTCTAGAGAAGTGTAATATGATAAATATGCATTGTATGATATTGTAGATAGATTCAGTCAGTCATAGAACTGGATCCCCACCGTTGGAAAGAAGATTCCTTTTAATATGCCCTGGAGGCTCAGCTGTAGCTCCCTGAAGCTAGAGTGATCAGGGGCCTGAGGATATCTTAGGAAGATGTGGAAAGATGCGTATGTCAAAATCCTGGAGAAAGCCAGGCTCCTCCTGGTCTTGTTCCAGGAATAAAATCTTCCTCTGTAAGGAGCATAATCCACAGCTTCCATAAAATTAGTTGGGTAATGTACCATTTTCCTATGTACCAATTTCCTATTACCTGAAGAGTTTAAGATTGGTTTATTTCTTCCTTTAATGTCTGGAAATATTCCCCACTGTGATATCTGGCTTGGAATATTTATGGGACAAATTTTAAATTATAGATAATTTCCTTAATAGACCCAGAACTATCCAGATTTTATATTTCTTCTTGTGTTAGTTTTGGATAAAATTTCAGAATTTTTCATTAAATCATTAATGGCATCCTTTATGTTATATTTGTAATGGCTGTAGATCTATAGTAATGGTCACTTTGACATTCCTTACACTGACAAACGGTACTTTTTTTTTTTTTGATCAGTTTTGCTGGGGGATTATCACTTGTATTCTTTTCAAAAACTGAACTGAAATATTTATTTTCTATTTCATTAATTCACGATCTACTATTTCTTTCCTTTCACTCTTTTTCTTTAATTTTTTTTTAATGTTTTATTTATTTTTGAGACAGTGAGAGACAGAGCATGAACAGGGGAGGGTCAGAGAGAGGGAGACACAGAATCCGAAGCAGGCTCCAGGCTCTGAGCTGTCAGCACAGAGCCCGACGCGGGGCTCGAACTCACAGACCGCGAGATCATGACCTGAGCCGAAGTCGGCCGCTTAACCGACTGAGCCACCCAGGCGCCCCTCTTTCCTTTCACTCTTGTTTTGTTTTCAAAGAAACTGTTTATTTTCTGTCGACCATATTTCCCTTTTCTGTTTAAGAGTCTGTGGAAGAACAGCTTAAAACCACTCAGTGGTCATTCCTAGCCATTCAGTGGCCTGAGCAGTGGGAGCTGCAGACCAGTCTTCAGTGGCAGGCTGCACGCTCCGGTCTTCAGTAGGGATCTGCTGAACAGGCACAGAGGCACCTGCCTACCTTCCGAGCAGTCAGGGAGCTCAGGTTGAGAAGCAGTAAGTCCAGGAACTGGAGCAGTCCATTCACCCTGAAAGTCATTCGTGGTCATAGCCTTTTCAGCAGGCCTTTTCATGGCCAGCATCTGTGGGCCAGCATCCACCTCACCAGACCCAGTGAGTGAGCCTCCTCGCTGCACGGGATGGCAATGTCCACGTAGAGCAGATGAGTTCGTGTTGACACACAGCAGTGGTAGGCAGGCCAAATAAGACACCTCTGTGAGAGGCTGGTAGTCAGCCCTGGGATGAGTAACCACCAGAAGTCCTGGCTCCCGCAAGGCTGCCTGCATCTGGTTAGTGAGGTTTCCGGGAGAAAAGCGGCCAGCATTAGGGGTGTGTGGAGTTATTTCTGGAGAGTGTATTGTAAGGCCTGGGAAAGTGAATGGGGTAACTGCTGAAACGTCAGCGATGTTCCAGTTTCAAGGCTGTCGGACGCGATAGCACTATGAGAACAGAGCCCCACGATCTCCCAGGAGCCGGTTAGGAGACAGACCTATTGTAATTGCCTAGCAGTCCTTGGAACTGCACATCTTCCCTACATGCTTTCACGTAAACACCAGATGTCTGGAGGCTCTTTGTGTTTTCCTCCCACGCTTCTTTGGTGTTTATACCTGATGAACATAAAATAAAGACCATGTGCAGTTGGCTGCTGCTGCTGCTGTTTCACTGGCAGAGGCAGCCCTGCCCGTCTGCTCAGTCTAAGGGTCTGAGAACATTTTCTTCAGTGCGCGGCTACAGGGGTGGCTCCAGTGACAGCAGCAAACTTCAGCACAACTCGCTGGCCAGTATTCCTGGAGGCCATGACACTGACATCAGTTGCGTTTCAGTGGCAACAATGACATGAGAGGCCAGCAGAAGCTTCTCCTAGGTTCTCTTCAGATTTATGATAAAGATGCCATCACTTTTCCTTTTGTAGAGGTGCTTTTCCATTTAGAAGTCAAGTTGCTGCCCCTAAGTGGGTTCCTGCTGCAAGGAATTTGAGAAGACGCTGTTCCCTCATTTGCAGGACATCAAACGTTCTGGACATGGTGCAAATTTCCCTTTAAGTTACAATGAGAACCCAGAACAGCAGTGTATGAACTTCTCTCTACATTCTTTCTTTAGATTTACTTGCTATTGTTTTTAATTTCTTGCAATGTATATTTAAATCATTGAACTGCAGCCCCTTCTTTCCTAACACATGCACTGAATGTTATAATTTTTTTTAATTTTAATTTTTTAAAATAAATTTCTCTTTAATCAGGGCTTTAGTTGTATTCCATAATTTCTATTTTTGTCTTGAGAAAAATACCTTTAAAATTTCCATTATGCTTGCTTCTTTTATTCATAGGTGATTTATTTTTTTTTTAAAGTTTATTTATTTATTTTGAGAGAGAGAGAGTGTGTGTGCATGTGGGGGAGAGGCAGAGAGAGGGAATCTCAGGCGGGCTTTGCACTGTCAGCCTGCTGCGGGGCTCCCGACATGAAGCTCAAACTCACAAACCGCCGAGATCATCGAACAATTAACCAACTGAGTCACCCAGGTGCCCCATCATATGTGATTTGAACGGTCTTAATTTCCAAACACTTGGGAATTTTTTTAGTGTGTATGTGTGTGTGTTACTGATTTCTAGCTGATTTCATTGTTGTCTGAAAACATATGCTAAGTCTTGCTGTCCAATGTGGTAGCCACTAACCAGAGGTGGCTATTTAAATTAATTAGAATTAAATAAAATGTAGTTCATCAGGCACATTAACCACATTTTAAAATGTGAACAATACTGACAAGAACATAAAAAGTTCTATTGCACAGCACTGCTCTAAATTATTTCAATCTGATGAAATTTGGTGAGGCTTGCTTTACAAGCAAGCACATGGCAAGTTTTGGTAAATGCCCTCTGCATACCTTAAAGAGGTTTTCTGTCATTGTTGGTTGCACTGTTATCTATATGTCAATTAGGTCATTTTGTTAATTATATTATCCATGTATACTATATTCTTTTTTTTAAGTTTATTTATTTACTTTGAAAGAGAGAGAGAGGGAAAGAGAGAATCTCAAGCAGGCTCTACACTCAGCGGAGAGCCCGATCTCATGACCATGAGATTATGACCTGAGCCAATATCAAGAGTCTGCAGCTTAATTGACTGAGCCACCCAAGTATCCCTATACTCCTCTTTCACTGTAGATATCACAACAGGCATTCTTGTTTTATTAGAATCCATTATAAATTAGCACTTCTACCATTTCCCTGATAATGTATTTAGGTCCTGATTTGAGGCATTATTATATTTTCTTATAACCCATCTTCATCTAGATTTGCCCTCAGATTTACACTTTCTGTGGCTCTTCATTTCTTCTTAAACTTGTTTTTCAGTCTGGAATCATTTCCCTTTTTCCTGAAGAACTCCTTTTAGTATTTGTTTGAACCTATGGGCAGTGAATTCTCTTGTTTTTGTTTATCCGGAAATGTCTTTACGTTGCCTTTAAAATTTTTAAATTTAATTTTATTTTTTTGAGTATAGCTGACATACAATGTCACACTAGTTTCGGGTGTATAACATAGGAGTCAACATCTGTACGTGTTATACTATGTTCACCACAAGTGTAGCTACTGTGTCACCATACATATTGTCTTTGCTTTTAAAAGTTATGCTTCCAAGATATTACATGATTTTCTGGCATTATGTTGAGAAGTTAGTCGTCAGTCTTATTTGTTGCTTATTTGAATATAATGTGTTTTTTTTCTTTTTTATATATATATTTTTTCTTTTTATTTGGTTTTGTTAGGTACTATGATGTCCTCAAGTGTATTTTTCTTTGTATTTATTCTGCTTGGTGTTTGTAGTGCTCCTTTAATCTATGGCTTGATATTCATGAGTACTGGAAAATTCTCGACCACTCTTTCTTTAAATAGAGCCTCTTCTCATCATCTTATCTCATTTTGAGGCTCAAATTATTTGTATGTTAGATCTTCTTACAATATTAGGTATGATGCCTATGCTCTCCTCTGCATTTTGTTTCTTTTTCCCCTTCCTGCTTCTGCCTTGGTGTTTATTTACATCTTTCAGTTCACCAATCTCCACTTCAAAGTATCCAATCTGCTGGTAATCCTATCAGTTGAGCTCTTAATTGCAGTTGTTACATTTTTCAGGTGTAGAACTTCCATAAAACAGTTTTCATAGATTTATTAGAATCTATCTAATAAATTCTGGTAACACTTATTCATTAACATATTGTTACGTATATTAATTATAGTCATTTTAAAGTCCATGTCTGGTAACTCCAATAACTTTATCACTTGTGATTTTATTTCTAAACATATGTTCTTTCTCTTGGTCGTGGTAGCTTTTTTGCATATTAATTTTTTATTGACATAAATTCACCTGCCATATAATTTACTCTTTTAAAGGGTTGACTCCGGTGGTTTTTAGTAAATTCTAAAATATGCAGCAATTGGCACTAATTCCAAAACATTCCCAGCACTCCAAAAAGATACCCTATACCCGTCAGCAATCAAACAGCCAAACTTCCAAGTGGTTGCACCATTTTATATCCCCACCAGCAACATGAAGGCTCCAGTTTTTTCCACATCCTTGTCAACGCTTGTTACTGTCAGATTTTTTTAAATTAGATTTGTATAAGCAGTGTTACTTTTATAACTCATTTCTAAGACCTAGCGAGCAAGTTGATTTAGAGAACTGGGGAGAGTGAGGAGCGTAGGATGGCTACCAGTTATTTCATCTGTATGGCAAGGTGTTTAGCAGTGCAGTTCACCAGAACAGGGAATTCAGAAGGAAGATATCATGCGGGTGTGTGTTAAGCTCATGACACTAGGTAGAAGTGTGTAGTAAGCAGACAGCTCTTAAAATTTACTCTCATGAGAGAGGGGTACACTTCAGATATAAACTTCATCATCCTATTTTCTTCTTCATTTTTTTAATTCCCAAAGGAACAGATGATAATTCATTGTACACTTTTTTCCTACTGACTTCACAACTTATCATCATGTGAATACCTTTTAGCTCCTCTACTAGTGACCCTCATGCTTTTATTTCCAGGCTTCCAAAAGAGTTTTTCTTTCTGTTCTTCCCTATTTATTTATTTATTTATTTATTTATTTATTTATTTATATTTTTGAGAGAGAGAGCGTGTGTGAACACAAGTGAGCAGAGGTGGGGCAGAGGGAGAGGAAGAGAATCTTAAACAGGCTCATGCTCAGTGCAGAGCCCAAAGTAGAGCTCTGTCTCATGACCATGAGATCATGACCTGAGCCAAAATCAAGAGTGGTACACTTAACCGACTGAGCCACCCGGGCGCCCCTTTCTTTCCCCTTTTATTTTATTCTTCTGAAGGCAGTAAGACAATCATGTCATTTCTTCGTTCAAAGACCTCAATGGCTTTCCAGTACCTTGAGAACAAAATGCAGAAATATGAAACTTAACCCAGCCATAACTAGTACTTTTCTATTTTCCATATGATACTAAACGCCAGAAAGTTGAAGTGCCTGTTTGTTTAGCATCGCATTCCTTAAGTCTTTTCTCCTACCTCGTTTTTTTATTTCCATTTCATTCTGACTCTTTAAGTACATGTTTTAGTAATTATTTTCATGAACTGTTGGTCATAAGGGCAGGAACTCTTTCTCACCCCTTCAGCAGCACTCAGTAGAGTATGATGCTGAATGTTTATTGAATGAATGACTATGTACATACTTCACATCATTTCACATACTTGCTTGCTTCTTGTTGTTGACTACTTTGTTGACTACTTCCTTCTGCCTTTATGCCTCTACTCCCATCCTTCAAAACTCAAATTTCAAGGGCTCCATAAACTTTACCTTTTCTTTCTAATCACAATTGAACCTTACCTCCTCTGAGCTCTTATAAGCATCTTGTCTACACTTAGGATTACACTGAGCCATGTGTTTTCTGTATACATCAGGCTTTGTCACTTATGCTTTGTTGGGACAGTATATTCTTCGTGTATAGTAAAACCGAAAGAAAAATACCTTGCACGTAGTAAATAACAACGTGTTAAAGTGAAATATTAACTGGGTGATTTCGGGGAATATTCAAAGTAAAGGACAATAGTGGAATTTTAACAAGCGGTTAATCCTAGAAAAACAATTTGAGATTTTTATTTTTAAAAAAGTTTCTATTTTTCTGTTGAAAACTTTGCATATATACATACATGTAGCCTATTATCAACATGTATGTCAGAAATCAACAAACAGGGGCACCTGGGTGGCTCAGTTGGCTAAGCGTCCCACTCTTGATTTTGGCTCAGGTCCACCATCTTATGATTCATGGGATCAAGCCCCACGTGGGGCTTGGTTCCGAGTATGGAACCTGCTTGGGATTCTCTCTCTCTGCCCCCACCCACACCCTGCCTGCATGCCCGCTCTCAGACTCTCTTAAAATAAATAAACATTAAAAAAAAAAGTCTGATAAACGTTGCCACTTGAAAAAAATCAATGTCTTTTTATTTTTAGACAGAATATGCTATACAAATTAGTCATACTGGATATTACTTTAGCTCTCATTTTTGTTCAATCTATAGAGACAAGATACACATAGTGGAAGAGAAATCCTCACACTCTGACATATGGAACTCTTTTTAAAAAAAATTGTTTCACATATTTAGGAGCTGTGATTAAATGGTAGTGAAGAAGGATTTCAAACCAATCAAGTTTATGGGCTACATTAGTGATAGCAAAACAAGTCCATATTTGCTGTGAATACTGCAGGAACTTGAAAAGTCATATTCATTAGGAAAACCAAAACTAGGCCAAAGAAAATTTTCTGAGAAAATGGGGCACTGGAGTTATGTAGTTAATAAGTTTAATACCAGAATAGCATAGCATGTTCACACAGAGGGAATTTAATGACAGATAATTAACAGTAGCATAAGGTAGGACTCTTCCATTGTCAGGAGATCAATGGCATGCTGATTATCAGAATACATGCCAATTAAGACATGGAAGGGAATTCAGTTTTCCCTACATCCTCTAAGGTGACTTCTCGGATATGCAATAGGTAATTAGGGCTCTCTAAAGGTTTGAGATTATAACACTAGTACACTTCTTTCTGAGTTCTGATTGCACGCCCCATCACACTGATTTTTACAATATCTGATAAGGTTCTGCATTAACACTTATACATTTCTTTAATGATAAAACTCTTCCCTTGTGGACTATATTTGAATAAAAGACCAAAGGTTTTTTTTGTTTTTGTTTTTTTACATTTTAGCAGACAGAAATTCCTTTCCATTGTTGCTGACCTTCAGTAACATTTTTGTTCACATTGAAGCTTTTCCCAATTACAGGATTCCTCCTCAGAATTTTTAAATTTAGTTATGTCTCTCAGTTAAACATTCATTGTAAAAATTATTTTCTGTCCAGTGGTTTTTTCCCCCTTACTGTAGCAAAAGAGTTGAGCATGGATTAAAACCTTTTTCATAATCATCAATAGCATTCCTAAGATTTTTTTCTGGTGTAGTGTCTCTGGTACTGAGGAAAGTTGGTGTATACTCCAAAGCTTTTCCCACATTCATCACATTTAGACTGTCTTCCCCAGAATGGACTATCTCGTGATCAATAAGATCAGAGAGCTGGCTAAAACTTCTGTTGCACTGACTACACCGGTGGGGTTTCTCCCCAGTGTGGATTCCCTGGTGTTCAGTAAGTTCAGTGCATGTGCTGAAGCCTTTCCCACATGCATCGCATTTATATGGCTTTTCACTAGCGTGGATTTTTTGATGGTTAATGAGATCAGAGCGCCGACTAAAGCTTTTGCCACACTGATCACATGAATATGGTTTTTCCCCAGTGTGGATCCTCTGATGTAGGATAAGAGCTGAGCACTGACTGAAAGCCTTTCCACATTCAAGACATTTATATGGTTTCTCCCCAGTGTGGATTCTCTGATGTTTGATGAGGTCTGAGTTCTGGCTGAAACTTTTGTTGCACTGTGGGCATGGGTACGGTTTTTCTCCCGTGTGAATTCTCTGATGAAGAATAAGGTCAGAACTCTGACTGAAGGCTTTCTCACAATGATCACAATGATAGGGCTTTTCCCCAGAGTGCACTCTCTGATGTTTAGTGAGGTCTGAGCTTTGACTAAAACTTTTACTGCACTGGTTACACCCGTATGGCTTCTCTCCAGTGTGTATTCTTTGATGTTTAACAAGGTCTGAACGACGACTAAAGCTTTTAGGACAATCACTACATGGATAGGGTTTCTCTCCAGTGTGGATTCTCTGATGTAGAATAAGATTTGAGCTCTGACTAAAGGTTTTCCCACATTCATCACATTCATAGGGCTTTTCACCTGTATGAATTCTATGATGTTTAACAAGGTCTGATCTTCGGCTAAACATTTTACTGCACTGGCTACATGGGTAAGGTTTCTCTCCTGTGTGAATTCGCTGGTGATTCATAAGATCTGAAAGTCTACTGAAGGTTTTGCTACACTGATTACATGGATAGGGTTTCTCCCCAGTGTGAATTCTCTGATGCAGAATAAGGACCGAGCTCTGATTAAAAGCTTTACCGCACTCATTACATTTATAGGGTTTCTCTCCAGTGTGGATCCTTCGATGTTTTATAAGGTCTGAGTTCTGGCTGAAACTTTTGCTACACTGATTACATGGATATGGTTTCTCCCCAGTATGGATTCTCTGATGCAGAATAAGATCTGAGCTCTGACTGAAGGCTTTTCCACACACATCACATTTATATGGTTTCTCTCCAGTGTGGATTCTTTGATGTTTAATAACATCAGAACTCTGACTAAAATGTTTGTTACACTGGTTACATGTGTAAGGCTTCTCTCCAGTATGGATTCTCTGATGTTTAACCAGGTCTGAGCGCTGGCTAAAGCTTTTAGTACAATGACTGCACTGATAGGGTTTTTCTCCTGTATGGATTCTCTGATGGATAATAAGATCAGAACTCTGACTGAAGGCTTTCCCACATTCATCACATTTATAAGGTTTTTCACCAGTGTGGACCCTTTGATGTTTAATAAGGTCTGAGCTCCGACTGAAACTTTTAATACACCAAGTACACGGATAGGGTTTCTCCCCAGTATGAATTCTCTGATGCAGAACCAGAGCTGAGCTCACACTAAAGGCCTTTCCACACTTATCACATTCATAGGGTTTCTCCCAATGGGTTCTTCGATGCCTAATAAGGCCTGCACTCCAAGCAAAGCTTTGCCCACATTCATCACAGTTATGTTGTCTTCTGTTAAAGAGATTTTGATCCTTTTCATTTAATGTATCTCCAAATTCACAGAATCCTCTGCATTCAGAATCCTGGAGAACATCATTTCTGGGGTTGCCAGACTCTTCAGGCAATGGTTCAATTTTTGTTGTAATTTCCTCCTCTGAAGCCACCTCTCCAATCTTGGTCTTAGTCTCACCATCTAGAACAATAAAAAATCCAAATGGAATGTATTCTCCATAGTGTAAGACAGTTTGAGGTGAAACAGATTTGTATTTACCTATAAAATGCCGTCACAAGAGGGGAGTGCTCCAAAACACTGAAAATGACCCTCCGAAAGAGAAATTGGGAAGAATCAATAAGGAATGGACCATAATAACCATTTATTGAAGTGTCTCACCCAGATATGTTCTGTATACGTCTGTCACAGGAGATCTGGGAATAGTGAAACCTAGTCATAGTAATTATGACAGTTTGACTAAATGAAAGCTAATACATAAGCAATTTATTAACATTAAGTAAGGTAAACAATGTGAAAGAATACTTGAGGGAGAGGGGGAAGGAAGAAGAAGGGGAAGGAGGAAGAGGGAGAGGAGGCAGGGCAGCCTGGCTGTCACTGGGAGCACCACCAACCAGGCAGATCAGAGGCTGCTATTAGGGGAAAGAAGGAACTATTGAAGTCCAGGAATGGTCAGGACAGAATCTTAAATTTTCAAAAATAGGTCTTTATAATCTCTCATCTCTTTTGTCCTGATTATTACAAGCAAGTGGCTAAGAAAGAGCCACATTCAGTAACCAGACTTCCTAAGTATAGTGTGTCAATCGGGAAAAGATAAAAAATCTCTTCTGAGTTGATTTTTGAGGAGGCCATTCCTAGGCTTAACAATATCAGATGTCCGTGATGGTAGGAGTTCCACTGAAATTCTTGACTATCAGTCCACTGTTAAATGGGGTTTACTATAAAAGGCACACAGTTGTCAGACTGCAAATGGTCTAGAGAGTTGAAAACACGACACAGATTAATTTCAAGGGCGAAAGTAAAAAATCTCATGTCTCCAAGTAGAGTCCTCTTCCCTTTACCAGAGGCAAGGGCATTGGAAAAAGTTAAGTTTACAGGTAAATCTAAATGTGTACTGACTGACTTAAGCAACATGAACCTCTTACGGGGTTTACAATATACAGAGAATTAAAATACATGGCAAAAATAGCACAAGAGGAGGAAAGTCCATAAAACTAAAACATTATAAGATTTTTGGATTGTCCTAGAAATAGTAAACTAAGATAAACTGTAATAAATCAAACGTATATGTTGTAATAGGTTTAAGGCAGCCTATTTCAACCAGGGTTCCATAAGAGAATAAAACAGTAAATAATTTGAATGACCATTTTCTTAATTCTCCCAAAGAAAGTTCACAGCTAGTACCATAATAGATATGCAGGAGAAACATCAGTACGTTGATTACAATGAATGCCCTAGAGCATTGGTGCTTAATTCTCACAGAATCACATCTGAAAAAGGCTGCTATGAGGTAACAATTAAACACAATAAAAGGATGTATAAACAGTAAGTTAATAGAGAAAAAAATGGAAAAACAAAAAAACCTGACAATGTAAAATTAGGCAAAAGGAGAAAAAAAAGAAACAAAAGATGGGATAAATAAAAACAAATAAGAAGATGACATATTTATTTTTTCCTTTTTAAAAAAATGTTTATTTATTTATTTTTCAGAGAGAGAGACAGAGAGCAAGCAGGGGAGGGGCAGAGATAGAGAGGGAGACAGAGAATCCCAAGCAGGCTCCATATCACCAGCGCAGAGCCCAATGCAGGGCTCAAATTCACAAACTGTGAGATCATGACCTGCGCTAAAACCAAGAGCTGAATGCTTAACCGAGATACCCAGGTGCCCCAAGAATATGGTATATTTAAATCCAAACATCAATTATGTGGTATGTAAATTAACGATTCCAATACAAAGGAAAGAAAAAGCAACAGCTAACACTATACTTAATGGTTAAACATTGAATGCTTTTCTCCTGGGAACAAGGGAGCAAAATAAGGATGACCTCTCTTACCACTTTTATTCAACACTATACAATCTCTATTCAATATTGCTAGCCAATGCAACAAGAAAAATAATTGAGAGATACAAATAAAAAAAAGTCACATTGTCTTTACTAAAGTGTGTCAAAAAAGTTATATGTTGTACATGAGTTTATTGGAGCAATATACAAAACCCAACTGTATTTCAGTACACTAGATATGAACAATTAGAGCCTAAAATTAAAAACCTTTTCTTTGCAGTTTTGGGGGGGTGGGGGGGAGGTGGCGCCTGGGTGACTCAGTCGGTTGAGCGTCTGACTTCAGCTCAGGTCATGACCTCACGGTTTGGGAGTTCAAGCCCTGCATTGGGCTCTGCGCTGACAGCTCAGAGACTGGAGCCTGCCTGCTTCAGATTCTGTGTCTCCCTCTCTCTCTGCCCCTCCCACGCTCATGTTGTGTCTCTCTCTCCCTCTCTCTCTCTCTCTCAAAAATAAATAAACAGTAAAAAAAAAAAAAAAAATTAAACACAAGTGGTTTTAATGCTTGTGTTCTCTTTAAAAACAAAAGAAAAAAACAACTTTTTTTTAAGTAGGCTTCGCACCCAACACAGAGTCCAACATGCTTGAGTTCATGACCCTGAGATCAAGAGTCAGACACTCAACCAACTGAGCCACCCAGGTGCCCCTAAAAACATTTTTTAACTGCACCAAAGGTGAAATATTTAAAAATGAATTCAACAAAATAAGTGTGGTATCTTTACAATGAAAACTGCAAAACATTGCTGAGAGAAGTTAAAGAAGACCTAATAAACAGAAACATATGCCATCACTTATGGAAAGATAGATTTAATATTGTTAAGATGATGGAATCATTCCCCAAATGATCTATAGATTCAATGCAACCCCAATCAAAACCTCAGCAGGCTTTTTTGTAGAAACTGACAAACTGATTATAAACTTTATGCACAGAAGAATCTAAACAATTTTGGAAAGGAAAAACAAAATTGGACAAGTTATGCTACCTGATTTCAAACTTTATTATAAGGCTACAGTAATCAAAGCAGTGCATAAGATCAGACATATCTATTAATGGAATAAGACTGAGTCCATTAACAGAGGTGCCTGGGTGGCTCAGCTGGTTAAGTGTCCGACTTCAGTTCAGATCATGATCTCATGGTTTGTGAGTTTGAGTGGCATCAGCCTCTCTGCTATCAGCATGTAGTCCGTTTCGGATCCCCTGTCCCCTTCTCTCTTAACCCCTCCACTCCTCAAAAATAAATAAATAAACATTAAAAAAAAAAAAAAGACTGAATCCATAAATAGATCCAAACATATACGTACAACTGATTCTCAACAAAGTTGCCACGACAATTCAATGGTAAAAGAACAGTCTCTTTTCAACAAAAAGTGTTAGAACTGAACAAGAACACAAATTAACCCTCTTTCCTTATGCTATACACAAAAATTAACTAGAAATGTAATATAAACCTAAATAGAAAATCTAAAACTATAAATCTTCTAGAAGAAAGCAAAGCATAGATGACCAAAGTTAATGCACAGACCTGTGAGTAAATAAATTTGTGTTGTTTAAGCCACCCAGTCTGTGACACTTTGTTATGGCAGCTCTAGAAGACAAATAGAGCATGTTTTGAACTATATACATTTAAGGAATTATATCACATATATTCTGTAACTTGCTTTTTTTGCTCAACATTATGTTTGGAAGATTCATCCATATAAATGTGTGTAGCTGTAGTCCATTCATGCTCACTACTATAGCGTGACATATACCACATTTTATTCACCCATTCTCCTTCAATGGACAGTAACATTTTGTTGTTTCAAGCAATGCTGATATGAATCTGCTGGTACATTTATCTCGATGCACATATTCAAGTGTTTCTCCAGGTTACATAAACTTAGGATCAGAATTTTGGGGTCTCATTGTTGAGTGTATGAGTTCACACTGCTCTATATTCTAACCAATATTAAGTCTATTCTCTCTCTTTTTTTTTAATGTTTATTTAATTTTGAGAGAGAGCAGGAGTTGGGGAGGGGCAGAGACAGAGAGGGAGACACAGAATCTGAAGCAGGCTCCACGCTCTGAGCTGTCAGCAGAGCCTGATGCGGGGCTTGAACCCATGAACCATGAGATCATGACCTGAACCGAAGTCGGATGCTTAACCGACTGAGCCACCCAGGTGCTCCAAGTCTATTCTCTTTTTAATCCATTGCAATCAGGCTTTTATCTCCTTAACTCCATCAAAACTGCACTTACTAGAATTCCTAATAAGCTCTATCTTGACAAATCCAATTCTCAATCTTACTTATTTTTTTGACATAGTTGATTACTCTCTTCTTGAAACATTTGTTTTCTTCTCGCTAATACACCTTTCTTCTATTGTCCATACAACAGAGTGACCTTTATATGTTATTTTCATGCATAAATTGCTCAAATGGTTTCCTTTTACACTAGGAATAAATTCCATGTCCTTACTATGGCTTGAAAGTTCCATCTCGTCCTTTCTCTCTCTGTTCTCCTTTCATTCCACAACTACTCCTATTTTCTGTCTATCCCAAACTGACCCTGTTCCTGCTACACCAAAAGGTCCCTGGCATTTGCTATTCCCTCTGCCTGAAAGCCCTCATAGGGCTTGTTCTTTTACTTCACTTCTGTCTCTAACCAACTGTTATCACCTCAGAAAGGTACAATACTTGGTAAGCCCTGCATATTTGAGGCAACAAAGACCACAGTCGAATGTGCTGAAATAACGAATGAGAGTAACTTGTAAGGTTGTTATTTTCGAGTGAGACTAGAGTAATAAAAGGCTCTGCAGAAGTCCAGATTGCAATGCAAGTTGTCCTGTCACGTGACTTTATTTATCAGGATAACCAATGGTATAAGAAGTGTCTGCAGCAGTCAGGCATGCTGTATTAGGCCTCTTGCAAGCCTCTAGAAGAGAACTATAGTGAAGTAAGGCCATACTCTCTTCTGTCAAGAACAATTTTCTAAGTGAAAGGCAGACCCTGGCTTGCACTTGGGCACTAATAGAGACTTAATGCTTGAACACGGAGCACCAAATGACTATTATAAACTGACCATTGTGAACTAGTTATTTGATCCATCAAATCATGAAACTGGACATACAAATCAGCATTCCAGTATAAAAGCAAGTCTGGAAGACAAATTCTATGTGCTAGCGACCTGGGTTGCCGCAGTGCCTTTTCCTATTGCTCCACTACCCCTCTCCATGAGCCTACATTCATGGCGTGATGGGAATTCCCTCTTACCAGTTAACAGAGGAAGAAAAAGTACAGAATTGGTTTATAGTTGGGCCTGACCAGCATGTGGACACTAGCTGAAAACGCAACTTTCACTTATTCCCTGACTCTGGAATGACCTGAAACACACTGGTAAAGGCAAATCTTCCCAGTAGGCACAATTTCAGGTATACACCTGGTTGTCCATTTTCATGGAAGGCAATATAGCCTAAGATACATGCCTATAATGATTCCAGGATAGTGACTAATGCGTTATATAATTAGTTAGGCACCTCAAAGAATAAGACTGGAAGACTAGAAATAAGGATTCTGGAAGAAAATTATGAGGCTAGATCTCCTAGAATGGGGAAATAATGAATATATTTGTGCCCCGGGTAAATACTCACCAAAGGGCATTCTCTGTAAAAAGCCTCTCAATCAGATGAGCATAGTGACTCATGTTATGAATGTCAATTAGCCTTTTTTTACTAATGCTTGCCCAATGGATTTATGTACAAAGTGGTCATGGCAGCAGGAATGGAGGCTATGCATGGGCTCAATAATATGGATGTCTGCTTATCAAGGCTGATATGCCTATCATCACAGCTATACAACCATGTAGCCATCTGCTGGGTCCAACACTGAGCCCCTAATAAGGTCCCTGGAGGGGAGCTAGCCAGCAACTAGGGGGCAGATTCATCACACTTGACCCCTTCTATCACAAAGAGAGCAACAATTTGTTTTCAAAGGACTAAACAGACAGCCCAGATACAAATTACCGTTGACTTAAGAGAATGTGTATTATTATCATGGTAATTCTATACAATATTGCCTCCAAATGAGTCATTTCACAGGGAAGGAAGTACACCAATAAGCTCATACACGTGTAATTCACGGGTCTTACCACATGTCCCATCACCCAGAAGTAAGTGGGTTTCAGTAATTGTGGAATGATTTACTGAAGGCTCAGTTACAGTACCAGCCAGGCAACAACACCCGGATAAGTTTGGGGTACCATCATACAGGATGCAATATATGCCTTAAACCAGAGAACAATAAACAGTGTTGCCTTCTCCATGGCCAGAATGTATGGGTAAAGGAGCTAAGGGTAGAGGAGTAGTAATAAATGTCTCTTCTTACTATATAACTAATAACCCACTTATATTATTTTTACTTTCTATTCCTCTAATCTTGGGTTTGATGGGCTTGGGGTTCTGGTTCTCAAAGAAGAAATACTTCTACCATGGAATAAAGTCATGATTTTGTTAAATTTGAATCTGAGACTGCCTCCTGGCCACTTTGGGCTCCTCATGCGGCTGAACCAACAGGGAGAGAAAGTGTCACTCTACTGGCCAGGATGACAGATACCAATTGCTACTGGGGAACTGGCTGCTGCTACATAGTAAGGGCAAGGAACAATGGGTCTAGGAGTCAGGGGATTCAGTGGAGGTGCTTCCAAGTTCTCTCATGTCTAAAATGCCCAGTCAATGGTACACTGAAGTAATACGGAAGAGACAGGATCATCAAGGACTCAGATCATCCAGGAAAACAGGTTTCTGTTACTAAACTAGGTAAAGAACTCTGCCACTAAGATTCTGGCAGAGGGTGGAGGCAATATGGAATGGGTGATGTAAGAAGATAGTTTTGATTATCAGTTTTGGCTTTGTGAATAGCAAAAACTGTAGCAGTTATTTTAAGGTTATTATGCCTTTCCCTCCCTTTTCCTCAATACTTAATATGAAAAGCACCAGTGGCAGTAAAGTTTTATGTTTCAGATGAGAATATAATTAAAACAATTTTTTTAATGTTTACTTATTTTTAAGAGGGAGAGAGACAGAGCTTGAGCAGGGGGAGGGGAGAGAGAGAGAGAGGGAGACACAAAATCTGAAGCAGGCTCCAGGCTCTGAGCTGTCAGCACAGAACGAGACATGGGCTCAAACCCACAAACCGTGAGATTATGACCTAATTGAAGTTGGCTGCTTAACCAACTGAGCCACCCAGGCACCCCTGATGGGAATATAATTTAATTACAAGTCAACCTGCAAAGAAATGGTAGCTTAAGAGACTGTTTTTCTGCTAAGTTGGGAACATAACCCAAACAAAGAACAAAAGTATATAGATTAAAAGGGGTGGACTGTAATGGGATATTCTCCTTTTGACCCTCTAGATCTACTGCTTACTTTGCTCTGTGCTCCAAGAGGTTGATACCAGTTTATGCACTGCAGCTCTTGGGGTTCTGTGTCCTCTGGCTTGCAGTTAGAGTTGGCCCAAAGTAGGAGGAGAACTGTAGAATGACCAGCTATCCTGGTTGTCCACAACAGAGGGGGTTCTTGGGATATAGGACTTTCAGTGCTAAATCCCAGGGAAACTGAGATCTAGCTCTTCACTCTACATCCAGAGTCTCTTCTTGTTGGGCCAGGAGCTGGAAGTAATGTGTTTCTTTGAGCAAAGGCCATAGCTCCTATTGGCAGCTCTATCTTACAGGTATACTCTCCAGGATCTGGTTAGTCTCTCCCTTTGTAGCTTTAGGCCTAAAGGTAGCAACTGCTCCTCTTTTTTTTTTTTGATCCCAAGGCTGTTCTCTATTCCTTGTTAATTTCTATAATACTGCCCATCCTCTTCATGAAACACTGAATTGCTGAATTTGCATTCAAACCACCTGTTTCCTGTTAGAATCCAGACTGATACATCCTGGTTTGTTTTCTTCATAACCATTATCACTATCTATACTCTATTTTTCATTCATTCATTCATTCATTCATTCATTCATTCATTCATTGTTTCTCCCACCAGAATATAAGCTCCTTGAGGGCAAAGACTTACCTTTTCAGTTCACTGCTATATGCCCAGCACTTATAATAGTGCCCACATAGAGTAACCCCTCAATAACTAATCATAGTATATGGTTAGTAACAATTAGTAAGCTATAATCTGATTAATAAACATATATCAAAAATAAGTATTTGTTGAATAGTTAAATTATTTGAAAGATACATTGATGTTAGCAGTGACTACCTCTAGATGGTGGAGTTGTAGGTTAATTTTTCTGTTTTGTGCCTTTCTATGTTTTATAAATGCACCGTATATAATTATATTACTCTATAGTAAAAAAAAAAAGTTATTTAAACACACTCTAAAAGTCACAAACACATACAATATGTATATTAATTTATGTAAAACTGAAAGTAGACCCAATTCTGCAGTGATTCTCAGGAAAAATGAGAGCTAGCTTCCTGAGAATAGATTCTTAAGGTAAGACAAGTACTAAACACAGAAGACAGAAACAAAGTAAAATAGAGATACTTCAAAACTATAAAGAGGCAGAAGATCTAGAGTAAAAGAAAATGACAATAGAAGGTGAATCTCACAGGCCAAAGAGCAGCAATGGGAGGACCAAAATCAGCAGCAAAATATGATGGGGAAATGAGACGCTCCAAATGCCCATACCCTTGTGCAGTTCTCTTCCACAATGACTCTGGAACTGGTCATGTGATTTGCTTTGGTCATTATAACTTCAGTATAACACAAAAATAGGTTAGAAAAGTGCTTATGCATCCCAGGGCTTTCCCTCTCTCTGTATGGGAAACTGGCTGCCCTGTGAAAAAGTCTGGGCTAGCCTGCTGCAGATACATGACTCAAGCCATACCCGGCACTAATAGCCAGACATATATGACTGATACCAACTCAGACCCTGGCCCTAGCTGAGCCACTAGATGACTGCATGAGTGATCCCAGACAACCAGGAGAAAAACTGCCCAGCTGAACCCAGCCTAAATTGACGACCTACAGAACCATAAGAAAACATGGTTTAAAAATGTCTGATGTTTTGGGGCCCCTGGGTAGCTCAGTCAGTTAAGCATCTGACTTCATTCAGCTCAGGTCATGATCTTCCGGTTAGTGAGTTCAAACCCCGCTTTGGGCTGTGTGCCGTCAGCACGGAGGCCGCTTCTGATTCTCTGTCCCTCTCTCTCTCTCTGCCTCTCCCTCTCTCTCATATGTGTGTGGGGGGGGGATGTGTGCACGCACGCATGCATGTGCTCTCTCTCAAAAATAAATAAACATTTAAAAAAATGTCTCATGTTTTAGGTCACTAAGTTTTGAGGTTCTTTATTATGTGGTAATAGACACAATCCTCAAAATAACCTCCAAAGTATGAGTTATTATATACTTATAAAATGAGGAAACAGAATGATGACAAAGCTAGTATTTGAATCCAGGCTGTCAGACTTCCAAACTTTAAACTATGCCACTACAACACATAAAAAGGATGGCTTGAAAAGATGTTTTATAGTGTTCATTTATTTTTCAGAAAGAGACAGAGAGGGGCAGAGAGAGAGGGAGTCACACAATGGGAAGCAGGCTCCAGGCCCTGAGCTGGCAGCAGTTTGGGGCTCGAACTCACAAGCCAGGAGATCATGACCTGAGCTGAAGTCGGACGCTTAACTGACGGAACCACCCAGGCGCCCCATAGAAGATTTTAAAGGGAAAATATCAAACACTGACAGATTGGTGATAAGGTGGTTAGAATGGGAAAATGGCTAACTCTGGGGATTTAAGGAGAGGAGGGAATTCCATGAGAATTTGATTGCTAAAATTCACAGTAAAGCCATGTGACTGTGCTTGCAGCACTAAAGAGATAGTACTGCCTAACTAATACCGTGAGGGGTAGGCAGTGAATACCAATAGCACTTGAAAAAGCTAACACAGCCCCGGTAACAACCCTCCCCACCACCTGAAACCATTAAGAAAGATATAACACACGGCTTCTCACCTGACAGAAGGCGGTGTTCTTGAGATTCATAATTGAAGTGGATCTCCATGGGCTGCAACGGGCCACTTACCACCTCAGGGAGCAACTGGAGAATTACCATTTCCTTAGTAAGCTTTTCTTGTCCACATAGGAGTCTGAAGCCTGGAGGCAACTGGGCACCACTGGGTTCGGAAGGGAATCATGGTGGAGACTGGAGATAAAGTTTCTGAGACTAGACCACCAGAAACATCCCCTAGATGTAAAAGAAGTGAGGGAGAAAACAAAATCTCATTTAATCTCCACGAGCTTTTCTCTCAGAATTTACTAAGTTTCCTCCCTCATCATCCTAGAGTCAGGCATTCTTTGGATATGTGTACTCCATTCCAAGTCTAAAAACCTTCCAACATAAGTGGAGGTTAATGCTACTGAAATAAGGGCATCCTGGAAAGATAAGGCAGGGGAGGGAATTAAAACTTTTGTTCCAGCGGTTAACACTGTATTGGGTGCCTTTATCATACCGAACTGACTACTGATCCCTCATCATTATGTTTTTCTTTCCCTCTTTCCCTTCTTCCAGCACTCACACGTGCAGGTTTCTCTTTCCCTGGCACGCTCGTCTGATCTGCGTGAATGCATCCCCTTCCTGATTTCCACTTGCCCCCAAAGTTTCTGGTGTTCATTCAGGTGAACTCAAGGCCGAGGCGCTGACCGGATACCCAAAGCACACTAGGCCAAGGAACCACCGAGCCCAGGAGCGGCGCCTGGGGGCGATCCCGGCGGCCTAGACTCTCCAAGGACTCAAGAAAACACACAGGGCTCCCTGGTGGCGCTGCCAGGTGGCACAGCAGGCGAGATCACCCGAGTTCCCCGGCCCCTGCGACCTGACACCACCCATACCTTGACTTGTTCTCCAGGTCACTGTCAAGCCTCACAGGCTGCGAACCCGCCATCGCCGCGTCCGCTCTAGGAATCTGGGAGGATTGCTCAGCTCTATGGCGCGGAGCCTCGCACGTGAGCACACGCAAGGGGGCGGCGGCCACGGCGGCGGGTCGGGTGGTGTTTGCCGAGAGTTAACCCGTGAATCTCCGCGAAGCTGACCTCAGCGGAGCTGTGGCTAGCGACCTGGTGAGCCAGCGACAGGTACCTTGCTGGCCTGTCTGCCGGTTCTTGACGTGAATGTCGAAACGCCTTTCAGGAAAGCTCTCTGGGGCAGGGTGGGTCTTCTGACTACATAATGGGTTCTTATTATCTTATTCTTTTTGAATCCCCACTCCACCTTCCTTTCATATTTGCTGGTGTGCTTCCATTCTAACTTTCTACCTGTCCTGTTTTTTTTTTCGCAGAACCGTGGCATGCCTCCAAATAATTTGGAAGCCTTGTCAAAATACTTTTTATTGGACCTCACCCTCAGAGTTTACCACTCAGTAGGTCTGGGGTGGGAGCCCAGGTTCAGGTGCTTTTGTTGTTGGCTCTGGGACCACACTTTGAGAACCATTGCCCTAAAAATAAGTAATGCTCAGCAATTCCCAAATTGCTGGGAAGCTGGATTTTCATAAACTTTGCCATCAAGGAAGGCCACAGGGCCTACTTAAGACGGCTTACTTAAGACGAAATTTAAAAATATGTGAAGACAAACGAAAATGAAAACACAGTAGTCCAAAAATCTTTGGGATGCAGCAAAAGCTGTTCTAAGAGGGAAGTTTATAGCAATACAAGTCTACTTCAAGAAGCAAGAAGAATCTCAAATAACCTAATCTTACACCTACAGGAACTAAAAAAAGAACAAACCAAAATCAAAACCAGTAGAAGGAAGGATATAATAAAGACTAGAGTAGAAATAAATGAAATAGAAACTAAACAGTTTTCTTGCCAGTACAGTCCTCATTGTGGCTAAAGGATCAGGGTGAGAAGAAGGACCTGAAATTTGGGGGGATGGGGTGGGGTGCATATCACGATAGGAAAGAATATTGTTGTGTCCTTGGAAATATCTTGGGAAGTAAGGGGGGATTAGGAGAAGGATTGAGACATGTGATTTAGGTTGAGATGTTGGGAAGAAGAGGTACAGATTTGAGAAAGTGGTGGCTGGCTGAAATGATGGTTGAGGTAGAAGTAGAGGTCTTTCTGTCCCAGCTCAAGACCCTCTTCTGATCTCTGAAATCTTAGGGATGTACAAATCGAGGCCCTGATATCCCTGTAAATAACTTGTTTAGGTCCAGCCCTCCCGAGAAAGGAGTGTAGATACTTTTTTAAAAAACCAGTTTTATGTGATATAACAGACATATAACAATCATCAAATATTTCGGGTAGACAATTTGATAAGCTTTGTCATATGTATACAGTAGTGAAACCATCACCACAGTCAAAATAGTGAACACAACCAGCAACCCAAAAAGTTTCCTTCTATCTTTAGTATCTCCTCCCTTTCTTCCCACAGCTCCCAACCATTGTTCTGCTTTGTGTTACTATAGATTAGTTTGCATGTTTTAGAGATTTATTTAAATGGAATTATACAGAATGCACTCTTTTTTTGGTCAGACTTCTTTCACTGAGCATTAGTACGAGATCTATGTTACTGTGTGTATTAGTAGTCCATTCCTTTTTGTTGCTAAATAATATTCCATTGTTATTTATTTATCCCCTCATTTATTTATCCACTCATGAATTGATGGGAATTGGGTATTTCCAGTTTTTTACTATTACAAATAAAGGTGCTACAAACATTGGTGTCCAAGACTTTACATGGACATATACTTTTTTCTTTCATGGTAGTTGTATATTTAACATTTTAAGAAACTGCTACACTGTTTGTCAGAGTTGCTGAGTTGTTTTTCATTCCCATCAGCAGTATATGAGAATACCATAGTTGACATACTACTTTTGAAAGGTTTTTAGTAAAAGAGAATGAGAAAGAGGTTAACCAGAGGTTAATTCTTATGTGCAAAGTTAAGGGTTTTGTTAATTTTTTACATGGAAATGATCATGTGAACATAGACTTTGTGAGCATTTAACCAAGGAAATCAAACTTTTTTTCAGATTGTGCTAGATTTGTTGCCTTGTGGAGTCTTACCAAAGATGCATTCTGAGGCTAAGAAGCCAGCTTGGAATCTAACAGTTTGATCAGTCAGCCAGAACAACCCTAGACCCAGTTGTGGTCCACACCAGCTGACACTGAAGAGGTTCCTTTCAGTAAAGTAAAAAGAATTCAAACGTTTCCAAAGAGATCAGGAGTGATAACACAGGCATGGGAAATAATATGAGATTCTCAAGAATAAAACTGATAGCTCACCCACCAGTATTCTACCTGATTTCTGTTTCCTATTACATTTCTTCTTGGGGGAAACTAGGCCAAACTAACATATGTCTGATTTAGGCATAGGTTCTACAGTAGTGGTTCTTAATCCTTTTTGGATAATATGACTACTTTGAGAATATGATAGAAACTATAGACCTCTTCTTCAGAAAGTTGAACATCAAGACCTACATGTGAACTTTTGCTTATCATGTATTATATTGTATGAGAAATTAATTTCCTTTAGACTGTATAATCAGTCTTCACAAAGAATTAATTTTAATCTAAAAATTAATCTCTAGGTCCAGGTAAACAAGGGAAATAAATCCAAATTGTGAAGCCAAATGAAAAAAATTGACTTTCCTTTTTGTCAAATAAATATTAACAAGTAGACTGTTCCTGTTTGTTTTGTGAATGATATATCTAAATTATGGACAATCCAATGTCTTTGAAATGTTAATATGCATTCCAATTGACTGTGACTTTTTAAAAACAGAACCCATGCTGAAAACTGAGATTCAGAAAGTGAAATAATGGCCAATATAATCAGTTTCCAACGTTCACTTTGACAGAGATGCATAGGCTTGTATCAGAAACACCAAAACTCCCCAAGACCTCTAGAGTTGAATTCAAATCAGATCATTTCTTTTCAGTCAGTGAGGTCACTGGCATCAGTTTGAAGTCTTCAACTTCAAAACCAAGTCACAGAAGTTTGAACAACTCTTCGTTTGTACTTAACATTGTTGTGGGTTGAATTGTGTTCCCCCATCTCCAAAGATATGTTTAAATCCTAACCACTAGTACCTGGTTTTTTTTTTTAATTCTTTTAATGTTTATTAATTTTTGAGAGACAGAGAGACAGAGCATGAACGGGGGAGGGGCAGAGAGAGAGGGAGACACAGAATCCGAAGCAGGCTCCAGGCTCCGAGCTGTCAGCACAGAGCCCGACGCGGGGCTCGAAGTCACAAACCACGAGATCACGACCTGAGCCGAATCCGGACGCTTAACCGACTGAGCCACCCAGGCGCCCCCACTAGTACCTGTTAATGTGACTTTATTTATAAATAGGGTCTTTGCAGATGTAATCAAGTTAAGATGAGATCATACTGGATTAAGGTGGGTCCTAATCCACCAACTGGAGTCTTTATAAGAAAAGGTAAGTTCAGACTCACAGGAGACTCACAGAAGGGAGAAGAGACCATGTGAATGTGAAGGCAGACATTAAAGTGATGCATCTACAAGGCAAAGAGCACCAAGGATTGCCAGAAACTGCCAGAAGTTTGGAATTAGGCATGAACCTTAGAACCTTCACAAGGAGCATGGTCCTGCCAGCACGTTGATTTTGGATTTACAACCTCCAGACTGTGAGAAAATAAAGTTCTGTGGTATTAAGCCATTCTGTTACACCAGAAGTGAGGTGCTGCTTTAACAAATACCTAAAAATGTTGATGTGGCTTTGGAGTTGGGTAATGACTAGAAGCTGGAAGAGTTTTCAGGCTTATGATAGAAAAGACCTACATTGCCTTGAAGAGATTGTTGGTAGAAATATGGATGTTAAATGTGACTCTGGCAAGGACTTGGAAGGAAGGGAAAAGGATAGTAGAGCAGTGTTCTTTCATCTTAGAGAATACATATATTGTCATGAAGAGAATTTTGCTAGAAATATTGAATATTCAATACACTCCTGATGAGGTATCAGACAAAAATGAAGAAAATATTATTGGAATCTGGAGAAAAGGTGATACTTGTTGCAAAGTTAGCAGAAACTTGGCTGAATCATGTTCTACTGTTGAGTGGAAAATAGAACTTGTAAGTGATGAACTTGGATTTTTAGACAAGGAGCTTTCCAAGCAAAGTATGAAAGATGTGTTCTGGTTTTTCCTTGCTGATTATAGTAAAATGTGAGAGGAAAGAGATAAATTGAGAATGGAACTGTTAAGCAAAAAAGGAATCAGTACTTGATAATTTAGAAAATTTCCCAGCCTATCCTTGCTCTGGAGACAAAGCCATGAATGTAGCTAGAAAACTTTTGGTGGAGAGGACTGGGTGTGTGACTCATGGATCCAATCAACTATCTCAACAGAAACCAGAAACAGAAATGGGGTTATCCAGGAAGGATCTTGGAGAACCCCTGCATATAACTGTGGGATCCCCTTGATATCCACAGAAGACCAGCGTGGTTTTTGAGAATGTTGTATCACCAGAAATACTGCCAGCTTGGACTGAATCAGACAGAGACAGGACAAAATGAAGGAAGCCTGTCAGATTTCTAGGATTCTACATGCAGGAAATGGGGTGCCCAGTGAGGGGTTCCACTTCTGAGGGCTGAGAGACCAGAGCCACCTCAAATGAGAGGGGCTGATGAAGCTTCCATTGTCGCAAGGGGCATACAAGCAACAGGGTAATTTGGAAACTCTACAAATATTTGGAAATTAAATAGCCCATATCTAAATAACCTGTGCTTCAAAGAAGAAATCACAAAGGAAATTAGAAAATATTTTAAACTCAGGGCGCCTGAGTGGGTGGCTCAGTTGGTTGATCATTCAACAGTTGATTTTGGCTCAGGTCATGATCTCAGGGTTGTGGGACTAAGTCCCAAAGACGGGCTCCATGCTGAGTATGGAGCCTGCTTGGGTCTGTCTGTCTGTCTGTCTCTCTCCCTCCTTCTGCCCCTATCTCACATGTGTGTGTGTGCTCTCTCATTCTCTAAAAAATATATAGATAGATAAATATATATTTATCCATATAGATAAATATATAAATATATATATATCATTCTTTAAAATGTTTATGTAAATATAAATATATATATATATTTTTTAACTGAATGAAAGTGAAATGCAACATATAAAATTTTATGAGATGCATCCAAAGCAGCATGTAGAGAAAAATTTATAGCTTTAAAATGCCTAGGTTGGCACGCCTGGATGGCTCAGTTGGTTAAGCGTCTGACTTCTGCTCAGGCTATGATTTTGAGGATCATGAGTTCAAGCCACGCGTCTGGCTTTGTGCTGACAGCTCAGAGCCTGGAGCCTGTTTCGGATTCTTTGTCTCCCTCTCTCTCTCTCTGCCCCTCCCTGGCTCATGTTCTGTCTCTCTCTCTCTTTCAAAAATAAATAAATATTTAAAAAAATTAAAATGCCTATGTAAGAAGAAAATCTCATGTCAATAATCTAAGTTTCCACCTTAAGAAACTTGAAAATAGGCAGTAAACTTAACAACAAAAAAGCAGAAGGAAGGAATTAATAATGATTAGAGTAGTAATTACTGAAATAGAAAACAAAAATAATAAAGAAATATCAATAAACCCAAAGTTTTGTTCTTTGAAAATATAAGCAAAAATTGACAAACCTTTAATAGACTGACCAAGAAAAAAAGAGAGAGATTAACAAAAGCAGAGAAGAGGGGACATCACTACCAACTCTGTAATAATTTAAAAGAATATAAGGGAATACTATGAATAACTTCATGCCAACATATTATACAACATAAGTGTCATGGACAAATTACTTGAAATATACAAATTACTAAAACTGAGAAAGAAATAGAAGATGTGAATAAATATATGAAAAGTAAATAAGTTGAGTTAATAGTAAAAAACTTTCTAACAAAGAAAAGCAAAGGCCCAGTAAATTCTATCAAACATTTAAAGAATACCAGTCTTTCACAATCTCTCCCAGAAAATAGAGAGGGCCAGTAATTACTCTGATGCCAAAGCAGACAAAGATATCACAGGAAAAGAAAGTGATCTGGAAAAGAAAACAGACCAATATCTCTAACAATATAGACACAAAAGTCCTCAATAAAATATTAGCAAATTAACTTCATTAATACATAAAAAAGAATTCTACACTGCGATTCAGTGTGTACCAGTGTAAACCAACCTAGTAGGTTGGTTTAACATGCAAAAATTATATAGAGATTTAAATATCTCACTTTCAATAATGTTCATCAATAATAGAATGAATGGATATTGGTATAATCCTACAATATTATTAGAAATAAAAATGTATGGCATACATCTGCACAAAACTATATGAATGGATTTCACAATGTTGAAAGAAGACTGACTTTAAAAAGTACATATTGAATTCCATTTATATACAGTAGAAGAAGAGGCAAAACCAACCTATCATGTTCAGAGTTCAGTGTAGTGGCTAGAGGAGGGTGGCTAGAGGAGGGTGGGGACTTGAGAGCACAGGGGGTACTTCTGAAGATCGATAATATTGTTTCTTTGCTGAGTGCTGGAACAGGAGGAGGTTCCGTTTGTGAAAATTCAACAAACTGTATGTGCACTTATTTACTTATAAAATCAGCATTACTAACCAATACTGTTTGGCTGTTCTGCATTCAGAGCATCAAAAAACAAAGACCAAAATGCACCATTTTTTTATTATAATGCTTCATCTTATTTTCTGAGACAACTCCACCTACCTATCTGGTATTATTCTCTCCCCATCAGCTATGTATCTCTCTTTTCTTCTATCTTCAATTTTTCTTCCTACTCACATTTTACCTTTTTTTGACAAATTAGATCTCTAGTATCTTTAAAAAACAGACATCTTTCAATCTTGTTGTCTAGTCCAACCAAGTGTCCTTTCTCGTCCCTTCGTGCACGACCACATTTCTCAAAGAAACTATTACCTATTTTCAGTGTCTTATCATACACTTCTTAACCCCTGGCAAGTACATTCCACAGGTAATCTCTCTCCAGCCCTTCTTCTGCCCCTCCCCTTAATAACACCATCACCTGGGGTGCCTGGGTGGCTCAGTCGGTTAAGCAGCGACTCAGGCTCAGGTCATGATTTCATGGTTTGTGAGTTAAAGCCCCACATCCGGCTCTGTGCTGACAGGCTCAGAGCCTGGAGCCTGTTTTGGATTCTGTGTCTCCCTCTGCTTCTGCCCTGTCTCTGTCTCTCAAAAATAAATAAAATGTTAAAAAAACAAAAAAAAAACCACATTGCTTAAAAAACAAACAAACCCAGCATCACCTGAATTCTCACCTCCTCCAGCTCTCTGCCCCATCTGCTAGTAACCTGTTCTCTCTCCTGAAACTCTCGCTTGACTTTTATGATGTTTGAACCATCTGGGCTCTCCTCTTCTGAGAAGCTCCTCTTCTCTATATGTTCTTGCTCTTCCCACCCCCACACACTGGTATTTTATCATTCCGTTTATTTTCCCGTAAGATCTCCCTTGGCGATGTCATCCCCTTCTCTATCTTCAATCATATTTTCAGATACTAGCAAATCCTGCTAAGTTCATGTTTCCAAATGCCTGTTTTCTTTTTCTTACCTGTTTTGCCCTTTAATCCACTCTACTATGTAAGATACCTCCCCAAAGTATAATTCAGGCCTTGTCACGTGTAAACGGCCTGCGCTGATTACTAAATGAATTCCAAATTCCCGAGTGGCATTTGAAACTCTCGAAACGTGACACCACTGTATCCTTCAGCCTAGGTTCCAGCCAACTAAGATGCTGGGCTAATTTCCCAGCATGCCCTGAACTTCCCATTGCGGTGCTCTGCCTCTGGCCACTCCTCTAAGTCAACATTTTAGTCGTTAGACAAGACTCAGTTTGAGTAACGCCTTCTATGAGAAAATTATTCTCACTCTTCTGCTCCGTGATGGCCCTGCACGCCCTTGCCCACGACGGCAGGGTCGATTCTCCGCTTTGCACCCTCGCCCAGCCTGGGCTGAGCCCTTCCCCTCCGTCCCCACGCACTCCACCCCGAACTGTCCAGAACTGGCACTGAAGGCAGGCGTTTGTGGTGTACGAATGTGGTCGCGTCTTCCTCTTCCCCAAATGTACAGATGGAAGGTTCTATTTTTATATCCTTGGAGATAAAGCTCTCTCTCTCTTCCTGTATTTCTTTTTTCTTCTCTCCGTCGCCTGTCAACCATTTTGAAGCGGGGCTGTGGGGGACCAGGTCCCCCGCAGAGACGCACTCCTCCCGGCCTCGCACCCCTCTTCCCAAGCCTCCGCGCGGCGCGCCCGCCACCGAGCTGCAAATATGCAGTCCTCCCGGCTTCCTAGAGGGGTGCGCCCGTTCCCACTTCCGGCGCGCGCGGCCCGAGGCAGTTCTGCTCCCTCCTTGGGGTCTGTCCCGCAGCCCGCCGAGCGAAGGGTGAGTGAGGCGGTCCGGCAGCGCGGCCCCGGGTGCTTCCCAAACCGCCCCCGTCCGGCCTCTGCCCTCCCCGCCGCTTTGCCTCAGCCTGGCCGTGACACAGGCAGAGCCTGCGGCCGTACCAGATGGCCTTCCCACCTCGACGCTTCCGTCCGTCCGCGCATCCGTCAGTCGGGCCATTTCTTCACGCATTTGTTCGTTTGCCTGCCCATCCACCCGCCCTAGTGCCCTTTGACTTCACAAGCACTTACCGTGCTCCGCCGTGTGCCAGGCCACGGGTTGAGGAGTCGGAGATAAACTGATGGAATCTTTCCTCCCACTTCTCATGCGGCCAGAGCTCGCTCTTGAGTCAGGTCTCAGCTGACCGTCTTGACTTCCCCAGTCTAGGTTAGATAGATGCTTTGTCAGTCACCTTCAGAGCCCTTTCTACTTTCCCCTTTGTAATTCTTATCACGTAATTATGCGTCCTTTCTGTTTAACGTCTGCCTCCCTACTAAAATTTTAAGTTCTGTAATGGCAAGGACACGGTCTTATTTATAATTCTTTGCTCAGTGCCTAGCGCAGTGCCTGCACAAAGTAAGCATTCTGTATTGTTGAAGAAATGTGTGGGAAAACACAGACCTCCTGGAAGGGGCCGTTGGTTTGGTGGAGAAAGCAGATGTGAAAAGGCAGTTCAACAGAGTACATATCTAATAGTATGGACTCTGGAGTCAGACCGTTTTGTTTCAGAACAGTCCAGATTTCATCACTTCCAAACCATGTGACCTGAGACAAATTAAGTAACATCAGTTTCTGTTCAGTTAAACAGTAGAATCTAGACCATAAAGGGCTGTGAAGATGAAATGAACAGGTAGACAGTGCTTGATTCTACAATAAAAACTCAGTGTTTTCTGTTACCATATAGTAAGCAAACAATGCAGATACATTATAGTAACAGTCATGCTGTAACAAGCAGTTTTGTCCAAAAGTGCCCTGGAGGTCCTTGAGTTGCTTGGACTAAGAGCTAGCTTGGACCAGGATCTCTCCTCCCAGAGGGAAGGGCCATATCTAAGCTTCCAGCCCTCTCCTTAGGGGTTCCCTAGACAACTCTGTCAACAGTGGCACTTCATAAACAGTGAACCTATGGCCCCCAATGACAAGGCTGCTTTCTTAACATTGACACTGAGAAGTTAGAAGGAGCTCTTCCCTGAAACAGCAGCACCTCTCTCCAGAATTCCCTTTTGTGGGATGATGGAAGAATCACAGGACCTGTGCTCATTTTACTGACCCCTAGCTGGTAAGTTTCCCCAATAAAACCTATTCTATATCCCACGCCTTGTGATGTGGAATTTGCCTTTCCCTTGTGCCATATCTACCATGCATTGAGAACCTGCTATGGGCCAAGTGTTTTAAAATTTAAGTTTTATTATTATTTAGGCATGGTGAGGCCAACAGATCTGGAGATGATTGCCATTGCAAAGATAGTTTGTTACTCATGGTTTCCAAGAGGAGGGGTCATGCCATGCCCCACATGGTCACACATGGTGAAATCACAGGATCAGTCAGGAGGCCAGGTGAGGGGAAAGTGGGCAGGAGCCTGTATCGTGGTTTCTGTGGGAAGGAATGGGTGAGGCAGGGTAAACAGGTTTGGGATTGGCTAGTTTGAATAGTTTCAGTGTGCTCGGAAGCATAGGGCTTGTGCCTGATTTTCTGGCATCTGACCCTGGGTGATTAGGGCAGGGGAATGGTGGCCCTGGATGAGAAATCCCAGTACAGGAGGTGGTGGTGTGTGGGCTCTGGGTTGGTTTGCATATGAAAAGCACCCTGTAGGTGAGTTTATTATCTCTAGGAATCTGCTAGCTCTGGGAAGGACAGTCCTTCCAGTGAAAGCAAGGCCCAGATGTCAAAACGCCAGAATAAAAAGATAACGCTTAATGCATCAGGCACTACTCTAGATGTCTGTTACTTCCAATTCTTATAGTAACACTGCAATGAAAGTATTATCAACTCCATTTTTAGGAGAGAAAATGGAATCTTAGAAAGGTTTGGTTGGTGACTGCTGTCACACAACTAGTAAGAGGCTGTGCTGTGATTCCAAACTGTTGTGTCACTTGACTCCAAAGCTGGTGTTTTTCCTGTGAGCTGTCATCTCCCTGCACTATGAGAAGTGCCATGGAAACATTTTTCCGTCCTTGTTGGGCATTTGACAGTGTTGACCACTGCCTCTTTGAAACTTTTTTTTTTACAATAGTAGTATTCATTTATATATATACATATATGAATATATATATGCATATATATGAGTATATATAAATATATATGTATATACATATATATTCATATATATAGATATATATGAAGATATATGAATATATATGGATATATATATGAATATATATGTATATATATGAATATATATATGGATATATATATACATATACATATTCTGTACTGTGCATTGGATTGAGTGATAGTGATAAAATGGTGAGCAAAAATGTTGATGTAACTTACAGTTTTAATCGTGGAGAAGATAGGTATTAACCCAATAGTCCCTCTAAAGCATATAAACTGACAAAATGAGAGAAGTGCTCTGAGGGAAAGGATCAAAATTCTCTTTAACTGTATCTCTTATGCCTCCTTGACTAACCCAACCCTGCCTGCACATCAGAATTACTTGCAGAATGTTTTACAAATATAAAGCCCCACGTAGGAGGTTCTGACTCAGGCTGGGGGTCCATCTCGGGCATCTGTAAATGAGATGAGTATAACCAAAGAGATTGGCCAAAGGTTTTTTTTTTGCTTCTGTTTTTGCTTTTTAAAAAAACTGGTCAGAGGAACAGGATCAGATTTGCAATTTGAAAAGGTTGTCTGGTTACAGTATAAGCATACTGTGTGTTACTGTATAGTGTGAGAGGATGGTTGTTGGCATGAAGATCGTGGTGGCAGAGATGGGGAGGGGCAGATTCTGGAGATAGGCAATAAAATCAAGAGGGCTTAATTTGCATTAAATACGGGAAGGAGGTGTTAGGGATGCTTTCAGGTTTCTAGAAGTGCAGCCAGGTGGATGTTCCTACTTCCTGAGAGGGGGCCACTGGGAGAGGAGCAGATTTGGAGTGGGAGGAATCATCAATTGGTCATGAATGTGCTGTCTCAGGTCCTTTTGAGAAATTCAAGAGGCATTATGGGAGTGAGAAACAGTGAATAAATAGGGCTGGTGCTCAGCTGAGAGATCCAGAGTAGAGATGCCTGGGAGACAGTGAAAGCAGTGGTAGACTTAAGGGCTAACCTATGGAACTCTGTGTAGAGGAGCATAATATTTATAACAAATTTAATAGTATCACAAACATATTGAAATTAAGGGGCAAGATCCATGACTTAGACCAGTGGTCATTAAGTAAAAGATGCAACCCTTGGTAAATGCTATGTACACAGTGATGCACAGATCTGATGATGCATCGCTAGGGGATTTTTTAAATGTCATTCGTCACATGATAAGAACTAAACAAATGTGTTTAGTATTTTTCAAATACTAAAAAAATTAAGAGGAAAAATATTCCTGAGTTTGTCTGTTTAGGTGTATATGGAAAAAACACAGTTTAGGAATGCTGCTTTGTAGGTATCTCAGACTGAATTTTGTCATAAATAGCTCGAGAAATGATGATACCACCATCATTTCAGTCACCAGCACCAGCCAAAAATCCAAGTTCTTGACTCCTTTCTCTTCCAAACCCTTATCCAGTGTGTGTGTCTAATTCCTGTCAAATCTGTCTTTACCTTTGGCTCCCATAGCTCGGGCCCTCCTTGCCCAAGTGGTGGCAACAGACCCCTTTCTGTCTCTTCTCTGTACTCCTTCTCGAGTGGGCAGACAGATGCTCCAGCCATCCCCGTGGCTGTGGGGATCAAATTCAAACTCTGCAATGCAACCTGTCAGACCATAGGTATCTCCTTTCTCACTATTTCTTAACTATGCCCCAGGCTTTCTGGCTGTGTTTTTGTTTTTGTTTTTGTTTTTGTTTTTTTACCGTGGCTTCACATCAGAAGCATTTGGGGGCACTTATTGAAACCTTACCCACAGAGATTCTGACTCAGGAAGTCTGTTGTGGGGTCCATGCTCCATGGCTGATTCTGAGCCAGAGGAGACAACCACTAGTCTGGCCTTCCTAAAACACCTGCAGTTTCCTCAGTGGGCCATATCTTCTACCGACTGTTGTCTTTGCCTGAATGACCTTACTTTACATTTTCACCTGGCTTACTCTTATCAGACTGCTGACATGTCTCTCCCAGGCAGGCAGGTCTTCCTGGTCTTAGATGTCTTTCTCTGTGCTACCTTGCTTGCTTCCCTCTATCCTTGGATTTTCCACACTGTATTTCCTGGTTTCCCTGTTGCTCTCCCACACTATGGAGTCTTTGAGGACACACCTTTTACTCCTGAGAATCCTGTTCACTACACTGCCTAGCACACAGCTCAAGTATTTGTCGAAATAATGGATGAAGGAATTCATTCCTCTTTTCTTTGTACTGTCTTAGAACCTGTGACTTAAAGTCAAGAATTTTTCCTTGTTTGTACGTTCACTCTGGCCATTCTCCATGGCCCTTTCCTAACATTTTTTAAATCACTTAAATAGTACCAACCATGATTGTCCTGGGTTAACCCCTATCTGTAATAAAAAAACAAGTACTTTAGAGTTGGGCAATCCTAAGTTCATATCTTGACTTTGCTATGTACCAGGTTGGGGCCTTGGGTATATTACTTAACTTTTATTTCTTTATTTTATTTGAGAGAGAGGGAGAGAGAGAGAGAGCAGGGGAGAGGGGCACAGGGAGAGAGAGAGAGAGAGAGAGAGAGAGAGAGAGAGAGAGAGAGGGAATCTTAAGCAGGCCCTGTGATCAGTGTGGAGCCTGATGCAGGGCTTGATCCCAAGACCCTGGGATCATGACCCAAGCCGAAATCAAGAGTTGAATACTCAACCAACTGAGCCACCCAGTCGCTCCTAAATTGCTTAACTTTTAAAAATCTCAGTTTCCTCATCAGTAAAATGGGGATGATAATACTTATCACATAGTATTATTGTTAAACCCCAATAAAATAGTATCTGTAAAGTGCCCCGCCCATGAAAGGTGGATTTTTAAAAATGTTTATTTATTTATTTTTTGAGAGAGAGAGAGAGCGCAAGCTGGGGGAAAGGGGGTGGGCAGAGGGAGAGGGAGAGAGAAATCCCAAGCAGGCTCTGTGCTTTCAGCTCAGAGCTTGATGCAGGGCTGGAACTCACGAACTGTGAGATCATGACCTGAGCCAAAGTCAAGAGTCGGAAGCTTAACTGACTGAGCCACCCAGGTGCCCCTATTTTTTTTTTTAATTTTTTAATGTTTATTTATTTTTAAGAGAGAGAGAGACCGACAGAGCACGAGCAGGAGAGGGGCAGAGAGAAGAGGGAGACACAGAATCCGAAGCAGGCTCCAGGTTCTGAGCTGTCAGCACAGCTGTCAACACAGCTCAACCCTACAAACTGTGAGATCATGACCTGAGCCGAAGTCAGACACTTAATTGCTTAATCGAATGAGCCACCCAGGTGCCCCAGTAGGTGTTTATTAAGTGCAAATTCCCTTCTTTGGGGGAGACCCCACGGCTAATAGAGCTCAATACTCTTGTTGGAGAATCTGGTTCTCTTGCTTACGGGCTACCTGTCTTTTTGGTCAGCTTATGCTTCTCAGTAGCCTCATTTAGAAATGAGCACATTATGATTGTCCTTAATAGACTTATTAGGGAAATTAAATAAATTTATGTTAAATACCCAGCTAATGTTTGGCATCTAGTAAGTACTCAATAAAATGGTGATTATTATTCTAAGAAGTAATAATATACCACAGTGTTTTTCCTGCTTTCCATGATCTAAGAGGACTATTATCCCCAGTGTTAACCCTAGCATTATTTCCAAAGGCTGAGTTGATTTTGGTGATTCTTAAATTTTCTATTTCATGTCTTGAAAAAATCCTGAATCACCATTAATGTATTGTTTATTTATTTGTATTATTTATTTTATTTTTATGTTTTAAGTAGGCTCCATGTCCAACATGGTATTCAAACTCATGACCCTGAGATCAAGAGTTGCACGCTCTACTAACTGAGCCAGCCAGGCATCCCTGTATTGTTTATATGGAAACTCCCTTTTAGTCACTTTTCATTACTACACTGTCTGGCAACTGGTCTTCAAAATCCTGTATTTGTATTCTAAACACATTTTTTCCACATTGTCCATCTTAGGAGCTACCTGAAGAATCAGAATTCTTAGACACAGACTTTTCATTCCCTCCCTGCCTCAACTGAGCAGCATTTTCAGACTGTCTCGGCCAAGAATGTCAGGAAAAACTGCAGCCTTGGCCTACCATGCTTCGAAAGAACAAGAAGGACTTATAGTTGTGAAGGTTGAAGAAGAGAATTATGTTTGTGGGCAGGACTTTGGCCTTCAGGGAGACACCTGTGGCCTGGAGACCTTCCGCCAGCAGTTCAGGCACTTTGGTTACTCTGACTCCTCTGGGCCCCGGGAGGCTCTGAACCGGCTCCGGGAGCTTTGCCATCAGTGGCTGAGGCCCGAGGTGAACTCCAAGGAGCAGATCCTGGAGCTGCTGGTGCTGGAGCAGTTCCTGGCCATCCTGCCTGAGGAGCTGCAGGCCTGGCTGCGAGAGCACCGGCCCGAGAACGGAGAGCAAGCCGTGACTATGCTGGAGGAGCTGGAGAAAGAACTTGACGAACCAAGGCAACAGGTAAGAAGTAGGTGTTTTTCTTTGTTAGTTTTACCTTTTATAAGTTAATAGTTATGTAAGTTATGAGTGGCCTTGACGTGGCTGTCAGAAAGTTACAAACTTTTTGTCTTTGGGTTATTATTTGTCTACTGGGGCCAAGGCACCAGGGCTTTTAGTCCTGTTGTTTTCTTTCTAGTCATCTGGATGAGTTTCTGACTCCAGCTGCCTTGTCCCTTTGTTCTAGGGTTTTTTTTTTGGTTGTTGTTTTGTTTTTTCTTCTGTATCCTCAGAATCATAGTGCTGGTACTTGATTACTCCTAGGACACGGCTCATGGCCAAGGAATGATCTGGAAGGAAATGACATCCATAGGAGCACTGAAGTCTCTGAGTATACAGCTCCAGCCCTTGGAGAACCAGTGCAAGAGTGAGACTCAAGAGTCCCAGGCTTCCCATGAGGGAGGTGAGGAGTCACAGTCCATTGGGGCTGAGGATGATGGTGGGGCTATCATCTGTGGCATAGTGCATTTTCTTAATGACATTCATTTGTGGCTTCGTTAAGTCTAGTGGAAAGGTCCCCTCCATGCCTTGAAATATGCTTCCATTGGCTCTGCCTAGAATCTGAAATTCCAATATAATTTCTAACTTTGGGTGAAGAATTAAGGTCTCTAATAAAATTCTCTAACACCCGTAACATTCAAAGACCAATATACTCTTTTTTTTTTTTTAATGGTCCACTGGCAAGGCAGTCTCTAAGGTGGAGATGAATAGTGTATCAGTAATAGAAACTACATAGTAGCTTGAACAGGGAAAGTTGAATATTAGGAATTATTGACTATAGGGGTGCCTGAGTGGCTCATTGGTTAAGCATCCGACTCTTGACTTCAGCTCAGGTCATGATCTTACAGTCCGAGAGTTCGAGCCCCACATTGGGCTCTGTGCTGACAGTGTCGAGCCTGCTTGGGATTCTCTATCTCTCTCTGCCCCTCCTTTGCACGCACTCTCTCTCTCTCTCTCAAAATAAATAAATAAACTTTAAAAAGTTAAAAAAAAGAATTATTGACTATAATGGGGTTAATTACTAAGTGGTAAAAAAAAAAAAAAAGTCTAAATAATACGGGAATAACACATATAGGGAATCTTTAGGGCTGAGGCACAGCATCCAAGGAAGGAACAAATCTGTGAGAGAGTACCACATCTTCCTCCTGCCCTGTCAGAGCTGAGATCCAGATCTTGTTGGAGAGGACACAGCTGTGGTCCACTGGATGGCTGGATGGACATGTTCAATGAAGTGCTGTGCTGCCAGAACTTTCTGGGAAGCTGCACTTTAGGGTACCAAGGGAAGCCATCCATGAGGTGCAGGGAGAGGGTGTGTGTGCTGTGGTAGCCACCCTCTGGGGTGCCGAGAACCCTTGTGGAGAGGTGCCGTGACACCAGACTTGCTGGGAAGCCACCCAGAGGGATGGTGCCTCTGGGACTAATTGGTGGTGAGCAGGTGCTGCAGGAACAAACAGAGCACAACAGCACTAGGAAGAAAAGCCCCTTCCTTCTCCAGTGTCCCTCCATCTCAAACTCTACTGTTGAAGCTTTATGACCTTACAGCCTTGGTTATAATCTTTCCATAGGTTCTTCACAAGCCTAACAGTATGTCTTGCCAGAAGAAGAGCCTGAGATGTGGAGATTTGGGTACATGTGATTTAAAGGAGGGTTTGCTCTTCGGGAGAAATCTGTAATGGAGTGAGAGAAGCAGGGTTATGATGTGGTCTTGGGTAAAACCTAGCCTTGGCTTAATCTCTGGGGGTTTGGGGTACCCTCCCCTCCTCCAGCATGACTGCAGTGCTGAGCTGTCCCTTCTTAAGGTGGTGGGTGTGGGGCAGCGAGGGTGGAAATAACATCCTGGGCCAGGTGGTTCTCATCAGCCAGGGCGACTTTCCAGAGAAGAGGGCAACTGGGTGGTTAGGAGCCAACACTCAACAGCAGCTGGGCAAGGAGGCACCCTATAAGTAAAGCGGGTCTGGGTGGGCAGTGGAGCATCATCTACACAACATGAAAGCTAAAAGCATGTTTGTCAATGTGCAATTAAAGACCACATCCCTAGTTAAAAGGCTTTTAGACCACATAGGCCACACTGAACAGGTAGGGAAATAGCAGAAGGGACTTAGGGGAAAACGGCAAGCCTTGATGTTGAGCGTCTTTGAATCTGGCTCTTAAATTACGAATTCTGTGGCCTCACATAGGTTATGTTGCCTCTCTGAGCCTTAGTTTCCTGGTCTGTAAACTGTATTTAAGGTTAGAAGACTTTTGGTTTATAGCTATTTATTAGTGAATTATCATTTAATTTGTTGATTGGCCATTTGTATTTTTTTTCTCTGTGTCCTTTGTCTACTTTTCTTTTTAGGCGTTTATTTTTGAGAGAGAGACAGAGAGCAAGGGAGGGGCAGAGAGAGAGAGAGGGAGACAGAGAATTTGAAGCAGGCTCAGGCTCGAGCCTGAGGTAGGGCTCGAACTCACGATCCTTGAAATCTTGACCTGAGCCGAAGTTGGATGCTTAACCGACTGAGCCACCCAGGCACCCCAGAGGTTAGAGGACTTTTGGGAGGATGAAAGTAACTGAGCAGTTTTTTAGATTTTCACCCTCAAAATAATTCAAGTTGCCTCAGCCATTATCTAGTAGTCTCCTTCTGAGCTACTAGAAATCTCGAAATGAGAGGGGCTTGTTGTGTGAGAGCTGAAAGTTTGGCTCCAGGAAATCACAGCTGTCTCTTGTTTCCATCTACCTTTGACCATTTACACATAAAAAAGTGAACATATAAGACTTCTACCTGATCCTAGAGTATTCCTTTTCTCATGCTCTGTATGTCTTATTCTATTTGCTTATAATCGTTTGATCTACTTAGAACCTACCAGAACCTGCAATTAACTTAACGCATTCTAGTTCCTGCTCATCTACCTCTGCTCAGTTCTAACCCTGAAAGCATTTCCTAATCGTATATCCTGCTCTCCTGTTTTTCTAGGAGCACCATTTATTTAAGAGTCTTAGACCTCTCTCTTCTTCCTGAGCACTCCCTATCACCTCTTTTCCTTTCCCTCATTACCAAAAAAATGCATCTTCTCTTCTAACCCAGGATTGTCTCCTAGCTTCCTGGTTTCTCACTGCTACTCCTATGTATCACTGTCTCCTCTAACTGATGTGTTTCCCTGCTCACCGTCCCTCTCCAGTGCTGACTCTTTTTTGTCCCCCTTGCTTTCTGAGGGTGCCACCTCTCACTACCCCAGGCCACTTCTCAAAATTCTGGATTGGGAAGCTAGTTCTTAAGAGTTTTCCTCCTAATAGGTAAATACCTATTTTGTTTGGTTATTTTCTATTCTGGTTATAATAGATTCCTTTCTTTTGACATGGGGATCAAATGACACGAGTATTTTTCTATTCACATATTTAGATGGCAAGCTGGTGGGTGATGAAGTATTAACAACAAAGCAAGAAATTTTTGAATGTGTAGCATCAGCAGCCATGATATCCCCAGGAAGACTCCCTGGGGAAACTCCTTCAGGACAGATAGTTGAAGAAGCTTTGGGAGGCCGGCACATCTTTGAGAAGCCAAAAGGAACAGTTGCAAGGAACAAAATGAGTCAGCTCCCTTCTCAGGAAAGACATCTTAGTCTGGCGGTCTTCAACAAGAAAATCTCCACAGAAGAAAGTGTCCTTGGACGTAACGAAAGTGAAAGGACTCTCAGTGTGAACTCAAATGTTGTAACACGACAGAGAGTTCACGCTGGGGGAAAGGTCTACGAGTGCTTGGACTGTGGGAAAGCCTTTTGCCAGAGCTCAAAGCTGATTAGACATCAGAGAATTCATACTGGGGAGAGGCCTTATGCGTGTAAAGAGTGTGGCAAAGCTTTTAGTTTGAGTTCAGACCTTGTTAGACATCAGAGAATTCATAGTGGTGAAAAACCCTATGAATGCTGTGAATGTGGAAAAGCTTTCAGGGGCAGCTCAGAGCTCATTAGGCATCGGAGAATTCACACTGGAGAGAAGCCTTATGAATGTGGTGAATGTGGGAAAGCCTTCAGCCGGAGCTCAGCCCTCATTCAGCATAAGAAAATTCACACTGGAGACAAAGGTTATGAATGTACTGAATGTGGTAAGGCTTTTGGTAGAAGCTCTATCCTTATTGAACATCAAAGAATTCATACTGGAGAAAAACCTTATGAATGTAATGAATGTGGAAAATCCTTCAATCAGAGCTCAGCCCTCACGCAGCACCAGAGAATCCATACTGGGGAGAAGCCTTATGAATGTAATGAATGTAGGAAAACATTTAGGCATAGGTCAGGCCTTATGCAGCACCAGAGAACTCACACCAGAGTTTAAGTCTTGGGTAAGAGTTGTATACTTGTGTCATACTAGGGATTCGCTTTGGGGTGAGACTGCACAAAAGTTAGACGTTTCCTAAGAGCAGAGTTTCTGTCCTTCCTGTCTGAGTCAGTACTTACTGTACGAGCAGATCCACAAAAATATGGTTGTTGACGTGTTGAATGAGCACTTACACAGTAAGGCCAGGATTGGGGCAGAGATCCTGAAAGAGCTTCTTACATGATGGACTGGAAGGTGGTGCTTTCAATGGCAAGGATCTCTGCCCAGCAAGAACATCGTGCATTTGGCAGTTGGAGGCATGTGCTGAGAGTCATTCGGTTCTCTGAGGTGTTGAATTGTGAGGTTGTGAAATGTTGAATTCTGTCCTGGATCAGTTTATAGCTCATTCTGCCCCCTTGCCAGTTCTCTCCTCAGCCCTGAGCTTCCAGAGGTCAGTTGAGGTTTGTTTATTTATTGAGCACCTGCTATGTGCCAGCCATCGGGGGCAGACATGGCCATTGCTCTCCCAGAGTTAAGGGCTAATGGGATACATATATATTTATTAAACAGGTAATTACAGTAAAGTGTGATAAGTTCTTTGGTAGGATAAATCTTGGATTCTGTCAAAATACAAGGGGGGCACCTAACCTGGTTTAGGAGCCACTTAAGCTTCCTGGAGGTGATGAAATCTCTGTTGAGGAATAAAGGGTGTGTACAAATTAGGCAGATCAAGGCAAGAGGGAAGAGAACATTATAGGCAAAGGTTATAGCACATACAAAGGTATGGAGAGAGGATCTATAGAGGTCTCTTCATGAGGATTCCTTTCAAGCAGGAATTTCTTCTCGTACACCCTGGTTCAGAGGACATGTGTTGATTCCTCTCTTTATAATCACAGATTTGGGTAGCCTATCCCAGACCCAGAGTGACCTAAGAGACCTTGAGGTACTCAGAACAGTCAGTGTGATTAGGTAGACTTTGGCGCATCGTATGGAAAAAGGCATGTATGTACACCATGGAAAGAAGACATATTGGAGGCTAGAGGGACAGTGTTGGTGTTCCGTGCCCCTAGGGCTCAGGAAATGGGAAGCTCACAGAAGCATAGGAGTGAGAGGTCTGCCTTCCCAAGGTCTACTATTCCTCATTTCCTGTCCCCTCCCCTTATCACCAGCTAGAAGATACTAAGTTACTTGAAGGCAATGAATCCTTATTGAATTACCCCCTTAGATTCCTCAAAACTCTACTTCTCTGTTGATTTTTATTTTGGCGGTTTTAATTAACCCACCATTAATTGCTGAAGGCAATTCATATGTAAGAGAAAGTTTGATTTCTCTTTTAAGATGTCCTGATTTCCCTTCCAGATACTGTTACTTCTGGAGACTTGGTGATCAAATCTGTTATGGGTAATAAGGGAGGTGAAATTGGGGGAGGGGTACAGTCTTTATGTCCACAGGTTGGAAGATTGTCATTGAATGAGGTCAATCAGAAGTCTAGAGAGACCCTTAAAATGGATGAAGTTGCCCTTTCCTATAGGTGACAATCAGATGATTTCATGTTAATTTTATTTAGTAGTTTTTTTTCCCTGGGTTGTGAATTAATTATAAATGTTGGTAATACAGAAAATGAGAAAGTAGAAATCACCTTCAATCCCACCACCTACAGAAACGTTAACATTTTGGAGTACTTTCTAGTTGTCTTCCCCCAACTCTAGTATTGGTAAAAATCTTGCTTGGTAAATCATTTTTAGTAATTGATTTGAACGTTTATACTTTTGAGTATATACTTAAACTGTTTAGTGTTAGAATGTAATGCAAGATGTATTGTAATAAAATCTGAATTTTAAGCCCTGCTTTGAAATGATTTGTTCTGGAATAGGGAGCATGGTGGAGGTATGCTGGGAGAGGGGGTTGTGGCAAGAAGTCAAGGAATTGGCTTCTTAACTCTTCTTTCCTGGGCCAAAAGGTGTCTGGAAACTGATAGCTATTCCCTGGGCTGCACTTCACCAAGTGAAGCCACAAAAGTTAGGGGACAGCTGGTTGAAAAACTTTGGGAACCAGAGCAAGTAGCCTCTTTAAACACACATACACATTGTGTCCACCAGAATCACTTAAGGAGCAGGAGTCTGGGAGACTGCCCAGGGCTTCCCCTCCTCTTTCAGCAGGTCCTTAGAAGAAACCTGTGCAGAAAAACCCCATGACCCTTTAGATTTGTGATCATTCGCACCAGCCAACAAGACAGCTGCTGAGGATAGGGTTACTGAGTAGCAATGTCTGACCCATCAGAAAGCAAGGGGTGGGTGGGTATCAGTGAGGTCTGCCCATTGAGCTCACCCTTCCTTTTAGCAGAAATGCTCTCCAGGTCAGTTTCTTCTGCATGGGAAATATTCTAATCGGCAATCTCCCTTACTTTGAGGATTCATTTAATGGGGCAAGAGAAACAAAGATTCATGGGGATGGGGAAGCTGGGAGAGACCAAGGTCAGATTTGCTTAAATTTCCAATCCTCAGGTGGACAGTTAATTGCAGTCTATGGAAATGAGGGAGAAGGTGAAAGGTAGGAAACTAAGCATCTTGCCTAAATTGCACATCTTTTAAAATCCGTGTATCTGTGCAAGACCCATTTAAGGTAAACATTACTCCCCTGGATAGCCTCTATACCAAAATATATAAGAGGGCCCTGAGCACAATTTATTTACTCTTTTTCTGGGAAGGCTGGAGAAGAAAATCTATATTGGTGCCTCCTCTTTCATAAACACAGAATGTTGAAGCTTTAACCATAGATCATCTACTCCAGTTCCTTTAAAAAGAAAAAAAATATATATATATATATTTTAATGTTTATTTTTTGAAGGAGGGAGACAGATTGTGAGCGAGGGTGGGGGGACAGAGAGGCACAGAATGTGAAGTAGGCTCCAGACTCTGAGCTGTCAGCACAGAGCCTGATACAGGGCTTGAACTCACAAACCGTGAGATCATGACCTGAGCCAAAGTCAGACACTTAACCAACTGAGCCACCCAGGCACCCCTACCCCAGCTCCTTTAAACCGAGGGTCAAGTTGTGAGGTGACTTGCCCATGGCTGCAGAATTCAAGAAGCACTAACGTGAACAAGAGGCTCCACTTCAAGGTTACTGCTTTTCTCAACTACAGATAACCTTCATACAAATAACTTGTATTTGAACAGAGATTTATAATTTACAGATGGCTTTTTTTTGGTACACTAGTGTGAGATGGGTGTGTCTGCCACTGTCACTTAATGAGGACATCATGTGGGAGTTAACAAGTTAACCTCCCAGGACTTGGGAGGGACACAGATGCTACAGAAAGCATGTACTTTTCTTGGCATTTCTTGACTACCCTGGGCTTTCATTCCTTTTAACCTTTTTTTTTTCTCTAAGTTTAAAAGTATTTATTGTAGAAGAGTTTGGAAGACAGAGAAAATCACAAAAAATTAAATCATCTGTAATTTTATCACCAGCTAGCCGGTAGAGCAGTCTGAGATTATTTCCAGTATTTTTAATGCATAAATATATTTTTACATGGAGTCATAGTGTACATATTTTTACCGAAGATACGCTGCCATTTCTTTTGACATCGATCAACATTTTAACAGCTTTTAGGACTTTGTATACATTCATGATGTTTTCTGAAGCATACATTTACAGGTAGAATTTTAAAGTCACAAGGCAATGCTTAAGGCTTCTGGTATTGATTGCCAGAGACAGTATCTAGTCACATCTCACCAGCAGCACTGAACTCCCAGGTTCCCTGAATTCTCATTTGATGAGGGGGAAAAAAGTGCCATCTCAACTCTTGCTTTAATACACATCTTGCAAGGCTGACCATTTGTCATCCGTTGGCATTTGTTCTTTTGTGATTTGCTTACTTAAGTACAATCTTTTCTACTGGGACTTTTTCATGGGGAGATACTACAGGTAAGTGGCTCCAGAGAAAGGTTCTGGATTCCTATTGCCTGGGTTCAAAGTCTGACCTCACCACTTTTTAGCGATAGGATACTGACTAACCCATGATCTTAAGCCTTCACTTCCTCATCTGCAAGGTATGAGCTGTTGGAGAAAGATACATACATACAAAGCCCTCAGCAAAGTACCTATTATGTTTCTTACTGATAAATGTTAAGAACTCTTTATAAACAATCTCTCCCTTTTGTAATATGTTTTATCAATTCCTACTTAATAATTATCCTACCCTTTTCAGTTTGAGTCCTCATCTTGAGAGGAAACCTAAGAGTTGAATATGAATAGCTCTTACCATGTTACTTTGTTATCCTATCCCTTTGTCTTCACATTCTCTCTCCAAGCATGGGCATTTAGTCCACCTGCCATTCTTCCTGGTTATTACCTGCTCATCTACATATGCCCCAACAGGAGTGCTGTCTGCTTATCCTTGTGAAAATTATTTTCTTATGCACAGGATTCCAGATTCCCACAGATTTCTGTTTTTGGTAATGTGTGTTAGACCTCTTACCTGTTAGGTATTCTGACCACGACTTTCTGTTGCTCACTAACTTAGACACCTTTCTGCGTTGCACTGAGAAGCACCAGTCAAGGGATACGTTTCCTGATGGGTTGTCAGAGGTGGTCTCTGGATGGACCATGACTGTTTACTTCCCTTTACCATTGTCCTTAACAAAATTCACAAGACTGAAATACTGCTGATATAAGACAAAACTGAACATGTGTGAGGTGCCTGTGAGGGGTCAGTCACTCGGCGACTGACAACATTTTTTAGCACCTGAGCCAAGGGAGTACGCTAGAAATGTGGGGGTGTAGCCCCAGAAACAAACGTGGTAGCCATAGCAGCTTCTGACCCAGAGCCTTGGGAGTTAGCAGGACGCAGACAGCAGCTCTGACAGTCTTAAGAACCAGGAGACCTCTGTTTAGGAAAGGGAAAATTCACGACTCCCAACAGATGCTTAACCTCTTAACCACTAGGCTAGGCTCTTTCTGACCCCACCCACCCCCAAGGTCTAGCTTAACCTACAGGCCAGGAAACTATAGTTATTAACCCTTTCCCCCAGCTCACACAAGCCCAAGACAGCTCCCTCTACCCTGTGGTCCAAGAACTCCAGGTTTTGTCCAGTAACAGAAGCTTCTCCACTGGCTCCTGTTTTACTACCAGCACTGCTCACCAGGTTCTGGCTACATCCATGCTTAGCAGACATGACTCCACCCCAAAAGGAACTCAACAGGAATGCTCCACACAAAACAGCCTTTTCATTTCTCAGATATGCCAGACATTCATCCTGACCTTCGTCTATTGTTCCCTCTACTGGGCATATTGTTCCCTGGCCTGCCTGCCTACTTTCCTGGCTAACTTCTACTCATCCTTCATCGTTTTTCTCAGAAACTCTCCCTGATCCAAGGTTGAGTCAGGTACTCCTAATGTCCCACAGCAGTGATTATACCGTATCACTGCCTGTCTTCCTTGTCCATTAAACTGTACAGACTATCTTCTTTCCCACTGTATTCCTAGTGCCTGGCACAAAGCAGGCCCTCAAAAAATAGCTGTTGGATACATTAGTTTGGATTCTTTCACTACCTCATTTCTGGGCTGTCACAAGCTCAGTAAGTCACTGATGAACTATTTCCCCATCTGTCTTGCTGCCCTGTCATTGTTCTTAATTGGTAAGTTTTTTGTATTCCTGAGACAAAACGTCCCTCATATTGTCCACACCATATCCCAAACCTGGTATGTGGACAATCAGGTGCAGTGACACAGCCTGGGTTGCTGTACCCTCTTTGTGACATTCTCATGGAAAATGAGGTTTCAATGTTATATTCCCATTTTTCTTATCTCCTGAGTATTCCTAATAGTAAGAGAAAAGCTGGAAGCAGTGATTCTTCCATCTGCTGTTCTGATTAGTCACAGGAAAAGCTTTCAAAGGACAATTTGCAGTAGCATTGAGAAGTGCTGCTTTAAGTCAGAATGACTCAAGATCTGGTAGTTTACCAGTCTGGAGTCTTGTTCCAAAGTAAACCCTTTCAACTAACAAAGATATAAATCTGACCAAAATATTTACAACATTCCTTGTATTCACAAGTTACTTTACAGTGTGGACTCTCTGATGGCGCATGAGGACTGATCTGTGCCTGAAAGCCTTCCCACATTCATTACATATATAAGCTTCATCCCCAGAATGGATTCTCTGATGCTGAACAAGGGCTGAGCTCCTTTTGAAAGTTTTGCCACATTCATTACACTGATAAGGTTCCTCTCCACTATGAATTCTCTGATGTCTGATGAGGTTTGAGCTCAGACTGAAAGCTTTTCCACACTCATTACATTCATAGGGTTTCTCCCCACTATGTATTCTCTGATGGGTTATCAGTTCTGAACTCTGCCTGAAAGCTTTTCCACATTCATTACATTCATAAGGTCTCTCTCCTGTATGAATTCGCTGGTGTCTGATAAGCTTTGAGCTTTGGCTAAAGGTTTTCCCACACTCATTACACTCATAGGGTTTCTCGCCAGTGTGAATTCTTTGATGTATAATGAGATATGAACTTTGACTGAATGCTTTGCCACATTCGTTACATTTACAAGCTTTCTCACCAGTATGAATTTTGCGATGTCTAATGAGGGCTGAGCTCTGATTGAAGGCTTTCCCACATTCACTACATTCATATGCCTTCTCACCGCTGTGAATTCTCTGGTGAATAATAAGATATGACCTCAAACTAAAAGCCTTTCCACACTGGTTACATTTATAGGGCTTTTCTCCAGTATGGATTCTCTGATGTTGGGTTAGAGAGGAATGCTGCTTGAAGCTGTGCCCACATACATCACATCTATAAGGTCTCTCTTCTGTAGGAACTTTCTGATAAGTTATAGAGTTTGTACTTAGAATCAAGCTGCTTTGAGGCTCATGATGGTCTCTCTTTCCCAGAGATTTGTGTGTGAAGATTACTTGACTAAAGCTGTCCCCTTGGGAAGGGGATCTTCTTAACTTCTCCCCTGTAGCATTTCCTTGTTGCCACTCTAAATTGCTTTCAGGTTCACTAATTCCTCCAGATGAAGGTTCTTGGGGAAGTCCTTGTGACTTTTCTCCTGAAATGTCCTTCTTTGTTGCTGTTTCACTGTTCTCACAATCTGAAATGATAATAGCAAAAAACAGACTGTTTTATTTCTCCATTCTCAATACCTACTTTCCATGTGAGAGGAAATACAGGCTTCTCCTTACAAAAGAGGTCACTGTCCACATGTATCTTTCTTTAACGGGCCATACTAGGGTCCCTCCCTCCTCCTTTCGAGTAACTAACGCCTATATCTACACTTTGAAGTTTATTCTTTCCTACTTCCTCTGAAACTTCAATTGATCAATTACCTACTATTCCTTTCCTATTATTTTCAACCTCTCTATCTGCTGACTCCCATTCATCACCATTTAAACAAGCCCAAATTTCTCATCTTTTTCTTTAAATTTTTTTTTTAACGTTTTTTATTTATTTTTGAGACAGACAGAGCATGAACGGGGGAGGGGCAGAGAGAGAGGGAGACACAGAATCAGAAGCAGGCTCCAGGCTCTGAGCCATCAGCCCAGAGCCCGACGCGGGGCTCGAACTCACAGACTGCGAGATCGTGACCTGAGCTGAAGTCGGACGCTTAACCGACTGAGCCACCCAGGCACCCCTCTCATCTTTTTCAAATCAAGCTCCTTGCCTACACATCTCCTTCATGCAACCTCACTTCCATTTGGTGTAAAGCTGATGGGCTTTTTATTTAAAGAGACAGAGACAGCGAGAGAGGGAGCACTTGCACACACATGCGCATGAGCAGGGGAGAGGCAGTGGGAGAGGGAGAGAGAGAATCCCAGGCAGCCTCCACGTTCAGAGCAGAGCCCCACGCAGGGCTCAATCTCATGAACTGCAAGATCATGACCTGAGCTGAAATCAAGAGTTGGATGCCCAGCCAACTGAGCCACCCAGGTGCCCACAGAGTAAAGCTTCTTGAAAGAGTTAGCCTTACTCATCTCTGTTCTGCAATCTGGTTTCTGCCTCACCTGTGCACCCCCTCCCCACCATGCTACTCTCATCAAGGTCACCAACATCATAGATGCGTAATCCAGTAAATACTTTCTGGATCTTATTTAGTTGGCTTCCCTGTAGCACTGACACTGGGACCACACCTTCCTCTAGAGACGTTTCTCTTCTGGTTATGTTAGCCTGATTTCTGGGGGCTGTTCCTTAGATTCAAGGTCATCAAACACAAGGTCCTTCAGATGCTGTTCTGGGTTCTCATGTGTCCTCGCTCTACAAACTGTCTACCACCCAGGTTTCAATCACTACTTATGTTATAAGCTAATGTCTCCCCAGGGCCCCAGTTCTATCCCAGTTCTCCCTATTAAACTCTAGACTATCATATCCAGTGTTAACTGGGATATTACTTGTGAATATCTCACAAGCCCCCAAATGGCTAAACACATCATCAGGTATATTTTTTTCCCTTATATTTTCCCATTTACATGAATAGCACCATCATTAACCAAGCTGTTCAAGACTAAAACCTGAGTATCATCCTCAACTCCTTTCCCACATTCTCCACTTTTAACCATGACCAGCTACTGCAATGCAACTTAAAATGCTGGTCAAGAGACAGCTTTGATTGTCCCCATTTCTCACTGTAATACATCTTAATTTATTCACTGTGGCCATTTAGATTACAACAGTTTCTAACAGGACTCCACTCTCGCCTTCCTCTAATCCATTCTCCACTTTGCAGCTAGATTCTAAAGCACAAATCCAATCAACTACTCCCTTGTCCAAAACCTCTCAACTGTGCTCCACTGCACTTCTTCAAACTACTTAAGATGTCCCACAAGTTTTCACAACCTGGGTCTCCTTTTTCTCTCTGGTTATGTCTCACCATTTCTCCCCTATGAATTCTCTCAAGTTAAATTGAATCACCTGCAATTCCCAGAATGGGTTGTATTTTCCCACCTTCAGGACTTTGTGGCCTTTGCTTGTGTGATATTATAATATAGGAAATATATATTTGGTCTTCATCCTCAGCTCCTGGCACAGAGCTTTAAAAACCCTTGCAACTTCTTTCCTAAGTGGTAGAGGTGAGAAGAGTGTCTTTTGTTACCCATAATAAGCCCCTATCAACCAGTACCTCAGTTTATGCTAGTGAGGTAACTCCTGGAGGGTAGGGGCTGGCTACCAAAGGAACCAACTATATGATTAGAAGGTTGGAACTTTCAGCTCTGCCTCCTGACCTCCAGGGAGAGGGGCTGGACATTCAGTTAACCAATGGCCAATGATCTAATCAACCATGCCTATGTAATGAAACTTCTATGAAAACCTTAAACAAAGCGGTTCAGAGAGCTTCCAGGATGATGAACGCATCCAAGTGCCATGACAGTGGTGAACCTCTAACTCCCCAGGGACAGAAGCTCCTGTGCTCAGGACCCTTCTGGATCTTGCCTAAAGTACCTCTTCATACGCCTGTTCACCTGTGTCCTTTATAATAAACTGGTAATGGTAAGCAAGGTGTTTCCCTGAGTTCTGTGAGCTATTACGGCAAATTATGAAACCTGAGGAGGTGGTCATGTGATGTCTGAATTGCAGCCAAATCGGAAAGAAGGGTGGGTAACCTGGGGATTCATTACAAGCCGAGGTGGCGGCGGGGAGGAAGGGAGGCAGCCTTGTGGGACTGAAACTTTAACCTGTGGGGTCGGCCCTAATTCTGGTGTGTCAGAATTAGTGTTGCTTAATGTGAAGGAAAACCCCCACACGTCCAGTGTCAGAAGTGTGTGAGTAGAAAAAGTTTTTCCCTTTAGGATGGGAAAAACTCCCACCCTATTTACGTAGTTTTCTCCTTACTCATTGTTCAAATCTTAGCTCAGATGTCTCCTCCTCTGAGAAGTACTCCTTGAACCTCTAAGGTTGGGTTAGGTGTGTTCGTATGTGCCCCCACAGTACCTAAAGCCCACTTTTATTCTAGAATTTACTATACTATATTGCAATTGCCTTTTCACTTGTCCACCCCATCTAGATGTAAAAGTTCCTTGAGGCAGAGACCCAGTGCCTACCACAGTAGCAGACATGTATTAGCACCCTATTAAGTTATATAACCAAGGAGTAAATGAATAAATGCCAGGGAAACTGACACAAGAAGGACTGACTGCACTTCCTGAGGGTTAGTAAATACAAAGCTGCTGAAGTGAATACCTCTGGTCCAGAGTAATAAAAGGGAGGCTCTCATGTGGCATGTTTGTAAAATCCAATTACTTCTGTATCCTCAAAACCAGACGCCTGATAATAGTTCCCAGGTGAGTTTCTATTTTCTTACCACTTTTGGGGGAAAGGCAAGGTTCCCAGGGTTTCAGCTGTGTCTTTAAAGGTTGATGTGGGATGTCTGTTAACTCTTGGGATGTTCCAAGACATGTCAGATCCTTCCATGGCACTGCTGGTCCCTGAAATCAGTTAAAACATGGTTAATTTTGTGAGAAACTCCCTAGGGAAAATGCTTAGTAAAAATCTGAAAGAGGTCAATGACATCCCCAGGGATGAGCAACAGGGGAAAAAAAAGACCTATTTAAGGACAGGGATAGGTATGGGCACAGTAGTCACTTCAAGGTATGGTTCAGTAGAGACAAATGTTCATCCCACTGCCATGAGGATGCTACATGCATCAGTCTGTAAATTTCTCTTCTCACAACATACCACATCTCCCTGTTCCCACCTGCTGCCCTGGATCATCAAATTCCCTCTCCAAATCTTCCAATAGGGTCACAGCTTCCTCGCCGCTTGTTGGGCTATGTTGCTGAACCCAGATCTGCAGCTCCTCAGGCAGGATGCTCAGGAACTGCTCCAGCACCAGCAGTTCCAGGATCTGCTCCTTCGTGTGCAACTCTGGCATGAGCCACTGATAGCAAAGCTCCTGGAGTCTGCCCAGAGCTTCCCGGGGTCCAGGTGTCTCCTGGTAGCAAAACTTCCTGAATTGCTGGCGAAACAATTCTTGGCAGGATCGGGTACTCGCACTCTGCTTAAACTTCTGACCCCAGGAAAAGCTTTCTTCTACTTTCACTAGTATTAGTTCTTGTTCCTGAGGATTCTGAGGTACCAGGGTTGAAACTGCTCTAGATTCCACAGCCATTTTGGCTTGAACAGCTTAGCCAAAAGCTCACAACTGAGTACTGTACTTCACAGTTTCTTTGAGTAATTTCTTCTTGCCTGAAAGATACAAAAGCACTGTTAACTTAGCAGTGAAAAAAAAAAAAAAAAAAACTCTAAGATTTATAATAAATATCAGTCATGAAAGGGAAGAAGTTTGAGACTATAACTAAATAAACAATCAAGTAACAAACTAAAAGTCACTCATCCCATTTGTCTTCCATAGTGGAATTTCTACCACTAATGCCCTAAGAAATTATTTTAGAAGCAAAAGAATGCAATATTAACATGAATCACATACTGAGAAATTTCCTTTTCAATTTTCTTTCAATCCTGATGGTATAGGAAAAAAAAAAACTGTCTTTGTAAAACTTGCAGAATTCCCTTTTTAATGAAGTATAAGCCTCAGACTTCCAAGGGTAACCGTATCTAGCTAGGATTTAATAATACTGGTTTTTAAAATTTTATTTTTAGTTACCCTCTAGCTATGGCAAATAATATTTTCATTTGCGGTAGTAACAACATTTAAAAAAAATCATATTGAACAGAAGTTGATTTAAATAAAAACACTTTTTGGTAACTGCCATTTGATCAAATTTGGTTTTCAATGCATTTCTTCAACAAACACAGAGGCACTTACCATGGGCTCTGTCGTGAGCCAGGCTTAAGAATACAAAGGTTTTCGCTTGTGAGTAAATTAATCTACAGAGGAATTAACCAAGAAATGTTTGTTAAAACGTTTACTGTGTGTTCAAAAAGATATCAATTGTCACGGAGACACAAAATCAGCAAAAACGTCAATCTCCGTTCTAAAACTTAGAATATACGGGAGAAAACATTTAGAGAAAAATACGGGAACAGATAATTATGTATTAAATTTTGTGATAGAGGTCACACATGACCTGATTCTAGGGATGGGTGAATATCCATAGGAGGGTATGCCCTTGAAACAGCAGGACAAATCAATTACAATTTGATCCTAACAGTACCAGTAACTTTAGAGATTATAAGTATTTAGGTTAACATTTAGGTTTATTAAGCCAGCCCAGCCGCATTAGCCTGTATATGTTTGTATCCCGGTTAAACTTCAGCATTGGCGAAGTCACGGGGTGGGGGAGTAACTGCCCTCTCTGCTGGAAAGCAAGGGCCTAAGGTGGCCTCCTCTGGTCCCCAGGACGCTCAGAAACGCCGCCCGGACAAGGGGTCGCGACCCGGGGACGCACAGGCCGGGGAGCAGGGCTCGTTCACCTTGCGCCCGCCGCCCGGGCGGCGGGCCCACCCCATCCCCGCCCTCCCTCCGCTCGGGGCCCGAGTCCCTCACCACGAAGCCCAGCAGCGGCCAGGGAGCAAGCCGCCGACTCCAAGCGGCCAGCCACAAAGACCGGAAGTGCGCGCCCGAGGCCTTCCGCTCGCGCAACCTCGGGAGCCTCCGTGCACCCCGCCCCGTGCTCACAGGCAGCCAATCAGCGCCGTGGATCCTTCGTTCCCATCGCCTTCCCTCCGGCCGGGAGCCCCGCGTAGCGTCCAGGCCCGGGTGTGAATGAGTCGGCGGGCGGGCGTCTTTCTGAGAGGTTGCCTTACGAGGGAGGGCGCTGCTTCCAGCCTTGGCTGCCTCCTACCCTGACCTCTCACCGCCACCACTTCCTATCATCTCCCCTGCAGTTTTCCAGAAAAGTGTTAGGATTTTTCTGTAATTCCAGTGCGTTTCCAGTATCTCCGACAAAAATAAACACGTGGATTAACAAGCCAGACAAAAAGTAACCATTTCTATTGCTCTTCCGTATGCATATCATTTTTGCCTTACAGCAGCTCTGTGCCGTGGCTTTATTATGCCCACTGTACAGCTATAGACAGTGCCCAAAGTCAAGCGGCGCGTGAACACAGACGCCCGAGTCCCCGTTGTTCAAGAAGACTGGCGTCCCAGACTCTGCGACTGTAACGGAGGGTTTTCCCATTTTTTCACTGGAACCCACCAGGCATTAAGACTTAGTGTTTAAATTTTTCTTGGCCATTTAGTAGATGAAAAATGATGCTTCATGTTGTTTTAACTTCAGTTTCATTTAGATTAGTGAATTTGGGATTAAGGTATTTCCCTCGTGTTTATTGACCATTTATGGTTCTTCAAGGAAATGGCTTTTCCCATTTTTTTAAATTGAGGTGTTACTATTTTTCTTTAAACTTGCAAGAATTTGTTTTACTTGCTAATGATATCAGCTCTCAGTTTTTACAAATATTTTCCTTGTATTTATTTTTTGAATTTTGGCACAAGGTGATGCATAGTTCGAAATATCTTTTGCGAGCTAACACAATTAGGACGCACATATTTGGGGAAAAATAATTAGCTTTTAGTTCTTAATCATTGTGAACCAACTGGTAATTTTATCAATTAAGAGAACAAATATTACCATATGTTTCAGTTATCTGTTCCTGCATTGATAAAACAGCAGGTGTTTTATTGCTCACAGTTCTGTGGTCAGGAATTCAGGGAGGGCTTAGCAGAGATGGCTAGCTCATGCTTTACGGGGTGGCAGCCTGCATGGCTTGATGGAGACCAGAGAGTCCAGGAAGACTTCACTCACATTGCTGTGACCTTGGTGCTGGAGTTACTTGATTCTCCATAAAACCTCTCTCCATGTAGTTTCTCATCATTCGGGAGCTTACCCTAACGAGTTTAGCACTTTATATGGTGCAGGGCTTCCAACAGAGTGAAGAAGAAAGGGAACAGGCTAGTTCTCTTAAGACTTAGGTTTGGAATTGGCATTACGTTACTTCTGCGGTATTCTTTTTTTTTTTTTTTAATGTTTATTTATTTTTGTGAGAGAGAAACAGTGCCCGTGGGAGAGGGGCAGAGAGAGAGAGAGAGAGAGAGAGAGAGAGAGAGAGAGAATCAGGAGCAGGCTCCAGGCTCTGAGCTGTCAGCACAGAGCTGGATGTGGGGCTTGAACTCAGGAGCCAAGAGACCGTGACCTGCGCTGAAGGTGGATGCGTAACCAACTGAGCCACTGAGGCGTCCCACTTCTGCGGTATTCTGTTGGCAGAAGGACTAGATTCATGGGAAGGGGAAATAGACTCCACCTTTTAACAGGAAGAGCAGCTTGAACATAGAAGGACATTACCCTTGAGTCCAGTCTACCACAATTACTTACATGGAGAAGTAGGAGTGGAACTTAGGAGTGAAACTGTTGAAAGAGAGAAGGAATGCTTTTAACTGCAGTAATAGAAAACCTTACTAAATGTCCTTACTGGTTAAGCCTTTCTATTATCCCACATAGCTCCATGTGTGAAGGTAAGGCCATCCCTGGGATTGGCTGTGAACCAACCAAATGTGGTAAATAGGGCTTGACAATATTGTCGAGGACCCAGGTCCCTTCCCTCTTTTTGCTCTGCCATTGTTTTTAAAGTTAAAAGAGTTTTTTTTTTTTAATGTTAGAGAGCACAAGCAGAGGAGAGGGGCAGAGGGAGAGAGAGAATCTCAAACAGGCTCTGTGCTCAGCATGGAGCCTGACATGAGTCTCAATACCACCACCCTGGGATCATGACCCGAGCTCATGAATGCTCAACTGACTGAGCCATCCAGGTGTCCCCGTTCTGCATTTTTAAGTGTGTTGGACTGTTTTCCAGTCTGGCTTTCCTTATGGTCTTAAAATGACTACCTTAGTTTCAGATTACAGATAATATCCAGAGCAGAAAAAGAGAACACCCTTATGTTATGCCTCTATTTATTTATAATGGGAGAGGGAGGGAGGGAGGGAGAGAGAGAGAGAGAGAGACAGAGAGAGAGAGAGAGAGAGAGAGAATCCCACATAGTCTCTGCACTGTCAGCACAGAGTTTGACCTGGGGCTCAATCCCACGAACCATGAGATTGTGACCTGACCTGAAACCCAGAGTCAGATGCTTAATCAACTGAGCCACCCAGGAGTCCCTGTTCTGCCCCCTTTTAAGACTAATGACGACTTTTCCCCCCCCAGCAGATTTCTTCTCTTATTAGTTAAAAGTGCTTCAACTGTCTGTGCCTATCACCAAAAAGTGGTGAGGCATCCATGTTGGGCTCAGGCGAATTGAAATTCATATCCCATGTATGAGGAGGGGCCAGTCTCTCCTGAAAGACAATGTGGGGAAGGTAAACAAAATTAGGTTATGTTAAAAAGGCAGAAATGTTAAGGCAGTGTAGGTGTGCTGAGAACACTGATTCCGTCTTTGGCCCTCCATGCTGTTGATGCCCTCACAGTGACCTCCCTTGGGGCTACATGTTTCAGGCCCCTTGGAGATTGATGCATGCTCTGACCTGAATGTGGGAAGGCTTCTTCTAATTGTCCCTAAAGGGATGCACAGAAGTTTCCACTTTAGAAAACTAGTAGAACTAGAACTGGTGCACAGGTGACACCACTTGAGATAACTACCCTATGACCTCACCCCTCATGCCCTTTGCTCTATAGAAGCTAGGGATTAAGAGCCAGACTTAGTGGGGGATAGCTGAATAGGGCTTCGGATCGTCTGTCTGCCTGATTCTCCCTGTAAATTACCGTAAGAGTCTGTAAAGGTCAGGGGGTGGCTTGTGTCATTTTTCTGGTCTCAAAGTGCCTTCTCAGTTTGGAGGATACTTTACTGACTCTCGTCTGCCTTCCAAGAGGCAGAAAAAGTGGATAAACAGATGAATGGTGAGTGTGTAATAGCAGCGTCTACTGCAGTAGATAAGCTGATTCACCTATATAGGTAAGAAAGTGAGACCTAGAAAAAGAAATTGAAATTCTAGTTATTCCTTATAAGATGGTGCATATATTTAAAAGATAAACCAAATACTTAGCTGCAAGAGGTGTAGATGAGAGTTATAGCTAATGCGTAGGGCTTGGTTAAAATTCCCAGTGGGATAGCAACTTACTATTCTTAAGAACTTTAGCCATGAGGTCTTAGTCTGTTTGGGCTGCTATAACAAAAATACCACATAGACTCAGTGGCTTATAAACAACAGAAATTTATTTCTCACTGTTCTGCAGGTTGGAAAGGCTAATATCAAGGTGTTGCAGATTCAGCATCTGGTGAAGCCCCACTCCTGGTTCATACACCCGTAATTGGTGAGTAAGGCTATTCAGTAAATTTTAACTGCCTGAATTACTGTATCACATTCAACAGTGCTCTCTTTCAATTTCATCAAGCTAGATAAACTCCTTGAAAGTAGGGGTTCCTGGGTGGGTCAGTTGGTTAAGTGTCTAACTCTTGATATCGGCTCAGATCGTGATCTCAGTCATGAGACTGAGCCCTGAATCAGGCTCCAAGCTGAGTGTGGAGCCTGCTTGGGATTCTCGCTCTTTCTCTCTCTCTCTGCCCCTCCTCTGGTTGCTCACTTGTTCTCTCTCAAAATAAATTAACAAACTTAAAGTCTCTTTGGGCACCTGGGTGGCTCATTGGGTTGTGTCTGACTCTTGATTTCAGCTCAGGTCATGATCTCATGGTTTGTGGGTTTGAGCCCCCAGTTAAGCTGAAAGTACAGATGAAGCCTGTTTGGGATTCTTTTTCTCTCCCTTTCTCTGCCCCTCCCTTGCTTGCCAGTGTGTGCTCTCTTTCTCTCTCTCAAAAGTAAATATTAAAACAAATTTTTAAGTCTCTGTAAACCACTATTCAATAATAAAGAATAAAGAAAATGGCCTCTGATGCTTAAGGCAAATGGATCATTCCCTTATTCTGCACATATTATTGAATGTTAGTATATGTGAAACTCTGGTAAGAAAAGTGAGGGATTCACATGAAATAAAAGATACGCTTCACACTTCACTTACCACTATAACTCCTAGAATATAAACTCCATAAGGGGTTGTTTCCATGTTGTCTCTACAGTATGGCCTGGCCTACAAACTTACAAGAGAGCTACAGTAATTGCTATTATGGTAATTAAACAAGGAGCCACTAAGGTGACTCTAACGCCTTAGCAGCCTGGGGAAGCAAATCAACACCTAAGTTAGAGTGGATGACTTTAAAAGCCTCGAAATCAAGAACTTGACACTTAACAACAGCTAATCACAAACAGCTAACAGGGTTCTCAAGTAAGGCAACAAGATCAGCAATAGCCAATCAGAATTTCCTTGATTTGCTCCTGTGTCTGTGCTAGAAGCCCTTTCCCTTCGCTCCTGCTGGTGGATTGCCCCTAGCCATTGTCAGCTTGGCCCTGCCTGGTTCGCATTGACATTTGCTCAAAAAAACCCCTCAAAATTTTCGTCTACCTCAGTTTATCTTTTAACAGTGCTAAAACTAGTAATATGTATCTGAAGGGTTCAAAGACGGCAAGTTTTCAGAAAGGAAAATTTTGAATAATATGCTTAGACCGTTTGAACCCAAGATTGATTGATTGATTGATTGATTGATTGATTTATTTAAAAAAAATTTTTTTTAACGTTTATTTATTTTTGAGACAGAGACAGAGCATGAACGGGGGAGGGTCAGAGAGAGGGAGACACAGAATCTGAAACAGGCTCCAGGCTCTGAGCTGTCAGCACAGAGCCCGACGCGGGGCTCGAACTCACGGACCGCGATATCATGACCTGAGCCGAAGTCGGACGCCCAATCGACTGAGCCACCCAGGCGCCCCCCAAGATTTATTTTAAGCAACTATAGTAAGAGGACAGACACAGTGACAACTGCCTTTGAAAAGAAAAAAAAAGTTTTTTACAAGTCTCTAGGGGATGGGAGGCACTGCATGCCACATGGGGTCTGTGGGGTTACTCACAGGGAAAATCAGGGGTGGAGGGAGAACTAGAGCCAATTTTTTTTTTTTTTTTTTTTTTTTTTTAGTGCTGGGAAGTAGCTGGGGGGGATTTTCCCTACTGAGCAGAGAGCAAAACACCTGGTTGAGGCCTGTGGTTGCAGGGTTTGTAAGAGATTTCAGAGTGCCTGACGGTGGAGGTGTTTGTAAAAATAAATAAGTAAATAAATAAAAAACAAAAGAATCTTTGGACTGTTAGCATGACACTGTGACTCCAAGATGCCAAATCATCAGTCACAGAAATATCAAAAATGCTTATTACACTGTATATTCTATTACTGGTACCATGATGTCACCAGTTTAGCTTTGTATTTTTTGCAGACAGATAATAGATGTATTAACAGAATAAAACAGTGTTTATTTGTAGTACCCACAACAGTAAACAAAGGCCTTATTTACTAAGTTGTTTCTCTTTGCAGCAATGTCAAAGCCCTTGGGGTTGCTCATGAGGTACATCCATGCACTTGTTGTGCCTGGAACAGAGTTAAAGCTACAGGCGGACTCTTTCCTGTTTTACTCTTTTCCCTTCCTTTTCAGGTTAACCACAATGACAGATCTCATCCTGGCTGTTAATCCAGTCAGCCACTTCAGAAAGTGGTTCTGTTAGGACTCTGTTCTGCCTTAGGGTGATCCAGTAGAGATAAATTCTAAGATGAGGCAAGGGGAAAGGTGATGCCTTTCAAAGTGCATGGAGGATGAGTAATAAAATGAACAACTTAGCTAAAGAAGCAGAGTGAAACATTTTCTAATGGTTTTGTGGACAGGATCATGAGAGTCTGGAGAGAAAGCTTTTTAAAAAAAGCTGTAGGACTTGGGTACTAAAAGACATTCACCTCATTTCATTTTAACTGTTATTTGTGAGAAAGTGAACATGTTAAGAATCTAATTTGGTTGCCTTGGTTGTAATATTTGCCTAAATTCTTTTGTTGTAGCAATCATTTATTGTTAATTTTTTAAAGATTTTATGAAGTCATCTGTACACTCAACGTGGGGCTCAAACCCCCAACCCTGAGATAAAGAGTCTCATGCTCCATCGACTGAGCCAGCCAGGTGCCCCTGTCATAGTGATCAGTTAGGAGGAAACGTAGGTTTTACTTGAATTTTTTACAGAACAGTGAATTCATAGAATACCCATTGGTTTCTCTCTGACAGTGCCTAATGAAAAATTAATTTTTAATCTTGTCAGGCAGCATGGTGGTAAATGACTGACCAGTTTATATACTGCCCAGTGTTCAGGCCCCTTGAAGGCCAAATACATTGTTTTAAAATACTTTTCAGAAGGTGCAACCTAATTTGCTTACCTTTTCTGGATTTGTTTTGCTTTTTTTAAAATTTATTTTAACTTGTTTTATTTTTTATTTTTTTAAATTTACATCCAAATTAGTTAGCATATAGTGCAAAAATGATTGCAGGAGTAGATTCCTTAGTGCCCCTTATCCATTTAGCCTATTGCCCTCCCATACCCCTCCCATAACCCTCCGCTTGTTCTCGGTATTTATGAGTCTCTTCTGTTTTGTCCCCCTCCCTGTTTTTATATTATTTTTGTTTCCCTTCCCTTATGTTCATCTGTCTTGTCTCTTAAAGTCCTTATATGAGTGAAGTCATATGATTTTTGTCTTTCTCTGACTAATTTCACTTAGCATAATACCCTCCAGTTCCATCCCCGTAGTTGCAAATGGCAAGATTTCATTCTTTTTGATTGCTGATAATACTCCATTGTATACATACACCACATCTTCTTTATCTATTCATTAATCGATGGACATTTGGGCTCTTTCCATACTTTGGCTATTGTTGTTAGTGCTGCTATAAACATTGGGGTGCATGTGTCCCTTCAAAACAGCACACCTGTATCCCTTAGATAAATGCCTAGTAGTGCAATTGCTGGGTCGTAAGGTAGTTCTATTTTTAGTTTTTTGAGGAAACTCCATAATGTTTTCCAGAGTGGCTGCACCAGCTTGCATTTCCATGGATTTGTTTTGCTTTTAAAAATTCATTATATTATGCTTTTATGCTTAGGATTGTACTGCTGCAGGTAATAACATGTTCCTTTTAAGTGGCAACTTCTTTGGGTGATATTAAAGAGGTCCCATTGAATATCTTTTTGTAGGACTTCCTTTATGTGGTCTACCAGTTTGAAATTTGTGATCACTTATACAGAGACCACAAGATGACTTTCATCACCAGGAGTAGAAATGGGTACCCAAAGGGACATTTGGGGCCAGTACTTTGGGGAGGATGGGACCAGTGGGAATGGGCAGAATAACATAATGGTTAGGAGTTTGGTTTCTGGAGCAACACTGGGTTTGAATCCCTGCTCTCTCTGTTGTTAGCTCTGTGACCTTGTGCAAGCTTCTTAAATGTTCTAATCTTTACTCTTCTGTTGTAAAAAAACAGGCAAAGTGATGGTTCTTACCTACTTCATAAAGTTGTGAGCATCAAGTGAATAAATACACTCAGAACAGTGCTTGATGAATGTGTATTGGCGGTATTTGGGGAGGAGGAATTGCATTGGTGAGGAGAATGTGGAGGCTAGAAGAAACAACAGTACTGTAAGTCTGGGTTTGTCCGATGGTAAGAATTATTTAGGGTCTTTGTTAAAAATACACATTTCTAGGCCTTCAGTTACAACCTTGAGGGAGGGTTCTAGGAATTTGTTTTTGACAAATACCTCAGATGATTCTTAGTATCAAATTAATTTGGGAAACTGATGTGGCAGAATGTAGACTTCAGAGTCAGACATATGTAGATTCTGATCCATTCTTGAAACAATTATGTCCAAATTTCCACATGTACCAGAGCCTGCTTTAGGTGCTGGGCATACAGCAGAGATTAAAACCCACCAAAATCCCTTATTTTTGTCTTTATAGACTTTGTAGTCTACTGGGATTCCTGTTCTAAGATGTCGACTGGGGCCTATTGGTGTGACTTGAGTGAACTATTTAAACAATAAAAGCTTTTTTTTTGCTTGTCACATAAGCATTATAAGTTCATTAAAGAAAAAAATAATAAATCAGAAACACCATAGCCCAGTGAGCATGATCATGTTGGAGAGGGAAATCCTTAGCTACCCAGAGGCCTGATGTTTACATTAAGTGAAAGCGTTTAGGGGAGAAGAAAAGTGGTGGGGTTGGTGGTTTGGTGGTGGTGAAGATGTCCAAGTGGTTTTACCTTGAAGTGGGAAATTGAGCCACTTGACCACGGAAGGGCCATTATGACCAGATTTCATTTGCTTGGGTTTTTGTGTTTACTGTCTGATGGCCTGGGTTGCAAACCTAATAGGTTGTTTTGACAAATCCCTTCAAAATTGCCTTTTGAGAGGAAAATTAGGGCAGATGAATTTTAGTTTTCTCTTCCTCCAGGAAGATATGATAAAACAGGAGAAAATATGTTTTCATTGATGGCTTCTTTATATATTTACTTTTGAAAAAGGTTTTGTTCCTTTCTTCTAAGGGGATAGCATGGAGTACTTGACAAAGGTTTGAATTGGAGTTCAATTTAATATAACCGGTGTCCTATCTACTCTTAGAGTCAAAGCAGGAGCAGGAACTTTAGTTAGTTTAGTATGTTTTTTGTAATTAAAAAAATTTTTTTTAAGATTTTATTTTTAAGTAATCTCTACACCCAACATGGAGCTTGAACTTACAACCCCAAGATCAGGAGTTGCATGCTCTACCAACTGAGCCAGCCAGGTGCCCCTTTGTGTTTTTAGTAAATGAATTAAGGGACACTAGGATTAAGATTGATGAAAGAATGCTATTTAATTCTGTAAAAAACAGATTAAAGATAAAATACTGTTTTCTTTGGAGTGTCTGTTTTTATCCTTTGATTTGCAAGTTCGGGATTTATTTCACACTGGATGTGGTGATTTATTACCATCTCTACTTTTGGTTCTTATGCTCTAAGTACATTATAAAAGTCATTAAAAACAAAAAATACAGTTTGCACATTGCTGTTGGGGGAAATGGAAGTGTTCTTTTCAGTGACATTTGAGACTGATAATGCTTGTCTCTTTAAGAGCCAAAGCTATCACATTTTTTGCACTTTCTTAATGTGCTGCACAATTAGTAAATTAGTGTAATTTACTTTTACACTAAAGTATGAGTTTTTGGAAATTATGGGGATATAGAGATAAGGCTACAGGCTTAATCATTACTCATCCTAACACAATCCAGTTTCCTGATACCATTCCTCTAATGTTGAACTTTTGAAGGTAGTGACCTTGTAACTGCCAGTACCTTGAAGTTGGCTCTTGAATCCTTATCCATTCTGAACAGTAGCATTTGTCACTGTGGACAGCCTATCTTTTTCTCCCACTCTACTGCTCCCTCCACACTTTGCCTAGCTAGCCCCTCTTTTGTACCTACTTCCTTTATACAGGCTTCTGCCCAGCTCACGTTCAACACTCCTCTCTTCATATATATTTCATCTACAAGAAATGATTTCACCCTATTTGTGCATAAATGATCCCCACGTTTGTTTTCCCATTCCTGACTTGTCTACTAAAGGAAACTGTTTCTTTACTCATAAGACTTCTGATACCAAATGTGTGGGTTTCCCCACATCCAGTGGTTCTCCAGTTCCAAAACTGGAGTCTCACAATTCAGTCCATTCTAACGCTAGCTGCTCAGAGCTGGCACGGGCCCTGCAGGTGAAGGGCTCAGCCCCAGAAGACTGTCACTTCACTTCAGATGCCAATCACAAGTAGTGGGTTACCAGCTTACCCATGCTTTGGTCCAACGTGGCTACACAGTGGAGGTTCCCACAGCCCCCCAAAGGTTTGATAATTTGTTATGATAGCTCACAGAAATTGAGGGGAACACTTTACTTACTATTGTTGGTTTATTGTAAAGAATGCAAATGAACAGCCAGATGAAGAGCTATTAGGGTGAAGTCGGGAAGAGTCCTGGGTGCCAGAGCTTCTGTCCCTACAGTTTGGGTTGTGCCACCAACCTGGAGTCTCTTAATGCCTTTGTTTAGGTTCCTTTGAAGGTCCCATTTCATAGCTATGATTGATTAAATCATTGACCACTGATGATTAACTCGATCTCTAGTATCCTCTCCCTTTCCTGGAGGTTAGAAGTAGAGTGCAAAACTGAAAATTCCAATTTTCTAATCAGGTGGTTGGTTCCTCTGGCAACCAGCCCTCATGTTCCATCTCATTAGCATATATACTCAAGTATACTTGAAAGGGGCTTACTGTGAATAACAAAACTCTTCTCTCACTCCTACCACTCAGAAAATCCCAAGGGTTTTAGGAGCTCTGTGCCAGGAACCAGGGATGAAGACCAGGTATTTATTGCTTGTTACATCACAATATTACATCTACAAAGCCCCAAATCTTAATTCCTGGTTTGTATGAACATCAATTCCAGTATTGGTGAATAGTCCAACAATGCCTCAACATTCACACAGCCAATTCCAATTCAACTACCTTCCTTTATTTTTAATCTTATTATTGATAATGAATTGTTATTGTGGAATTATAATAGAGTAATTGCCTTACTTTAACTTCCACCCCCACTTTTTTTTTTTTTTTAACACCTCATAATGTCATGACTAACCAGAAATTTAGGGCCAGTATAGGGGAAAATTGGTAATTTTTAAACTGTGGTCCTATTGAATTACCATCTGAAATAGCTCAAATTTGTTGTCTGTACCTTTCCACGGTTTCAATTCAGGCCTTTGTCTTTCTTGTAAATAGTTTCTTAATCTCCTTGATTCCTATCTGCCCTCTTATTCCAATGCATCTTTCAGATTGCTGCCGGACGGAATCTTGACATGAATCTGATTATGTAATCATCCTATTTGTAAGTCTTTGCTACCTTGCTGTATCCTCAGAATATAAGGTGCAAAATTTTACCACTTCATTTAGCATCTTTCTCCTGACGGATATTACCTACCTGTGTACTTGGACACCAAAATCATGTTCCATTTCTCTCCTGCTATCGTTTAATTTCTTTGCCCTTGTCCTGACTTTAATATTAAACATTGAGCTTTTGGTTGAAATCTTCAGCATCCTTCAAGGACAATGTATAGGTTATTTCCCTGTGAAGGCTCGCTCAGCCCTTAGGAAGGGCTCTGTTATCATTTGCTCCTCTTAACTTATTCATAATAGTATTCCTTGGACCTGCAAAACACTTGAACATATTATTAAATTGAAAGTACTTATTTTTTGAAATTATCCTTAAATGTTTTTATTACCATTTAGTTCTTTGGTGAATTTCCTTTGTTTGATTTCTTAGCAAACCAAACTACTACCATCACCATTGTTATCCTCACTTTGACACGCATTGAACAAAGGTCTGGACTGTTTGCATACGATTGGGGTAGACTGGAGTACAGAAAGATCTAATCATTGGTCCTGCACTTATCAACTCAATGAACTATTCGGTAGACCTGGAATGATGGTAAGTGCGCTTCTCCCAGTGCTGTGCTACCATCACAATGAGTGGATGATCTGCTATACAAGTCTCTGTTTCCTTTGAAATTCAAGGTCATAAACCGATTCATACTCAACACATTTCTAGGCATAGTGGCTACTCCTTTACATAATTTTAAACAAGTCTAGAGTAAATTATGTGCAGCTAAGCAAGTTTAGTCTAAACTAAACTGTTTTGTGTTTAAATAGCAACTGAGGGGCGCCTGGGTGGCTCAGTCGGTTAAGCGTCCGACTTCGGCTCAGGTCATGATCTCACGATCCATGAGTTCGAGCCCCGCGTCGAGCTCTGTGCTGACAGCTCAGAGCCTGGAGCCTGCTTCAGATTCTGTGTCTCCCTCTCTCTCTGACTCTCTCCCATTCATGCTCTGTCTCTCTCTGTCTCAAAAATAAATAAACATTAAAAAAAAAATAGCAACTGATTTTCTCAGTCTCCTAGGAAACTGCATGGAAACCAGGGACTCAAGTAGTAACCCTTTAAATAGAGAACATGTCAGGATCTCTTAAAGCTTTAAAATCGAGGATAGTATTACCAGTTTGTGTAAGTAAGCATGACAACATGGGAGAAGGAAATGTTACGAAAGCACACAAGTGAATGCATTCTGCTAATGACTGAATCTAATCAAACCAACCAAAAATAAATTCAAACAAGTGTTAATTTTTAAAACCTAACTTGCCCAACATTTTACTATAATTTTATTAGTCTGTAAAAGGATCACATGCTAGTAAAATCCTACAGGTATAATAAAATATATGAAGTTGTTGAATGCTCATCTAAATAGAAGTTCCTATGCCACAGGATAGATACCTCTATTTTTACTGAACTGTTTACTTGCACAAAGAATGAGTAAACTAATCGACCTTAAAATCCTCACTAGTTTTTGTAGTTGATAGTATTATTATTGTTAGTATCTATGAGAATAATGTAGTTATATATGAAGGGTTAATAGTATAAACAGTAAAGTATATCACCTATTAATCATGTTTATTAGAAAGGTCATCATGTGCATGTTAGAAGCATTTCAGAATATTCAAACAGTTGTCCATTTCTTATTTCCCACGCTCCCCTTGTTTGTTTATCTCTCTGGCTTTGCAGGAATCTTGTTAGTTTGTGTTGTGTTACACTTGTTGTGAGTTAACAAGTGATAGTTGGCAATAGTGGTGATACCAGATCCAGTTGTAAAATGGATGCAACCTTAAATTACTTATAGATGTGGAAATACAATCTGGCTGGACCCAGTAGAATAAATAGATTTTTGTTTATCCGCAGTTTAGTACTTTGGCAGTACTACTGCCAAATATTCCGGAAAAACAGTCACAGGATTCTTGAGACTTTTCCCTGGAGCATGCTGCCACCTGTTGGCCAGATAATGCAGGGCAGAGCTACAGTAGGATCCGAGGGAGACAGCAGTATCCTTTCTCATTCCCACTAACATTTAATACTTCCAGAACATAGAAAATTTAGATTTTCAATATCTAACGGATTCATCCTTTTCTTTATAAGGAAAAATAATATAACAGCCCAAGGAACCAAATAATCTGGAACACTTGGCCCAGACTTTCATGAATACAAAGGTACTGTAGCAGAGTAAATTCTAAAACACACACTTTTGAGTTGTATGAAGAAAAAATAATTAGCCTTGGAAAGTTTCATAGCGAAACGCTTAAGGTGTGATTTATCTTATGCTTATTCAGTTTTGTAAACCTGTCATCACTTTTTTAAAAGTGATGGCATATATGAAAATGAAGTAACTTTGGCCTAAATGGAAAAGTGGCATATTTCAAATGTCATTAATAAATAAAATCTGTGCCTACAACACCTACATTTTTGATACTTAATAAACCAATGTTTATTTAGCACCGCTGAGCCAAGAAGTCTACTAGGTTCTGTGACTAGTGCAGTGAATCAAAGACCCAGGGTCTGCCCTCTGGAAACCCATCTAGAGGGTGATGCAGAGGTGGCAACAGAATTCTAGAAAAACAGAATAAGGTACAGTATATGCAGAGTGCTTTGGGAGCTTAGAGGAGAGACTTCAAACCCCAGTTTGGATTATGGAAAATAGTAAGCATATTAGAGCAAACATTCTTCAGTAGTTTACAGCTGACATATATGGACTTCAATTTATGTCCCCATAATAAAAACTTAAACTCCAGTTTAATATTGTCAGATTTCTTTTTTTTAATGTTTTATTTTTGTTTTTTGTTTTTGTAATATATGAAATTTACTGTCAAATTAGTTTCTATACAACACCCCGTGCTCATCCCAAAAGATGCCCTCTTCAGTACCCATCACCCACCCTCCCCTCCCTCCCACCCCCCATCAACCCTCAGTTTGTTTTCAGTTTTTAAGACTCTCTTAAGCTTTGTCTCTCTCCCAGTCTAACCTCTTTTTTTTTTTCCCTTCCCCTCCCCCATGGGTTTCTGTTAAGTTTCTCAGGATCCACATAAGAGTGAAAACATATGGTATCTGTCTTTCTCTGTATGGTTTATTTCACTTAACATCACACTCTCCAGTTCCATCCACGTTGCTACAAAGGGCCATATTTCATTATATCTCATTGCCACGTAGTACTCCATTGTGTATATAAACCACAATTTCTTTATCCATTCATCAGTTGATGGACATTTAGGCTCTTTCCACAATTTGGCTCTTGTTGAGAGTGCTGCTATAAACATTGGGGTACAAGTGCCCCTATGCATCAGTACTCCTGTATCCCTTGGGTAAATTCCTAGCAGTGCTATTGCTGGGTTATAGGGTAGGTCTATTTTTAATTTTCTGAGGAACCTCCACACGGTCTTCCAGAGCAGCTGCACCAGTTTGCATTCCCACCAACAGTGCAAGAGGGTTCCCGTTTCTCCACATCCTCTCCAGCATCTATAGTCTCGTGATTTGTTCATTTTGGCCACTCTGACTGGCGTGAGGTGATATCTGAATGTGGTTTTGATTTGTATTTCCCTGATGAGGAGCGATGTTGAGCATCTTTTCATGTGCCTGTTGGCCATCTGGATGTCTTCTTTAGAGAAGTGTCTATTCATGTTTTCTGCCCATTTCTTCACTGGGTTGTTTTTCGGGTGTGGAGTTTGGTGAGCTCTTTATAGATTTTGGATACTAGCCCTTTGTCCGATATGTCATTTGCAAATATCCTTTCCTATTCCGTTGGTTGCCTTTTAGTTTTTTTGATTGTTTCCTTTGCTGTGCAGAAGCTTTTTATCTTCATGAGGTCCCAGTAGTTCATTTTTGCTTTTAATTCCCTTGCGTTTGGGGATGTGTCAAGTAAGAAATTGCTGCGGCTGAGGTCCGAGAGGTCTTTTCCTGTTTTCTCCTCCAGGATTTTGATGGTTTCCTGTCTCACATTCAGGTCCTTTATCCATTTTGAGTTTATTTTTGTGAATGGTGTAAGAAAGTGGTCTAGTTTCATTCTTCTGCATGTTGCTGTCCAGTTCTCCCAGCACCATTTGTTAAAGAGATTGTCTTTTTTCCATTGGATGTTCTTTCCTGCTTTGTCAAAGATTAGTTGGCCATACTTTTGTGGGTCTAGTTTTGAGGTTTCTATTCTATTCCATTGGTCTACGTGTCTGTTTTTGTGCCAATACAATGCTGTCTTGATGATTCCAGCTTTGTAGTAGAGGCTAAAGTCTGGGATTGTGATGCCTCCTGCTTTGGTCTTCTTCAAAATTACTTTGGCTCTTCGGGGCCTTTTGTGGTTCCATACGAATTTTAGGATTGCTTGTCCTAGGTTCGAGAAGAATGCTGGTGCAATTTTGATTGGGATTGCATTGAATGTGTAGATAGCTTTGGGTAGTATTGACATTTTAACAATATTTATTTTTCCAACCCATGAGCACGGAATGTGTTTCCATTTCTTTATATCTTCTTCAATTTCCTTCATAAGCTTTCTATAGTTTTCAGCATACAGATCTTTTACATCTTTGGTTAGGTTTATTCCTAGGTATTTTATGCTTCTTGGTGCAATTGTGAATGGGATCAGTTTCTTTATTTGTCTTTCTGTTGTTTCATTATTAGTGTATAAGAATGCAACTGATTTCTGTACATTGATTTTGTATCCTGCAACTTTGCTGAATTCATGTATCAGTTCTAGCAGACTTTTGGTGGAGTCTATCGGATTTTCCATGTATAATATCATGTTATCTGCAAAAAGTGAAAGCTTGACTTCATCTTTGCCAATTTTAATGCCTTTGATTTCCTTTTGTTGTCTGATTGCTGATGCTAGCACTTCCAACACTATGTTAAACAACAGCGGTGAGAGTGGACATCCCTGTTGTTTTCCTGATCTCAGGGGGAAAGCTCTCAGTTTTTCTCCATTGAGGATGATATTACCTGTGGGCTTTTCATAAATGGCTTTTATGATGTTTAGGTATGTTCCTTCTATCCCGACTTTCTCGAGGGTTTTTATTAAGAAAGGATGCTGAATTTTGTCAAAAGCTTTTTCTGCATCGATTGACAGGATCATATGGTTCTTATCTTTTCTTTTATTAATGTGATGTATCACGTTGATTGATTTGTGAATGTTGAACCAGCCCTGCATCCCAGGAATGAATCCCACTTGATCATGGTGAATCATTCTTTTTATAAGCTGTTGAATTCGATTTGCTAGTAACTTATTGAGAATTTTTGCATCCATATTCATCAGGGATATTGGCCTGTAGTTCTCTTTTTTTTTACTGGGTCTCTGTCTGGTTTAGGAATCAAAGTAATACTGGCTTCATAGAATGAGTCTGGAAGTTTTCCTTCCCTTTCTATCTGGTCCTGGACTCTTATTTGTTGGGAGATTTTTGATAACTGATTCAATTTCTTCACTGGTTATGGGTCTGTTAAAGCTTTCTATTTCCTCCTGATTGAGTTTTGGAAGCGTGTGGGTATTTAGGAATTTGTCCATTTCTTCCAGTTGTCCACTTTGTTGGCATATAGTTTTTCATAGTATTCCCTCATAATTGCTTGTATTTCTGAGGGATTGTAATAATTCCATTTTCATTCATGATTTTATCTATTTGGGTCATCTCCCTTTTCTTTTTGAGAAGCCTGGCTAGAGGTTTGTCAATTTTGTTTATTTTTTCAAAAAACCAACACTTGGTTTCATTGATCTGCTCTACAGGTTTTTTTAGATTCTATATTGTTTATTTCTGCTCTGATCTTTATTATTTTTCTTCTTCTACTGGGTTTGGGGTGTCTTTGCTGTTCTGCTTCTATTTCCTTTAGGTGTGCTGTTAGATTTTGTATTTGGGATTTTTCTTGTTTCTTGAGATAGGCCTGGATTGCAATGTATTTTCCTCTCAGGACTGCTTTCACTGCATCCCAAAGCGTTTGGATTGTTGTATTTTCATTTTTGTTTGTTTCCATATATTTTTTAATGTCTTCTCTAATTGCCTGGTTGACCCATTCATTCTTTAGTACGGTGTTCTTTAACCTCCATGCTTTTGGAGGTTTTCCAGACTTTTTCCTGTGGTTGATTTCAAGCTTCATAGCATTGTGGTCTGAAACTATGCATGGTATGATCTCAATTCTTGTATACTTATGAAGGGCTGTTTTGTGACCCAGTATGTGATCTATCTTGGAGAATGTTCCATGTGCACTCGAGAAGAAAGTATATTCTTTTGCTTTGGGATGCAGAGTTCTAAATATATCTGTCAAGTCCATTTGATCCAATATATCATTCAGGGCCCTTGTTTCTTTATTGACCATGTGTCTAGATGATCTATCCATTGTTGTAAGTGGGGTATTAAAGTCCCCTGCAATTACCACATTCTTATCGATAAGGTTGCTTATGTTTGTGAGTAATTGTTTTATATATTTGGGGGCTCCCGTATTCGGCACATAGACATTTGTAATTGTTAGTTCTTCTTGATGGATAGATCCAGTAATTATTATATAATGCCCTTCTTCATCTCTTGTTACAACCTTTAATTTAAAGTCAAATTTGTCTGATATAAGTATGGCTACTCCAGCTTTCTTTTGACTTCCAGTAGCATGATAAATAGTTCTCCATTCCCTCACTTTCAATCTGAAAGTGTCCTCAGGTCTAAAAGGAGTCTCTTGTAGACAGCAAATAGATGGGTCTTGTTTTTTATCCATTCTAATACTGTATGTATTTTGGTTGGTGCATTTAGTCCATTTACATTAAGTGTTACTATAGAAATATATGGGTTTAGAGTCATTGTAATGTCTGTAGGTTTCATGCTTGTAGCGATGTCTCTGGTACTTTGTCTCACAGGATGCCCCTTAGGATCTCTTGTAGGGCTGGTTTAGTGGTGATGAATTCCTTCAGTTTTTGTTTGTTTGGGAAGACCTTTATTTCGCCTTCTATCCTAAATGACAGATTTGCTGGATAGAGGATTCTCGGCTGCATATTTTTTCTGTTCATCACATTGAAGATTTCCTGCCACTCCTTTCTGGTCTGCCAAGTTTCAGTAGAGAGATCTGTCACTAGTCTTATCGGTCTCCCTTTATATGTTAGAGCACGTTTATCCCTAGCTGCTTTCAGAATTTTCTCTTTATCTTTGTATTTTGCCAGTTTCACTATGATATGTCGTGCAGAAGAGCGATTCAAGTTACGTCTGAAGGGAGTTCTCTGTGCCTCTTGGATTTCAATGCCTTTTTCCTTCCCCAGATCTGGGAAGTTCTCAGCTATTATTTCTTCAAGTACACCTTCAGCACCTTTCCCTCTCTCTTCCTCCTCTGGAATACCAATTATGCATACCTTATTTCTCTTTAGTGTATCACTTAGTTCTCTAATTTTCCCCTCATACTCCTGGATTTTTTTAATCTCTCTTTTTCTCAGCTTCTTCTTTTTCCATAATTTTATGTTCTAGTTCACCTATTCTCTCCTCTACCTCTTCAATCCGAGCTGTGGTCATCTCTATTTTATTTTGCAGCTCATTAATAGCATTTTTTAGCTCCTCCTGGCTGTTCCTTAGTCCCTTGATCTCTGTAGCAATAGATTCTCTGCTGTCCTTTATACTGTTTTCAAGCCCAGCGATTAATTTTATGACTATTATTCTAAATTCACTTTCTGTTATATTGTTTAAATCGTTTTTGATTAGTTCGTTAGCTGTCCTTATTTCCTGGAGGTTTTTTTGAGGGGAATTCTTCCGTTTCATCATTTTGGATAGTCCCTGGAGTGGTGCGGGACTGTGGAGCACTTCCCCTGTGCTGTCTTGAATAACTTGCGTTGGTGGGCGGGGCTGCAGTCAGACCTGATGTCTGCCCCCAGCCCACCGCTGGGGCCACAGTCAGACTGGCGTGTGCCTTCTCTTCCCCTCTCCTAGGGGCGGGATTCACTGTGGGGTGGTGTGGCCGGTCTGGGCTACTTGCACACTGCCAGGCTTGTGGTGCTGGGGACCTGGCGTATTAGCTGGGGTGGGTAGGCAAGGTGCACAGGGACGGGAGGGGCAGGCTCAGCTTGCTTATCCTTCGTGATCTGCTTCGGGAGGGGCCCTGCGGCACCAGGAGTCAGACCTGCCACCTGAGGGATGGATCTGCAGAAGCACAGCGTTGGGTGCAAGCAAGTTCCCTGGCAGGAACTGGTTCCCTTTGGGATTTTGGCTGGGGGAGGGGCAAGGGAGATGGCGCTGGCGAGCACCTTTGTTCGTCGCCAAGCTGCGCTCTGTCATCTGGGGCTCACCAACTCTCCTTCCCATTGTCCTCCAGCCCTCCCGCTCTCCAAGCAGAGACGTTAACTTATAACCTTCCAGATGTTAAGTCCCACTTGCTGTAGGAACACACTCCATCCAGCCCCTCCGCTTTTGCAAGCCAGACTCGGGGGCTCTGCTTGGCCGGCGGGCTGCCCCTCCGCCCTGGCTCCCTCCTGCCAGTCCGTGTAGTGTGCACCGCCTCTCCGGGCCTCTTGTCTACCCTTGACTCCAGAGAATCCGTTCTGCTAGTCTTCTGGTGGTTTTCTGGGTTATTTAGGCAGGTGTGGGTGGAATCTAAGTGATCTGCAGGACGCGGTGAGCCCAGCGTCCTCCTACGCTGCCATCTTCCACTCCAGATTTCTTTTTTTAAAAGGTTTGTTTATTTATTTATGAGAGCGAGTGCGTGTGTGAGACCAGGGTAGGGGCAGAGAGAAAGGGAGAAAGAGAATCCCAAGCAGGCTCCACCCTGCCATCACATTATCAGCACAGAGCCTGATGCAGGACTCGAACTCACGAACTGTGAGATGATGACCTGAGCCAAAATCGAGAGTCCCGGATGCTTAACTGAACCACCCAGGTGCCCCACACTGTCAGATTTTTATCCAAACTGTATTATTCATTGTAAATTTTCTTGCTTTTTTTTCTCTCAAGGAGAAATACATCAATTTAGAAAAATGGTGCACTATTTCCATAATTAAGATGTAAACAATTTAATAACTAAAGCTTAGGCAGAAATGCAAGCAGGCTATGCAAGCATGCATATTTATAATTTCCCTGGGTTTAATATTCAGTGACTGAGGAGTGATCACTTTTGCTTTTCACGATCCCTTACCAATACTGTGAATATGTTATTTCCTGTCTTATAATTTAGGTTAATGTGCTGTAAAGGACTGCTTCTCTAAATTTTCATTTCTTTAGATATGTAAGTTTCTAAAATAGAGTTCCCTTCTACTTTTAAATTTGTTGTGTTTAAAATGAAAGGGCAAGTTACCGGCCTGGAATAAATGAATGAATAAAATAAACAAATGAACACATGAGTAAATAAGCATGCACACAATGCACACACAGTACACAAACACGCACAGACCATGAGCTGTTGGAATATTTCTCTCAAGCGTTAGGTTACTGCTGTGGTGAACTGTGGCTCTTTGTTTATTTGTTTATTTTTAAGTAGGTCTATCCACTGTGGAGCCCAACACAAGGCCTGAACTCAGGACCCTGAGATCAAGACCTGAGCTGAGATCAAGAGTCGGATGCCTAATCTACTGAGCCACCCAGGCGCCCCTCTTTGGTATTTTTCTAGTAGTCCCCTTCCTACTGCAGAAGCCACTTTCGCTCCGCTGCCAATGGACCACTTTCATTGTCGTCTTTTTCGTATACCTTACGTCCCTTTAAAATAGTGTGGCCTTTCTAGATCTCAGAATTTCATAAAAAATTGTTGTTAATGTCTTTAAAATTGGCTGAAATATTAGATAATTGTTCCTTTCTTGAAGTACACCTTAACTAAGTTTTTAGACTATTGAATGGGAAGTCATTTTTCAGCATTTTGACTCGGGGCACTTCATAGCATCTTAAAAGTTCTAGTCTCTGATGAGAATATTCTAAGTCTAAAAAAATTGCATGGGATACCTTTTAATAGTGGTTAAAATGAATACAATAACCTTTTGAAAATCTACTTAAGGGGCACCTGGATGGCTTGTTTAAGCATCTGACTTTGGCTCATGATCTCCCGGTCCATGAGCTTGATGACAGTGTAGAGCCTGCGTGGGATTCTGTTTCTCTCCCTTTCTCTCTCTGCCCCTGACTCACTTGAGCTCTCTCTCACACAGAAAACAAAACAAAACAAAAAACAAAAACAAAAAGCAAAAAATCATTTCATTTTATTTTTTACATTTTTTTAAAATTTATTTTTGAGAAACAGAGTGAGACAAAGAGCAAGCGGGGGAGGGGCAGAGAGAAGGAGACACAGAATCCAAAGCAGGCTCCAGGCTCCCAAAGAGTGGTCAGCACAGAGCCTGATGGCGGGGCTCGAACCCACGAACTGTGAGATCGTGACCTGAACTGAAGTCGGACGCTCAACTGATTGAGCCACCCAGGCGCCCCAGCAAAAAATCATTTTAGAGAAAATGAAAATCTACTTAGAAGTTGTTTTGGGGGCACCTGGGTGGCTCAGGTCATGATCTCACGGCTTGTGAGTTCAAGGCCTGCATCAGGCTCTGTGCTGGCAGCTCAGAGCCTGAAGCCTGCTTTGGATTCTGTGTCTCCCTCTCTCTGCCTCTTCCCCAGCTTACACTATTTCTCTCTCTCTCTCTCTCTCTCTCTCTCTCTCTCTCTCTCTCTCAAAAATAAATAAACATTAAAAAAATTTAAAGAAGTTGTTTTTAATCCAAGTTTAACATATATTTTTGAAAGGTTCTAAAAATTGTTATAAAATGAAAAATTTTTGTTATCCACTTGGTTCCCCCTACATGTCTACCTTCTAGATAGCCACTATAAATGTTTTCTTATATACCATTCTAGAATTTCTTTGTGCATAATAAGCAAATAAAATAGGTTTTACCTCTTTTACCCAAAAGGTAGCATACCATATACTGTTTTCACTGTGCTTTTTTTTTTTAAAAAAAACCAAAAACTAAGAACATACATAGAGATCTTCCTGTGTTATTTAAAGAGCTTTCTCAATTTTTATAACTGCATAGTATTTTATCCTGTAAAACTTATTAAACCATTATATTCAATCAATCAGCCTCCTACTGGTGGACACTTAGATTGTTTTCAGTCTTTTGTGATTATAAACAAAGCTACCAAAAATAACCATATACATTTAAACTCTTTTTTTTTTAACGTTTTTTATTTATTTTTGAGACAGGGAGAGACAGAGCATGAACAGGGGAGGGTCAGAGAGAGGGAGACACAGAATCTGAAACAGGTTCCAGGCTCTGAGCTGTCAGCACAGAGTCCGATGTGGGGCTGGAACTCATGAACCATGAGATCACGACCTGAGCTGAAGTCGGCTGCTTAACCGACTGAGCCACCCAGGCGCCCCATAACCATATACGTTTAAACATAGGATATTGACTTTGTTTTTTGTGAATGTTTTTCCGTGTGTGTGTGTGTGTGTGTGTGTGTGTGTGTGTGTGTGTGTGTTTGAGGCTGTTTTCCATGCAGAACTTTTTTGATTTTTATATAGTCAATTTTGTCAATGGTTTCTTCTGTGGCTTCCTTATTTTGTGCCATGGTTAGAAAAACTGCCCTTACTTCAAGGTTGTAAATAAAATGTTTATTTTCTTTGAATACTTTTATTGCTTTGTTTTCATATCTGAGTTGCTGATCCATTTAGTATTTGTCCTGATGTAGAGTGTGGGTATAACATCCTTTTTTCCATCTAGGTGGCTATCCAGTTGTTACAAAACAATTTATTAAATAATCCCTCTTTCCCCAACTAACTTCAGATGATACCCTTTTCATATACTTAATCCCTATATATGTATTTGATTTATTTATTGGCTTCCTGTTCTGTTTTTCTGTTCTTTTGTTTTAAGTTTATTTATTTTGAGAGAGAGAATGAGTAGGAGAGGGGCAGAGAGAAAGGGAGAGAGAGAATCCCAAGCAGGTGCCATGCTCAGCACAGAGCCACATGCAGGGCTTGATCCCACAGCTGTGAGATCATGACCTGAGCCCAAACCAAGAGTCAGACACTCAACCAACTGAGCCACCCAGGCACCTGTCTTCTTCTGGGTTTATCTAGCAAAACATATGTCACTTTTCCTAATTAACTTTTGATTTATTAAACATGAATATAATTTTTGTTTGTTTTTGTTCAGTGAATAATGTGGGGTTGTAAGCATTCAGTGCTTGGGGAGGCATATTTTGACTCTCAAGTTAAGGCATGGATAAAGTCCAAAGATAGAGCCACCCGTGCTATCCATGCCTGCACCCTCGGACGCTTAATGTCCAGTCCTTGTGTGTTCATCCTCCAGGCCAATGTTTTCTTCATGTTAGAGAGATGCTGAAACATTTTTTAGCTGTACAGTCTGGACATGAACTAGATGTTGTACATAATCAAAAATTTAAAAAGGGCTTGCTTTGGCCCGGCTCTACAACACAGAAAAATCAGAAAGTCACAGGTGTTTTTTTTTTTTTTTTTTTAATATATTCTTTTTTAGTTCTTACCGTAACTTAGTAGATAATGTTTCTTTATTTTATGGATGACAGAACCAAGAGCAGATTGGTTAAATGAGCCCAAGTTCACCCAGGGAGTGGTGGAACCTGGATTTGAATTTAGGGAGGGCTTTGTCTATTCTGTTTTTGAGATTACTACAGATTCACAGGAAGCTGCACACATCGTACAGGGAGGTCCTGTGTACCCTTTACCCAGTTTTTCCCAGTGGTTACATAACATGTAATAAAATGACCGGGGAAACTAGGCAAAGGGTTATATCTTATGTAACCATAGTACAGTATTAAAACTAGAGCATGGGCATCAGTACAATGTGTGTGTGTATCTATGTCATTCTATGACGTGCACATTTGTATGACCTCCATAGAAATTAAGATACAGAACTATTCCTACACCACAAAGATGTCCCTCATGTTCTTCATTTATATTTACCACCCCTCCCCGCTTCATCCCTAACCCCCGGCAACCACTAGGAAATTTCTTCTCCGTGTTTATAATTTTGTCATTCGGGGAATGTTACATAGTGGAATAGTATAGTATGTGACCTTCTGAGATGGGTATTTTTTCCACCCAGATAATGCCTTTGAGGACCATCCAGATTTTTGTGTGCAGTTTGTTTGAAGACAGCATATAGTCAGGTTGGGATTTTTATCTCCTCTGACAATCTGGTGAATTTAGACTGTTTTCATTTAATGTAATTATTGATGTCAGGGCTTAAATATTTTTCATTTTGTCCTGTTTCTCCATTTTGCCTTTTGTGGGTTACTAAAGCATGTTTTTAGAATTTCATTTTGATTTATCTATGGTGTTTTGAGTGTATGTCTTCATATAGTTTTCTCAGTGATTGCTCTTGGCATTATATTACATATATATAACTTACCACAGTCTACTGGTATTGACAGCAGTTTGAATAAAGTATAGAAACCTCTGTCTCCCTCATTTATAATGTAATTATCTTAAACATTTGCTGTACATCCCTCTTCTATATTGAGAATCACATCAAATAATATAAAGTGGTTTTTTGGTTTTTTTTTTTTTTTTTGCCTCAACCCTAAAACACAATTAACAAAACTCAAGAGGTAAAGGAATGTCTATTGTAAATTGTTTTTTAGTGTTTATTTATTTTGGAGAGACAGAGAGACAGCATGAGCGGGGGAGGATCAGAGAGAAAGGGACACAGAATCTGAAGCAGGCTCCAGGCTCTGAGCTGTCAGCACAGAGCCCAATGTGGGGCTCAAACTCACAAACCACAAGATCATGACCTGAGCTGAAGTCGGACACTAAACTGACTGAGCCACCCAGGTGCCCCAAGGAATGTCTATTGTATGCACCTAAATTTTTACTCTTGTTCATTTTTCCTGATGTTCCAAATTTCCTCCCGTCATTTTGTTTCTGACTCAGACTTCTTTTAGCCATTCTTTTGGGGTAGGTCTGCTGGCAACAAATTCTCTAATTTTTCTTTCATCCGAGAATGTCTGATTTCCTCTTGATTCTTGAAGGATATAGAGTTCTTGTCTTTTGGTACTTGAAAAATATTCAGTCTTCTTATGTATGTTTTACATATAATATCCAGGGATTTTCTCTGTACTTCGGAGGAATAGGGAGAAGAACATTTATACCATCTTGTCCTGGAACCAAAAACACATGGAACAGTTTTTTTTTTTTTTAATATTATTTGTATTCCAGTTTGGAAAATGGGTACTCTGTGAATTCTCCAACATATAGTTGATTTTTTTCAAGTATTCTAGAAATCTCACCAGTGATATTAAAATTATAGGTACTAAAGTCACTGGAAAGTGATGTCAAGAGCAAAGCTTAAGATATCGGATGCAGGAGCACCTGGCTGGCTCAGTCTGTAGCGCATGCAACTCTTTTTTTTTTTAATTTTTTAATGTTTATTTATTTTTGAGACAGAGAGAGACAGAGCATGAACGGGGGGAGGGTTAGAGAAAGGGAGACACAGAATCCAAAGCAGGCTCCAGGCTCTGAGCTGTCAGCACAGAGCCCGACACGGGGCTCAAACTCACAGACTGTGAGATCATGACCTGAGCTGAAGTTGGACACTTAACCGACTGAGCCACCCAGGCGCCCAGAGCATGCAACTCTTGATCTCTGGGTCGTAAATTTGAGGCCCACGTTGGGTGTAGTGATTACTTACAAATAAAATCTTAAAAAAAAAAAAAAAGACATTGGATGCAAAATCTAGATGGATTTCTAGGGAGTGTAAAATGACTTGGTTTATCAAAAGAAAAAGATACTAGAAAACAAATTAAAAAATGCCAGCTGTTTGTCACCCATTCTTTTTTGGACTGATTACTTCTGGGAGCTTAATGAAATAATAGCCCTTTGTGAAAGGAAAGAACCTTAGAATCATTGAGGACTCTTTTCCAAAATTACACGTGCAGGACTTCAGTGTGACACGTTCATTCGTGTTGATTGGAGTTATGTAATTCCTATTACCCAGGGTATTACAGCTCCCTTTGCTAGTGTCTAATCTAGTGCCAGACTCCCCAAAGACCCTGAATCTGGCAAGGCCACAGTAAGATGAAATGCATAGTCGTTTCTTAAAAAAAAAAAAAAAAAAGGCAGTCCAAGCTGTTCTCTAAGTTTTAAGCTTAGATTTAATCAAGTCCAGCCAAAATTCTTCCACCCAGGAGCTATTATCACATTCCTCCTTTTGAAAACAGCTCAAACCACGGAATTGCTGGCAGCCACATCCAATCCTTTAGAAACAAAAAAATTCTTAGAGCCTCCCAGTCTCTAGCTCTTACTTCCTTTTCCTGTTTAACATGTTTGCACAGTTATTTGGGAAACAGCAAAAAAAGATTTGAGTTTTAATTTGTCTGTCCTCAATTTAATGCAGGATAACTTCATGCTAATAAAACAGATAGTGAATCTGGGAGAAAGAGTAATTGGAAAACTGATGTGTATGGGGATTAATACAGAGAAGTATATATCAATAGATATTACTATAGCTCTGTATTAATCCCCTTGTCAATCAGAGTTGTATGTATGTATGTGTGTGTATATATATGTACGTATGGTAGAAAAAGAAAACCTGAAACAAAACCCAAGAGATAATGGCAGTGACCTCAGACTGACATTAAAAACGACCAATTTTTATTTATTTAGATATTTAGAGCTGCAACTCCTTGGAAAAATTCAAAGCTGGACTGAGCCATAACCCCTTCTGTCCACATTTGTTTCTTCACCTTGCTTTTATAGATGTTAATGTGAGAAAGAAAACACTTAAAGATATATGTATTCTGCTTGTACCTTGTCAGAAGTCTCTATGGCTTTGTTTGGGATCTCTTTGTTATAGATGATGGCCGATAGCCACTTGCAGTTGAATAGACAAGATACTTTTTTTTTATTGTATTGGACAGTTCATGCTAGGGAAGGCCTTATAGAGCTGATCATGAATGGTACAAGATGTCCTTATTCTGAGCAAAATTGAGAAATACTCAGAGGCATGCTTTTGACTCCTTAAATCAGTACTGGTTTTTCTTAAATGAGTTCACCCGTTTCCACCCATGAGCTCTGTTCGGAGCCCTGATTGTACTTTGCCATGGCTGTCAAAAAATTTTTGCTAACATTGGCTTAAGGTGTATATAAAAAATAATTTAATGAAGGTATCATTCCTCCCAATCTTTTTTTTTTCAATGAGATGTTTGGAAGATAAAAAAGTACTTCTCTTCTTCTGCTCTGCCTGCCTGTGGCTGGAAAGAAAGAGTTTGTTAGCATACCATCTTGAAGATGCAAACACCCCTGGTCTGTGCTTGTTTGATATAAACACTTGGGTTTTTATGAATTATGGAGGCCACTTCTGGGAGGAGAAGGGCTCGAACCTGAACAAATCACTGGAGTCCAGCCTTCCCAGCCTTTCAAGGGAAGAGCCGAAGCTAAAGACCTTCCCTAGTTGGGCCATCAATCTGAATCAGAAAAGTACCTATTCATTAAATTGCAAGTGGCCATCTGCTTGCTTAATCATGTGCTTCTTTTTTCTTTGCGCTGATTATTATTGTCTGATCTGGCCCCTTTTACTAATTAGCCTAAGCTTGAGCTTCAGGTGAACCTCTTCCATTTGGTTAAGCCATTTGAAGGGGGAAAATGTTGTTATTCTTAAGTTTACAAGGCCTGGTTATTTGGAGTCTGAGTTGATATTTGGCTTTTGCTGAGTACATTTGAATACTCCTGTATGAATTGTTATATTTTATTCTTTTTCTCAGCTTGGCAGTGTACATAGTAATGTTTACATTTATGGTTTCTTAGAGCTAGACAGTATTCTTTGTTTCTTTATTAAGATACATATTGTAAAAGATTCAGTTGTAAAGTTTAGATAACCAACGCTAGCCATTTGGTCTGCATTCTTTTGCTATGTTTGTAAAATACATGTTTGTGTGGGATGGGCTCGATATCTAAATGTAGCAAATAAAGCTATAGGAGAATATTTCCAGAATGTGATGGGGTGGAATGTGGAAGTGAAGGAGGGAAGCTTCTTAAGCAAGATGGAAAACCCAGAAGCTTGGAGTCAGATTTGAATTGAACATTTAAACTTTCTGAAGATGATATCCAGTTTGGGAAATTGTTTATAATTCCCAAACAATTGATTGTTTATTTCACTAAGCATAATGTTTTCAAGGTCCATCCATGTTGTTGCATATGTCATGCCATTTAGGCAAGGAATCTCAGGGTTATGGGGACTCAGGGCATATTCTGGAAGGGGGATGCCTTTATGTGGGTAGAAGTGGAGTGAGACAAAAAATAGAGTAGAGGCCCAGGGAAATATACAGTGCATGAGGATGGACATTGTATTATTTACTGAAGCAAGTACTTAGAAATACTGAACTGCCGGAGTAGAGGAAAGGTTGAGTATATCCCCTTCATAAGCCAGCCACGAAACTGTAAGCGACAAAACCCTTAATATTGGAGACTTTATAACAACATGGAAACTACTTACTGTAATATCCATTGTGAAATATCCAGGCTGAAAAATTGAATGGACACTATGACTTTAACTACATAAAACATCAACTAAAGGAGGTTCACTTCTAGGAATTTATCCCACCAATATACTTGCATATCTGCATTAAGATAAGAGTACCAGAATGCTGGTTGTGGCCTTGTTTGTAAAAATAAAAAATTGCAAATGAGTGATTTGGTATGCTACTGGGTCAATAAATTATGCAACATTCATACATTGAAATAATATGCAGCCATTAAAAATAGTGAGACAGCTCTAAATATATACATACATATATACATTTTTTTAAAAAAAGAATAGATCCCCTAATCTTCTATTTCCTTCTCATACTGTCACACTGTTAAAAATTTGTTTTAAAATCCAGCATAATTAATGTATGGTGTTATATTAGTTTCAGGCATACAATACAGTGATTCAACAATTCTGTTCATTATTCAGTGTTCATCACAAGGGTACTCTTTAATCCTCATCGCCTATGCCACCCCTCCCCTCTCTCACCCCTCCTCTGGTAACCATCTGTTTGTCCTCTGTAGTTAAGAATCTGTGGGGCACCTGGGTGGCTCACTTGGTTAAGCATCTGACTTCTGCTCAGGTCATGATCTCTCTGCTTGTGAGCTTGAGCCCTGCGTGGGGCTCTACGCTGACAGCTCAGAGCTTGCTTCAGGTTCTGTATCTGTCTTCCTGCCCCTCCCCTCACCCCTCTCTCTCCCTTTCTCTGTCTCAAATATAAATTTAAAAAAAAAAGAATCTGTTTCTCTTCTTTCCCTTTGTTCATTTGTTTCTTAAATTCCACATTTGAGTGAAATCATACAGTATTTGTCTTTCTCTGACTTATTTCACTTAGCATTACATTCTCTAGATCCATCCATGTTGTTGCAAATGGCAAGATATCATTCTTTTCTTATGCCTGACTAGTATTCCATTGTGTGTGTGTATGTCACTTCCTTATCTATCCATCTATCTATGAATCTGTTTTCATATTCTTTGGACAAATACCCAGTAGTGGAATTACTGGATCATATGGTAATTGTATTTTTTTTAAAAAAATGTGTGTTTATTTTTGAGAGAGAGCATGAGTTGGGGAGAAGGAGAGAGGGCAGAGAGAGAGAGAGAGGCAGAGAGAGAATACCAGGCAGGCTCCACGCTGTCAGTGCAGAGCCCAATGCAGGACTCAAACTCTCAGACTGTGAGGTCATGACCTGAGCCAAAACCAAGAGTCAGATGCTTGACCAACTGAGCCACTCAGGCACCCCTGGTAATTGCATTTTTAATTAAAAAAAATTTTTTTTTAAATTTATTTAAGTAATCTCTGCACTCAATGTGGGGCTTGAACTCATGACCCTGAGATCAAGAGTTGTATGCTCTTCTGATTGAGCCAGCCAGGCACCCCTATTTTTAACTTCTGAGGAAACTTCATACTGTTTTCCATAGTGGCTACACCAGTTGGCATTCCTACCAACATTGCGGGAGGGTTCCTCTTCCTCCACATCCTCACTAAGCCTTGTTGTTTCTTCTGCTTTTCTGAGTTTGGCCACTCTCACAGGTGTGAGGTGATACTGTGGTTTTGGTTTGCATTTCCCTGATGATGAGTGATGTTGAGCATCTTATGTCTGTTGGCCATCTGTATGTCTTCTTTGTAGAAATGTCTGTTCATGTCTTCTGCCCGTTTAAACTGGATTGTTTTGGTGTTGAGTTGTGTAAGTTCTTTATTCTGAATATTAACCTTTTATCAGATATGTCATTTGCAAATGTCTTCTACCATTCATTCAGTAGGTTATCTTTTAGTTTTGTTGGTTGTTTCCTTTGCTGTGCAGAAGCTTTTTAGTTTGATGTGGTCCCAGTAGTTTATTTTTGCTTTTGTTTCCCTTGCCTCAGGAGACCTAGCTTGAAAAATGTTGCTATAAGGCCATTGTTAGAGAAATTATTACCTATGTACTCCTCTAGGATTTTTATGGTTTTAGGTGTCACATTTTGAAATTATTTTTGTGTATGGTATAAGAAAGTGGTCCACTTTCATTCTTTTGCATGTAGCTGCCCAGTTTTTTCAACATTGTTTATTGAAGAGACTGTCATTTTTGCATATTCTTGCCTCCTTTGTTGAAGATTATTTGACTGTATAATCATGGGTTTTTTTTTTCTGGGCTTTCTATTTTGTTCTGTTGACCTATACGCCTATTTTTGTACCAGTACCATACTGTTGGGAATACTACAGCTTTGTAGTACATCTTGAAATCTGGGATTATGATACTTCCAGTTTTGTTCTTGTTTTTCAAGATTGCTTTGGCTATTCAGGGTTTTTTTGGTTGCATACAAGTTTTAGGATTGTTTGTTCTAGTTCTGTGAAAAATGCTATTGGTATTTTGATAGGAATTGCATTGACTCTGTAGATTGCTTCGGATAATGTGGACATTTTGACAACATTCTTTCAATCCATGAGCATGGAATATCTTTCCGTTTCTTTGTGTCATCTTCCAATTTCTTTCATCATTGTTTTATAGTTTTCAGAGCATAGGTCTTTTCCCTTGTTAGTTAAGTTTATTTCTAGGTATTACTATTTTTGAGCAATTGTAAATGGGAAGGTTTTCTTTATATCTCTTTCTGCTGCTTCATTACTAGCATATAGAAATGCAATGGATTTCTGTATATTGTTTTTGTATCTTCTGACATTATTGATTTTATTTATCCGTTCTTGTAGTTTCTTGTGGGGAGTCTTTAGGGTTTTCTGTATATAGTATCATGTCATCTGCAAATAGTGAAAGTTTTACTTCTTACTAATTTGGATGCCTTTTATTCCTTTATCTTGTCTGATTATTGTGGGTAGGACTTTGAGCACTATGTTGAATAAAAGCAGTGAGAGAAGACATCCTTGTCTTGTTCCTGATCTTAGGGGTAAAGCTTTGAGTTTTTTCACTGTTGAGTATGATGTTAGCTGTGAGTTTTTCATGTATGGCCTTTATTATGTTGAGATATGTTCCTCTAAACCTACTTTGTTGAAGGTTTTTTATCATGAGCCAATGTACCTTGTCAAATGTTTTTTTCTGCATCTATTGAAATGATCAAAGGTTTTTATCCTTTTTCTTGTTGATGTTATGTGTCACTTGATTGATTTACAAATATTGAACCACCCTTGCATTCTGGGAATAAATCCTACTTGTTCATGGTGAATGCTTTTTTTTAACGTGTTGTTGATTTTGTTTTGCTAATATTTTGTTGAGGATTTCTCATCTGTGTTCACCAGAGATACTGGCCTATAGTTCTCTTTCATTTGTAGTGTCTTTATCTAGTTTTGGCATCAGGGTAACACTTGCCCTCTACAGTGAATTTGAAAACTTTACTTTTGGAATAGTTTGAGAAGAATAGGTATTAACTCTTTAAATATTTGGTAGAATTCAGCTATGAAGCTGTCTGGTCCTGGACTTTTGTTTGTTGGGAGTTTTTTGATTACTGATTCAATTTTATTGCTGGTAATTGGTTTGTTCTTATTTTCTGTTTCTTCCTGATTGTGATTCAGAGGTTATATGTTTTTAGGAATTTATCCATTTCTTCTAGCTTGTCCAATTTTTTGGCATATGATTTCTCATAATATTCTCTTATAATCCTTTGTACTTCAGACGTGCTGATTTTTTTTTTTTACTCTTTCTGATTTGTTTATATAAGTGTGTGTGTGTGTGTGTGTGTGTGTGTGTGTGTGTGTGTGTGTGTGTCTGGCTAACAGCTTACCAATTTTGTTGATCTTTCCAAAGAAACAGCCCCTGGTTTCATTGATCTGTTCTATTGTTGGTTTTTTTTTTAATTTTTCTTGTGTTTAATTCTGCTCTAATCCTTCTGATTTCCTTCCTTCCTTCTACTGTTTTTGGGTTTTGTTCTTTTTCTGGCTCCTTTAAGTATAAGGTTAGGCTGTTTATTTGAGATATTTCTTACTTCTTGATGTAGACCTGTATTGTTATAAACTTCCCTCTTAGAAGAGCTTTTGCTGCATTCGAAAGATTTTGGACCATTGTGTTTACATTTCCATTTGTCTCCATGTATTTTCTGATTTCCTCTTTGATTTCTTCGTTGACCCATTCATTATTTAGTAGCATGTTAACTAACTTTTGTGCATTCGTTCCCTTTCCAGATTATTTCTTGTGGTTGATTTCTGGTTTCATGGCATTGTGACCAGAAAAGATGCATGGTTTGACTTTGATCTTTTTGAATTTGTTGAGACTTGTTTTGTGGCCTAATGTGCAATCTGTTCTGGAGAATGTTCCATGTGCAGTTGAAAAGAATGTGTATTCTGCTGTATTAGGATGAAACATGCATATTTATGTTAGATGTGTCTGGTCCAATGTGTCATTCAAAGCCACCATTACCTTGTTGATTTTTCTGTTTGGATGATCTGTCCATTGATGTAAATGGGGTGTTAAAATCCCTTCCTATTATTGTATTACTATTAATTACTTCCTTTATGTTTCTTATTAACTGCTTTATGTATTTGGGTGGTCTAACCCTGGGTTGGCTCTCTTTGCTTCCTAGATCTGGATTTTTGTTTCCTTCCCCAGATTCAGGAAGTTGTCAGCTATTATTTCTTCAAATAAATTGTCTGCTCCCTTCTCTCTTCTCCTTCCAGGATTCCTATAACGGGAATATTGTTGTACTTGATGGTGTCACTAAATTCTCTTAATCTATTCTCATTCTTTATTAATTTTTCTTTCTTCTGGAAAGAAGCTTGATTTGCTTTCCATTACTCTGTTCTCTAGGTCACTGATGTTCTTTTTCTTCTGCTGCCTCTAGTCTACTATTCCATCTAATGCATTTTTAATTTCAGGTATTGAGTTCTTCATCTGATTGGTTCTTTGAGGTTTCTGTCTCTTTGTTGAGACTGAGGTCCTCCACTCTTTTCTCAAGTCCAGTGACTATCTTTATGACCATTACTTTAAATTCTCCATCAGGCATATTATTTATATCCATTTTGTTTAGCTCTTTCACTGTGGATTTGTCCTGTTCTTTAATTGGGGGCATATTTCTCTGTCTCCTCATTTTGTCTAACTCTCTGTGTCTGTTTCTATGTGTTAAGAAAGCCAGCTACGTCTCCTGCTCTTGCAAGTAGTAGCCTTATGAAGAAGAGGTCCTACAGTGCCCTGTAGTCCAGTGTCCCCTGTTCGCCAGAACCTGGTGCTTCAGGAGCATCTCCCGTGTGTGCTGTGTGCACCCTACTGTGTCTGAGCTGCATTGGCCTTCAGTCCAGTCGTCTTCAATGGCTCTCTTTGCCTGTCGTGGACAGGGTTTGGGCCCTCTGGTGTTAATGGGCCAGTCGGTGTCACATTGGGCTTAAGTTGGATTAAACCAGGTGTTTGCCAGAACTGTGGTCACTCCAAACTGCAGGATGCCTTCCCTGTGTTGCTCTCTGGAGGTTTTCACTGGTAGGCAGAGCCTGCATTCAGGTCAGATGTCTGCCCCCAGCCCACTTATGGGGCTGCAGTTGAACTGGTGGTGTGTAATTATTTTCCCCTCTCCCAGGGGCAAGAGTCTGCTTGGAATGGTACTGGTTTCTGCTGGGGCTGCTTGCACAATGCCATACTTGTTTTGTTGCTTTGGATGGATTCCTGTCCTTTCTGGGTTAGAGGGGCATGTCTGCAGAAGAATGCAGGGACCCTTCATGCTTTTAACAAGCTAGGTGGAGAGTGTTTGTGTTGCAATAGTTTCCCAGGTGTCCTTTTATGGAGGCTGAGGGGGTGGGTGGTAGAGGGAGCTGGCATGTACTAGCTCTTTTGTTTTTGGAGTAGTCTCCTAATGATACCTACTCCTCTGAGATTATTAAAGAAATTTCCCTCTTGGGGCACCTGGCTGCCTCACCTGGAGGAGCACGTTACTTATGATTTTGGGGTCATGGGTTTGAGGCCAACGTGGGATGTAGAAATTACTAAAAAAAAAATTAACTTTAGAAAAAAAATTTCCTTCCAGTATACTCAGGGCATTTTTTAAATTGCTGCTTCTATGCTGTATCTTGACGGGGCTGTTTGTTGTGCTCTTTAAGCATGGGGACTCAGTTTCCTCTTGCCCTCCTGGCTCTCTCAGAGTTGAGTGCTGATTTTTAAAGTTGTAGGCATGAAGCCTGGAACTTTAAAAACTATGATTGTAAGAATTCGAGAAGTTAAGCTCCTCTGGTTTTCAAAGCCAAATGTAATGGGGATTTGTCTTCCCAGTGTGTGTCACCTGTGCCTGGGGTGCCTGGTTTGTGGTTTGTTCCTCTTCTTTCTCTACGTCTATGGTGTCCCTCCCTCCTGTGGACAGTGCTGCAGGTCAGTTTGGCTCCCTACCATGTCCCTGCCCTTCCTAACCCTCTTCAGTGTGGCTTCTTCTCTACATTTAGCTGTGGAGATTTGCTCTGATAGTCCTTGGTTTATTTATGCTGATGTGGGTGTTATCTAGTTGTATCTGTGAAAGGAGATGAATTTAGGATCCTCCTACCCTGTCATCTTCCTATCACATTCTAAATACCAATATGAAAGCACCTCCAATAAATATTTTGGTATAAAGTAAAGGACTTTGTGTACATGAAAAAGCAAGCCTGAACAGGAATATTACAAATGACAGTAGTTTTAAGGTGGCAGGGATGTCGGTAATGGCTTTTCTTATTTTCTATACATTCTTTAGTGCTTTTGTTACTTCAAAAGGAAGATCAAGGAAAAATAAATGCCTAAGCAGCCATGAGAGGGAGTTTCTTAAGCTCTAATTACCTCCCCCTATGCTGTTGAATTCTGGTGCTACTTAAATTTAAGCACACTTGTCCGTTTCACAAGTCTTCATCGCCCTTGTTAGGTTCAGAGGCAGAGTGCTGGGACTTGGTTTCTGTTAACAGTCATTTTAGCACCTAGCATGTCTATGCATTATAAAGTGAGAGTTTCATGATACAGCTACATGCAGGAGGAAAGACAAGGCGAGAGTAATCTTGGGCTTTGGTTGAGATTTCCTAACTGGTTTATTTCTGTTAATGATATCTTATACAGTGCCATAAATAAAGTAAGCCATCTGGATGCCTTTCCTGGCTTTCATAACTGAGGCTTAACTGGCATTATTTTCCCTTTAGACGTTGTACTTCCATTTGTACCTACATTTGGGACTCTTGACAACAATTTAGTCCTAATAGAAAAATTAAGGCAGGTAACTTCTACAGCAAAGTGATCTGGTACTATTTTGAGAATAGTATTTGGGGGTATTGAGGTAATAAAATCAGTTAAATGCACTGAATTTTTTTCACTCTGTGTTCTGTGAGATTTAGCAAAATCATAAATCTTTATCTTTCATTGGCCTGTTTTGCTATACTGATGAGATTTCAAGGGCTAAGCTGGTAACTATTTCTTATTAGCAATACCTATGGAAGTGCCTGGATTATTAGCCCATTTTAGATTGCCAACTGATGCTGAATTTCTACTCTAGTCCTTTAATTACAATACTTTTAATTTTTTTCCAAAGTCTTGGTAATAATTACATTAAAAAGTTACTACTTTTTTTTTCACAGATTAAAAGGAAATGATGCTAGATTGATTAAATTTTATTCTAGACACAGGCAAACTGTTTATGATTGTAGCTTCCTTAATTGGCACATAAAGTAACTTTTAACCATGGCTTACCTCCTAAAAGATATGATTCATTAAAATTGGAGAAATTCTCTTGATTTATGTATGGTTTTCATGTGTCCTTTGCTGTGTTTCATTCAAATTAGTAAGTAATCAGATTGCCAAGTTATGCTCACAACTGGTGTTTTAATTAGTTTGGGCTGGCAGCTCATTCATATGAATGTAATAAGCCAGAAAAATGGTGTTATTTTTTTAGTTGTGGTCTCAGATCTAAGTTTTATTTATTTTTATCTTCTGTTTTTTGAATTTGAAATCTCTCTATATACTCAAGAGACATTACATTCTGTATATTTATTCCTTAAACTTTGCCTTCCCCCACCCCTCCAGGAGGTTATCAGATTGATAATGGAGAGAGTGAGACATTTAATAAGCAGAGATCCTGACTGGTTGAAAAAGTATATATATTTTATTGTAAAGTTTGACAGGTCGCAGCATGTGGTGAAAACAACATGGGTTTTTAAGTTAGGCCAAGGTTGGAATGCTGATGTAGTAATTACTGGTTACTTTTTAGAACTAGATGTGTACATTGGCAAATTGAGCTTTCTAACACACACTTGCTTTGAACATAAACCTTTGTCCTGCTCAGAACTTGTGAGACATAATAGGAGAGAATACATAGAAGTCTGGTTTTCACTTTGGCCTTCAATTCAATAAGCTTTTATTGAGTACTCACTACATCCTTAATATCTTTTAAAAATACATATTCCATATGACTTCTTAATAAAAGGATACAGACTGAATATTGTACTATAGCAAAAGAGTAATTGATATTTTGTTATCTGGAAACATCTCTTACTGTTTATTTCTGCATGTCTATTATATAATAATGATGATTAATATTTATTATGGTAACCCTGAGCCCAGAGGATCCATCCAAATGATTAAAGATGTGGCAAGTCCTATGCTTTCATCTTTAAGCATTTTTATTGTGTTCTAATTCCTTAAAAGTCAGTAATCCAATTGATTGGGTTTCCTTTTGGGTACAGGCAGAAAATCCATAATTTAATCCCACATATTACTTGTAACAATGATAAATATGGAAACTGTCTATTGACCAGAATATCATTGTTTATAACCATGCCAGATAACCAGTCCACTGGAAATTAAGAATAACATAATAATAGCGCCCATTATCCAGTGCTTCCTATGTGCCAAGCTCTGTATGTTTCTCATCTACTTTTATTTAACATTAACTTGAACCAGGCAGGATCTGTGTTATTGCCCCATTCACAGATTAAGGAACTCCAGGAGGTTAAGTAAAGTGCTCAAGGTCACATAATAGCTAAGTAGCAGAACCCATACTCGAACCTCCAACCATCTTATTCAGCCACCTTATTCTAAAGCTTGGGTTCTTAACCACCATGTAATTCTAGATGGCCTTTTGTGTAGACCTTCTCTTAAATATTTTTCATACGCCTTGTGGTCAAACTCTTTATCTCTGAATGGGTCTATGCTGGGAAAATGTGCCTTATTATGTATGCTATAATATATAAATCTAGACTATTTCAACAGGAGGGAAAATGTACTGGTAGTAGTGAAGCAACACCACATCTCTGATGTTGATGGTGTAGAAAGGTCACAGCATCTTCAACATCACTGTTGAAGACGTGGGACTTTAGCAGTGTGAAGAGTCCATTGTGAGTCATTTCCCTACATCATGGACAGAAGGCAGTAATAGAAACGCCACATTTCACTTCGGTAGAAGATAAAAACAAAGAATGGGAGGGCTTGCTGGTAATACCTGCAGAGAGATGACCTGACAACATTAGCCTGTGACTGAGAAGGATTCTAATCTGTCAGTGGAGACGTCTTTAAAGTTGGCAGCCATCTAGACTGTTGTATGTGTGGTGTGTGCTTTCTGTCTGCATGGAGTATATGTAGCATTGTCAAATTCTCAATGCACCCGCAGCCAAAATAATGTTAAGAACCAGCTTAAGTCTAAATTGAGCCATACAAAAATGATTTTAAAGAGGTAAAGTTTAAAGATATAATTGAAGATAATTTCTGAGGATATAATTGTGTGTGTGTGTGTGTGTGTGTGTGTATGTTTTAGTTTATTTCTGAGAGGGCATGCATGTGCTTGGGGGAGGAGGGGCAGGGAGGGGGGAGAGAGAGAAGCCCAAGCAGGCTCCACATTGTCAGTGCAGAGCCCAATGTGGGGCTCCATCTCACATACCTCACGTATGGTGAAATCCTAACCTGAGCCGAAATCAAGAGTCAGTAGCTCAACTGACTGAGCCACCCAGGTGCACCATTTGTGTGTGGTTTTATGTTATCTACTCCCATGAAGAGAACTCTGGGAAGTACTGCCTAATGGTTAAAGCAGTAGGTTTCAGAAGTCACTAATTGGCTTTGAATCATTATCACTGTCCTGCCTGTTTCTTTTATTTTTGTTTTTATTTGAGAGCGCATGTGTGCGTGGGGGTGCATGTGCATGCAAGCGGGGGAGGGGCCAAGGGAGACAGAGGGAGAAAACCACACGGGGCTTGGTCTCATGACCGTGAGATCGTGACTTGAGCTAAAATCAAGAGTTGGACGCTTAACTGACTGAGCCACAGAAGTGCCTCTGTCCTGCCCATTTCTAATTTAACTTCTGAGGCTCAACAGTCTCTTCTGTATAATGAGAAATGATCACAATTAATATATTCCTCACTGGATTGTTATGGAGACTATATGAGGAAATTTGAATTATCTATGCAAAGAAAATATAATTAAGCAGGAAACAGTATGATACTTGGGTTCGTACGTACTCAGTAAATGATTGCAGTCAGAGTCCCATAGCCTTTATTTTAAAACTTAAAACAGCCAAGGTAATGCAGCCAATATCTATGATACACAGAAAACATAACAAAATGACTACATTCGTTGAAGTCAAGGAAAGTGAGCTTTCAGCAAAACTGAGGTAGGAAGTCTGAGAGAAGGCAGCTAGTTCATTGTGTTTGAAGTAGCACTCCAGGTTTCCACGAGGAGGTTTGGTGTGGGAATGAAGATTTAGAACGGATCTGATGGAACAGTTACAGGAAGTGTGTGATGTTGCTTTGGAGTTACATGGGATGTGCGGGTGGGTCCCATTGTACCACGTTCAGGTACTCCAGTGTTTAATTACGTGACTTCTGGGGTGGTTTTAGCTGTTCACAGTCACGCCTTATTTATTGTAGTCATGAACACACGAGAGCCCTCATAGTGAGAAATACAGTTGTTTATAACGGGGAGTGGAAGGGAAGGGCTTGATAACTAAAAATGCTCCAGAGTTTCCTTGGCTCATTTGACAGTTATAAAATGGGCAAGTATAGTCCTTCACCTCCAGCAATAAGGAGATTTGTTCACTGGTTAAGTCTTCCAGGGCTGTGTAAAAGAAAGCACTACATTTCATGGTAAAATTTGAAGTTTCCAAACAGCAGTTGAAACAAGAGAAAATTTTATTTTATTTTATTTTTTGTATTGAGATATAATTGACCTATAACATTAGTTTTAGATGTACAACATCTAAATTCAACATTTGTTTATTGTGAAACGATCACAGTTAAGTCTAGTTAACATCCATCACCACACATGGTTACAGATAAGAGAAAATATTTTAAATGATCAGCAATCTTTAAAACTTGAAGACAGAAACTAACATTTAAAATGAGCTATTTCCTTAATGTAACTGTATTAAATTTCCTAGCATGGAGCCTGGCAGAGTAGACTTTACATATTTTTCCTTCCCCTGCCTTTTCATGTTTTCCTTTGCCAATGAAAATTGCAAGCTCATTAGGGACTCCCCTGCCCCAGTACTACAGTGGTGTTTTCTAATGAATAACAAAACACATTTACATGATAAAATATCTTTCTTTTTTTTAACTTACAAGAATATCCTGCCTCTTCAGAGTCAAACATTCTCTGTTCTCCCAGGATATGAAAGCTGAACCCTTTTAACAAATAGAAACAGTGGATTTTCTTTGCTCTGCAATAAAGGCCATAGAAAAGTTTATGGATTCGTCCTTGGGTTTTATGAATGGGACATGAAAACACCCACTTCGCTTTTCCCAGAGGCTGTTTCAGAGAAAACCTCTATTCTCGTTCTACTTACATTCTAAATCCTTGCACAAAGCTACTAATTTATAATTGTTGATTTGGCTGAATGTATAATCTTAAAGCATTTCAAGTTCTTTTTGGCAACCACAGGAAATTTCCATGTTCTAAAAGAGAATGTTCAGTTTACTTTCTTTAATTAGATGAGATGGTGGTTTTAACCCTATCAAGTGAGGTAAATTTTGATTGAAAGAAAAAAAATCTAGATAGTATGATAGGATAGTGAGGGAAGAATAAATCATGAAGAATGCTAGGCAAGTAGTAACTCAAAATTGAACTTCTGTCCTTAGTTCTAGGAGACTACCAATAGTGAGGATTTGTTTACTCAGAGGTACAAGAGAAATTCCAAGCCTCATGTAGTATCCCATTACTTGCAGTGACAAACATCTCTTTTCAACCAGATGACTCTTAATTTTGTGTTATAAGAGACCTTTGGGCTAAATTTTTATTTCTATAGTAGAGTCATTAATTTTACATGCAGTATGGCAATTTTTTGGTGTCTACTCTTGTTTTTTTTAAATAGCATATTTTGGTAGCACAGTATCATTCCAAATTATTCCTTAGGGGACACAGTGAATTCTAGGCTTATAGCAAATTGGGAAAAGATGGTGGGTGAACCTCTAGAAGCCTTAATAAAGCATTTGAAAACCTCTAAATGACAGGGTGGATTTGGGAGCTTCAGGATCTCCTTGTGTTTCTCTTGCTAGAAGTCTAATATGGAATTGGAATTAACCCTGGGAATCTACTTGGATGAATAGCAGAAATAATTTGTTCTGGGCATAAACCAGACTTACAGAATTTCAGGAGTGCCTGGAAGGGTAGATGGATTTTTGAGAACTCTTAGCACATTGGAATCACAGTAATAGGTGGCAAGCTGTGGTCTCTCTGGTCAGATTGCCTGAGTTCATGTTCTAGCTCTCCCACTTCCTGGCTGTACAACTTTGGGAGAGTTACTCAACTTCTCTGTGCCTTAGTTTTCTTATTTATAAATGGGAAGATAATAACAGTAGAATTGTTTTGAGGATTAAATGAGTTAATTTTTAAAAGTCGAATATAGTAGCTGTATATGTTTAAAAAAGAAAATACCAGAGAAGAGAAAGATCAACGTAGGCTAGAGTAGGGGTTGATAACTTATGGCCCATAGGCCAGATTGGGCCGAACACCCACTTTTTATAAATAAAGTTTTATTGGAACACAGCTACACCTATTCATTTATGTGTTGTCTATGGCTGTTTTTATGATAAAACAGCAGAGTTTAGTAGTTGTGACAGAGACCCAGTGGCCTACAAAACCTAAAATCTTTACCATTAGGCCCTTCACAGAAAGAGTTTACAAGCTCTGATCTATAGTTTTCATTCATTTGCATTGGTATATTTCCTTGAGTAATGCTTTGGCCATAGAGCCAGCAAAAGTTCTTCCAGCTACTCTTTCCTTCTTTAAATGCGTGAGAGTCTGTAGGTCATGAAACTCCCACGAAGTAGCACATTGTTCCAAGCTGAGAGGCCGCCCCTGTCACAGAATGAATTGTGACTGGATCTTTTGTGGTGGTACTGTGGACCATTGAAACTAATATGAAAATTACCTTCTGAGTATTTATGCGAGATAATTTAATTTTAGAGCTCATAAACAAGATCAGAGTTATGTGGTTTAACAAAAGGTCTCCTTATGTGTACACACTCTTGCCAAAAACATGATGAAATCCTGAAATATGGCAAACTTAATGTGCACTGTTAGATTTACATGTGGCAAACAGAATTTACTAGTGTATCTCCTTCATAAATATTCTTGGTGCTATTAGAAGGTACTTGGGAAACCGATATAGTTCTATTAAATACAAAAATGATTTCCTCCTTTGCTATGGGGGCCCCATACCAATGGATACACTTATACCAAAGTCCTGCAGGCAGTTTTTCTTTTTAAAAGTTTCTGTTCCATAGAAAACATGGTCATCTTTTCCCAGCATCTTTCCTGTTCATCTAAACCTGTCCTCATTCAGAGCGCCTACTCATTTTGTTATGAACACCTATCTTGAGGTTGCCCTGGTGTCCTATCTTTCCAAGGCTCCCAAAGCACAGTAGTGTACAAGGAAAGTTAAGTCTGCATTAGTCCTAGGTTACAATTTAGATTTGATTTATTTATCAAACTTTTCTAGGTAACTTTAAAACTGAAAACAACCTACTTTCTTTCAACCCAATTTGAAGAGACCAGGCTAAGTCATGCCTGCATGTCAACTAGAAAAGAAATGGTAAAGGAATATGTCTTCACAGATACCATATGTGTTCACTCTTATGTGGATCCTGAGAAACTTAACAGGAACCCATTGGGGAGGGGAAGGAGAAAAAAAAAAAAAAGAGGTTAGAGTGGGAGAGAGCCAAAGCATAAGAAACTCTTAAAAACTGAGAACAAACTGAGGGCGGGGGTGGGAGGGAGGGAAGGGTGGGTGATGGGTATTGAGGAGGGCACCTGTTGGGATGAGCACTGGGTGTTGTATGGAAACCAATTTGACAATAAATTTCATATATTAAAAAAAAAAAGAATATGTCTTCAAATTAACTCAGAATTATTGAGGGATCTATGACCACTCTGCAATGCACTGTCAGTTAGGGGCTGGTTTTATTATCATTGTTGGTGAATAGTAAATACCATCAGTGATCAGTTTCATTCAGCAAGGTCTTCTGGACAGGCTATGTTCTGTATGGCCATGTGTAGCCAACTAAATTGCATTAGTTATATTATAACCAGTATTTCAATTACCTGACTATAGATTCCAATAAAGATATTTTGGCAATTTTGATTCACTAAAATAATATAAGCATTTAATCACTATAAACATAGCATGTATGAAAAAAGAACAATAATCATCTTATTATAAAAAAGCATACTGTATAAAACTTCACTGACAATTAAAAGAAACAGACCAAAATAAGATATCGTTTTTTACTTAAAGGCTGGAAAAGATGAAAAAGTTTCATAATATGCCAATTTGTTGGGTGTGAGGGGAAATAACTACTCTCCTACATTATTGGTGGAAGTTTAAATTTGACAAAACTTTTTGGAGGTTTGCAATTTGGCAATATATATGAAAATTTGTTCCTTTGATTCAGCAATTCTCCTTCTAGGAGTTTATTCTATGGACATACTCAAACATGTACAAAGATTTCTATACAATGATGTTCATTATACCATTGTTATAATAGTAAGAAGCTGGAGACAATAAAATCTATAATGCTTCTGTTATAGACTGAATTGTGTTCCCCCCCCCCCCAGGTTCATATGCTGAGGTCCCCAGCCACCCGCCCCCTTGCCCCCATCCCAGCCCCAGGTATCTTAGAATGTGACTATATTTGGAAACAGGACCTTTAAAGGGGAGAGTAACTTTGAAGTCCTAAGGATGGTGCCCTAATTCAGTATGACTGGTGTCCTTATAAGAAGAGGAAACACCAGAGAGCAGGCACACACAGAGGAAAGGCCATATGAGGACACAGCAAGTAGGCAGCTATCTGCCAGCCAAGGGAAGAGGCTTCAGGAAAAAACCAAATTTGCTGACATCTTAATCTCGGAGTTCTAGCCTCTGGAACTGTGAGAAAAGAAATTTCTGTCATTGAAGCCTCCCACTCTGTGGTATTTTGTTATGGCAGCCCTAACAAACTAGTACATCCATCTAATGAAGTACTGTGCAGTTTCAACATCAGGTATACTGTACCCCCATTTATTGGCTTAAAAAATTTTTTTAAAGAGATATTGTGCCATGCTGCTTTTGGAGAGAGGCTTGGTAGTAGAGCTTGAGAGTAAGTGAGGAAAATTCTCATTTCTCATTACATACCATTTTGTCTTCTTTAAATGTTTTTAGAAGAATGTATAGGGAGGGGGGTGCCTTGGTAGCTCAGTCAGTTGGGCATCTGACTTTGGCTCAGGTCATGATCTCACAGTCAGTGAGTTTGAGCCCCGCATCGGGTTCTGTGCTGATGGCTCAGAGCCTGGAGCCTGCTTCGGATCCTCTGTCTCCCTCTCTCTCTCTGCCCCTCCCCCACTCACAGTCTGTCTCTCTCTGTGTCAAAAATAAATAAACATTAAATTAAAAAAAAGAATGTATAGGTGTTATAATAATAATGCATGTAGTTAAAATAAAAGAGCATTCTGCTTACAATATAGATATTCAACAGGTATGGGATGGAATACTGCTCCCACCAATGTATCTGCTTATAAAACAGTGTTTGTTTTGTTGTTTTTTCCCATTCTAAGTTCAGTGTTGAGGAATTTACCCTAAGAAATGACCAGAGATGGGTAAAATGATAGTTGCTCAAAGGTGCCTATCACGGCTGTGTTTGAGAATGAAATATTGGGAATTTCAACAACCAGGTATGGTGTAAGACCTAAAAGTAAGGTTCAATAATTATGTGTTGCCTTGACACCTAAAATTGCATATGTGAGGTGGGGGCTTGAATGGCCTAAATGCAAGTTCCCCTCCCTATTCTGTTCCCATAGGTAAGATAACCTGGCCAGAAAACCCTCTTTATCATGGGGACCAAACATGGTGCTCTTTATCCCTGAGTAATAGCATTCACTTCCCTGCTAGTCTGCAAAATTATTCAAAGAAGTCAAATTCAAATACCATCCTCCTTCAGGAAGCAGGGATCACCTCACCCTCTTATTATTACAAAGCCTGCCTCCCACAAACTCTGCTTATTCACTCTGTTCCCAGGTGTGACCCTCATATGCCCCTGTGTGGCATGCACTGTCCTCCTCTGGACTGTGAGTGTATATGATTCATAAACTGTTCCTCATCTCATCTGTCTAGTGTCACATGTTTGCCTATCCCCATAAGCCGAGGCTGCAAATCCCTCTCTTACCAATGGGGTGAAGAGGGGGTGAATAAAATACAGGGGATTGAGGAATTAAACTGCAGTACATCCCAAAGCCAACAGGCTATGCAGTCATTAAAAATCATGTAAAATATTTAATAATATGCAGAACTGCTTATAATAGATTATGCTTAATGAGTAACTGCTTTCAGCCATTGTATCATCTGTCAATCTCTGGGTAGTTTCAAGGATGCAATGGAATAGTAGGTAATGGACATTACCTGGGGGAGCAGAAGGAAGCCTCCCTCCCCACCTGACTCTGATCAAGGATATTGGACTCTCAGATTGGGAATCTTAAGAGATCACTTTTTGCCCTGATATTTTGACTCATCTGGAAAATGAAGGGGTTGGGCATCTCTGTGTTCTATCTCTAAGGTGTCTTTTAGCTGTGATTCTGTAAGATTAATTTCAAGGGGAATTACATTCCAGGCTGCAATGTTGGAATCACATTATGGTCTCTTGAGTGTAGGGGCACTACTTCCTGCGGAGACATAGGGACTGTGTGTGTATGTAAATACACACATATGTATACATGTATGCATGTGGCACACATGCACACACAGAGATACATGTACAGGTTCTTCCCAACTCTCCTTGTCCAGCAGTAGATAATGACCTGCATTGTAATATGTCTAGACAAAAATAGGCTGTTAGGTCTCATGAAATCCCAGGACCATCATTATGATACATCAGAGCATTCCAAAGTATTGTTTGGGAAATGGTATAGTGGCTTCAGAAACAAAGGTGGTGTTTCCCCCAGCATTTTTACCTTTCAACATTCTAAACAACTTGAACAGAAATCTTTATAACAGTCTTTATTTTACTGCTTAGATTCTCAAAACAGAAAGACTAAGTCCTAGACAGCTGAGACCAAGGAAGAAAAACATGCAGTTTTTTAGATCAAAATTGCCTTGGAAATGATTTCATATGTATTAATACTTAAACTGATAATTACTTATAATCTGTAATATGATATAGAAGGGAATAAAGTAGTAAAGGGAAGGTGAGAAATCATTTAATGGACACTTTGATTTTAATAGGCCTCACTGATTCCAGAAGTATTCTCAAGTAATACTGGAGTCCAATTACATTTATCCTAGAGGATGAAAACCTGAATTCCTGAAATAATTTAGGAAGTTGTTTAACATGGTGGTTGAGAGCATGATTTTTGGAGTTGCGCTATAACAAGGTCCCAGTAGAAATAAAATGATATCTTCTAATACATTCAAATGAAGTTTATTTGGAAGTGGATTTAATTCAGAGATGATTTATAATGACAGAACTCTCATCAGAGTGCATGCCTTAGAACTTATAACAATGGCTTGATGGAATGAGAGGGTGGTAGAAACCGGTTTCTGGAGCTGTGAGAGACAGTTGTATGGAGAGCAGCATCTTGAGAACAGTGGTGATCTTAAGGAACACAGAAGCTTGAAGGTGATGCTATGGGGAGGGACCCCAGAGAATAGGCACCCCAGGTTTAGTCTCCTTCCTCCCCTCTCACCTCCTGCCTTGGTTCCCATCAACTGAAACAACTATAATCCAGAAGGCAAGGAATTCCATTGATGTGATTCATAGAGGCCAACCACCTGGTTATAAAGTTGGCACAATTTATAAAATTGGTGCAGAGATTAGGATGGAAAGCAGACTTGGTAAATGAAGAGGTCCTGCACTCAGATCCATCTGAATTTGAGTCACTGCGTATAACTTTGGGCATATTATTCAGTCATCATAAGCTCATTTCCCCATATGTGAAATGGGCTTGATGATACTATCCCAGAGAGTTGTTGCAAGAATGAAGTGAGTAGTTTATAGGAAGCCCTGGGTATAATGCTCTACCTGTAGAAAAGAACAATAAATGCTATTTCATTATTACCATATCGTTCCCTGCCTCTTTATCTGTTCCTCCTCCTTCTCCTCTAAAGAATATGTTTTTAATGCATGCCTGCTGTGGCCTTGATCTTGCAAGGATCTATTGACTAAGACAAGGGTCCCAGGGACTGTTTCAGTCCTCTGCAAAGGGGAAGCAGTGTCTTGTGCTGTCCCTTGGCCCAGCATTGTCCCAGTCAGCTAGATCTTGGAACCCCCAATCTGATTCCTATCAGGGGTCTGTCCATCATAATGATCCTATCACAATATGCTTATCTTTCATCTTGGTTTTTAATTTAAAATTTTACATGAATACATTATATTGTCAAAGTGTAGTAATGCTCATGTCTACTGTCTAGTAATAACCATGGAAAGTTCATGAGACACAAAATGCCACCATCATTGGGAAAAGGGTAATTACTTTAATATGTTAACTGCCAGGATCCTTGGAATAGTTTCTGAAAAATCGTGTGTGAACTTTTTCTGGCGCCTAACTGTGGGCAATTCATTTTATTTTTGTTTAGAAGTGTGGTATTTTAAAAATGGCTTCAGAAAAAGCATATGTGCTTCTCATGATAAAACACAAAATGAGTGGAAAGTGAAATTTCATTGAATAGGAAAACATTACCCTCCTGACAGTATACACAGCTTAATTCATCATAAAAGGAAGAAGTGTGAGAGAATTTCTTAGAGTAACCTATTGTCATAATGATGATTTCTTGGATTGTATTTGTTTTTATAAAAAACATATTCCAAGCCTCAATCTGGGAACTTGAGAGCTGAGCCAGTGAACACACTATGTGGGGTTTTAAAGTTGGGTCTCTGGGACTGTTGGCTCTGTCTCCATCTGAGCTGTTCTCCATTCAGAGGTTGGCAAGTAAAGTTCTTATTATATAACCCCGAGCTTCTATGGAAACAAAATCCCATGATCTCTCTGTATTCCCTTATACCATCAATAGGTTACTATAACAGGCTCCACTCAGGGACCCTAGGGTTAATATGTGTCTATGACTTCCTTGCTTTGGGAAGGGTAGTTGAAGTGGGTAGGTCTTTTCATTTCATTTCATTTTTTAATTTTGGAGAGTATTAGTTACCCATTGCTTTTGTTAGCAGTGCTTAAGGGATACACTGTCCACTTCCTTTTTCACTTCAAACAATGTCAGAATGGTGCAAGGAAGAAAATAAAAGTAAAAATCAAAGTATGTGTCAATATTGCAAATTCCTTTTTCTAAGAATTCAGAACACTTTTCATGAAGTGTAATAATTTCACATGATATCACATGTTAAGTGAAACCTGTCAATCCCCTTCCCTCATCCATCTCTCTCTCTTTCTCTCTACCTCTCACTCACTCATTCACTCACTCACTCACATGCATACTCACACATATCATGTGCGAGAGGGGAAATCAGTCATATTTCATAGAAATGGTGATGGTTTGGTTAACTGAAAACCCAAGTACACCCCAGATCTTATCCCGTGTTGAAGCACAAATGTGGAAAATCAACTCCAGAGGAGCATGGGAGATATTTCCTAACTTCACCAAAGATTTTTTTCTAAGTGAAATCTATGATAGTGATTCAAACTGTCTCCAAATTGTGAATTAATTTTGTTCCAAAAGTCTACTTGTCAGCCAGTTGTCATTGCTCAGAATTCATTTTTCCATCTAAGCAATGTTACAGTGTTCTGTTCCCAGGCTGGCTTCTAAAAGCTGATTGAACACATGTGCAATTGAACAGTGCTGCTCTAGATTTGCAGATTGTTAATACCTGAAGGATCATCAGAGATTCTTCAAGTTGGGTAAAAACAAAGGATCAGAGAAGTTAAGTGACTTGTGATGTAGTAGAGCCAGGACTGGATCCATATCTCCCAACTTTTGGGCCATGATCTTTCTTACGGTACTGTAATTTATAAAACGTACCACTGCTTACCAGCTTATATCTCTAAAAAGTTACTTCGGAATAACTATATATCACTGTGACACTTAGAAAATGCTTTCCCATACACTAGGCTTACAAAATCTTCACAGCAATCCTATGAAGATGATAGATCCTGTCCCCATTTTACGAGTAAAGACATGGAAGCTGCAGGAGGTTCAATAAATTATCCTTAGCCACACAGTTAGGAGGTGGAAACCTGGGACTCAAACCCAATCTTCTGAGTCTGAAGCCGGTGTCGGCTCCTCCACTGACCTTGTAGCAGTAATGAAACCCTCAAAGCTCGCACACCAGGGTGTCCCATGGAGGGGCCAGCAGGCAGATGCTGTGCATGTGGGGGGCTAGGTCAGTCCTGGAGATGGGGGTACTGAAGAGCTGATGGGGAAGCAGAAACGAAGAAAGGGGATGGGAAGCCGAGATTAAGGGCGATGGTACAGTTTAGGGTAGTTCCCAGAGTCATGGTGGGTGGTTGGCAATTGGTGGTCCTCAGTGGTAGAAGGTTGACATAACTGCAGAATGGGTGAGTTGTGCTTGCTGTTGATATGTTTAGGTCACTTTTCGCTAGGAACTGCCTCCATGTAAAGGTGACCTTTAATAGATCATCTGGCATATGGTTGATGTTTTAATTATAATGTTGTGTGGATTGGGCCTTAGTGCCTTGATATAAATAGGCACTCATTAAGGATTTAACCTAAGTCCTTATTTCATTAACCTAACTGGAATTAACCTAAAGCTTCACTATAAACAGATGAAATAGCTACCAAATATTTTTAAAAAACGAATCTCCGTTTGAAGAACAAGTGCTTACTTGGATGATAAAAGCTAATGCTTTTACTAAATCTCCCTGTGCAGCTCTATGGATTTTAACCCCTACCTTTTTAGAAAGAAATGTTTACCTACAAAAAAGGAACCTCCTGAATCTGGCTGGAAGGAAAATAGATTACAGCTGCAAGTTTAAAAAGGCTCTGACATAATGGTTTGCACACAACACAGCGAATGTGATTTTTGAAATTCCCTGGAAAGGACAGAGAAGAAAGAAGCATTCAGGAGAATGCACCTTTTTTTTCTGGTATGTGTCCGTTCTGCTTGATGCCTAGCCCCTCGTCGTGCTGGTTAAAGGTGTGGGCAGGTGAGAGTGTGGGTCTAGAGGCACGTTTGTGAAGATTCCTCCTGCTTGTTCAGTAGTAAAGATGGAGTCGGATTCCAGTCTACAACTTGGTGGACTAAGGAGGGGAGAAATTAAACCCATAACAGCAGCCTGCGGTCTGGAGGCTTTCTGCAGAATTGAAAATGGTTCCAGAACAACAGCGTGTTTCAGTGCCACGCGCCGCGTTTCTAAGTACTATGTCATATTGGAATTTAATTTGCATTCCTCGGCGCTTAATTTTCATTGTGAGGGGTCTGTTTGTTCACTGATGCTTTCAATTTATTACCCTGCTATTTCAAAATGTATCACTCGAAGTTGCTGATCCTGTTAATGTCAGGAAAGGGAGGGAAAACCTTGCATGGAAGGACATGGAACTAATTTATGAAATGACTGGAAGGCTCCATCTGCCTTCTCCTGTATGCCATTCATTTGACCCCATGATTTCTTTGTCCCCCTCTTCTCTCTAATTTTTAATCTTGTTCTGTACTCCTTGCACTTTACCTAACTTTTGTCTTTCTCTATCTCCAGGTTTCACCTCCGTTCCTGCCTCTTCTTAAGCCTCCTTTCTTTATAGACTCCTTTCTCTCTCCTAAGAGCTTTTGTCTCTGGACTCTCTCCTCTTCCTCTTCCAGAGCTTGTTGTGTTGCTGCCCACCTACCTACTCTCTTTGGTCTCCTCCCTTTTCTTTCTTTATCCCTAGTATTCCGAGTTTAATGCTCCTTATTAAAAAATTTTTTTTAATGTTAATTTTTGAAAGACAAAGAGAGAGAGAGCAGGGGAGGGGCAGAGAGAGAGAGGGAGACACAGAATCTGAAGCAAACTCCAGGCTCTGTGAGCTGTCTGCACAGAGCCTAATGTGGGGCTTGAACCCGTGAACCGTGAGATCATGACCTGAGCTGAAGTTGGATGCCTAACCAACTGAGCCACCCAGGTACCCCTGATGCTCCTTATTTTTAATTATGTCTTGGAGTGTAAGAACAAGAGAGTGGTTCTAAGCTTGTGGGCTATATCCTGAGATCGAATATTTGGGAATAAGGGATTATTTTTTTCAACCTCCTGGTCTAGGGTTACTGAATCAACCTAAGGATACTTGAGAAAAAGGGAGTATGTAAATCCAAAGTATATGTCACAATTGTATTATTGTTCCTGGTAATAATAAATAACTCTATTTAATGACCAGTTAGACCTACCTTGCAGGTCTTCTAGCTTGGGTTAAATACAAGCAAATAGTCTCCATTTTGGAGAGGCAGCACAATATTGTGGGGAAAAAAACATGAACTTTTGAGACAAACAGATGTGAATTTGAATCTGAGCTCTGCCCTTAATTAGCACAGTAATATGGGTAAATTGTTGCCATCATTTAATGATTTATTTTTTATTATGAAATATCTCAAGCTCACAAAGAAGAATATACAATAACATCTGTTTACCCAACATTTAACTTTGTCAAATCTTATTTTGCTGTATTAATTTCAGATCTCTTTATTTTTGTTAAGAAATAAAACATTATAGCAATTACTTAATTGCTCTGATCTGGAGTTTCTTCTACACTAAAATGGGTCTAATCATATCTATATCCTGGAGTCATGAGAATTAAACAGCATGATGTATCTAAAGGGTCTGCCATATGGTAAATGCGTAAAAACATTAGCATTGTTTGTAAACAGTAATGAATAAATCACTTTAGTGGATTGTTAACAAACCCCGTATGATTGAAAGAAAAGACAGTAACATAATTTTGCTGATTATAGGTAGCCCCTAACCTTGACTTTATTATTATAAAAATAAAGGTGATTTTCTCTATCACTGCTTAGAAAAATGACCCCAAATTTAATATTTTCTGAAACAAAGTTTTTAAAAAAATTTTTTAAATTTCATAACCGTTTGAATTTTTTTTAATTTTTAAAAACGTTTTATTTATTTCTGAGAGTGAGAGAGAGCACAAGTCAGGGAGGGGCAGAGAGAGAGGGAGACACAGAATCTGAAGCAGGCTCCAGGCTCTGAGCTGTCAGCACAGAGCCTGATGTGGGGCTCCAACCCACAGTCTGTGAGATCATGACCTGAGCCGAAGTCGGATGCTTAACTGACTGAGCCATCCAGGAACGCCTCATGCATCTGAATTTTTAAGCAACAACCAACTAGTTCCTCATTAAATGCGTGTTGGAAATCATACTTCATAGTTCCTTGGCTACTTTGTAAAAAGTATGAAAAGTTACTTTCCCTGGCACATGAGGGTTGAACCACTTTCTCAGTGGGTTTTCCAGATGGCGGAATGGGAAGGGTTCTGGTAGCTGGTTCTGCTTCAGCAGCAGCTGCCCCCCAAATAAGCTGTTGTCCAGGCAAATGCATAAAGTGTGTCCTAGGTGGGGAGAAGGTGGCATATCCGGGAGCCGTGGTTGCCAGGGAAACCCGGTGGGTCACTGCCTAGAAAATCCCATGGCCATCTGAAGCCAGCTAAGCAGTGGATGTTTGTCATTATTTATTAAGTGCCTAACGAATGCCTGGCACTCTTTTAGCCACATGGGATATAGGAATAAACCAGGGGTCAGAAACCCCTTTTGTCATGAAGCTTATGTTTGGGAAGGATGTTCAGAATGGAGAGATAATAAGTTAAAAAGGTTAGTGAATTTATATAATGTTAGAGGCAATAAGTGCTATAGAGGAAAAAAAAGGGGGAAGGGGTTAGGAAGTGCTGGGTATAGGACACTGTTTACAATGGCTGTGGGTTTACTTAATTTGTTCATTCAGCAAACATTTATTGAATAACCATGCCATTTGCACAGTGTAGTGACATAGTGCAGGATCTGAAATTACTTACCTGGTGGGGACAGCATGTGTCTGGCAGGGTCTGACCATGGGAAGATGGGAGAGGACTGTTTCGACTCTAGGATCAAGGAAGGGTTTCTTGGAAAAGAATGTTGAGTGATAATATAGAGTTGGAATGGACGGGACATGACTGCAAGTCGGAGATGACTAAGGGGAGGCATCTAGGACAAGGCCTGGTTCCTGCATGGCCACCTGGGTGGTGGTGCTTCTATTGTGCAGAGTCAGGGAAAACAGGAGAAATGCGGTGTTTTGGGGATGATGGTGAGCCCTGTCTGATGCCTTTGGGAACCTGGGGCAGTTCTCTTCTGTGAGCAGAATTGATTTAGAGGCAGAAAGAGGTCTCAAAGACTGCCTGGTGCTCTCTTTTACATGGGGCAGCCATGGATCTTTCTGTCCCTGCCACTTGTTTCCTTCCTAAGGGCCTACCCCCTAGGCTTGAAGATTAATCTTTGGGGGAAATTAAGAAACTTTTGTTTAAGAGCTCAGGCTGGTCAGCCTTGTGGCCAGTCATACTCAGAACCTCAGACTCAATCATCTGCCTGGGAGCTAGACCACCACAAAATTTAGTAACTGGGTCTTTATTTTCCTGGGTTCTAAATCCTGTCCTGATACCCTATTCTCAACTCTTACGTCCTTAAGACCGGTTTCCTGCTCCATAGTTCAGTCCCATTTATTCATGAATACTTGGTCCTGGACGCAAAGGGTGCCATGCAAGGAGAATTGAGCTGGTCATGCAAGCATGTAATGATGGTTCTATATGATTTGATGCAACAGTAGCAGAATGTTTACTGTCCAGAGGAAGAGTTCTGCCCAAGAGCAGCATCACCAAAACCCAACTCGGGCCTTAAAGCCACCTGCTGCCTGCTATAAGATATCCCTATTGATGGTTGCTGGCCTGCCCACCACTATTCTCTCTCTACTCCGCTTCCACGGGACTGACCCCTCAGTAGCTTTAAGCATTCTTTTTGGAGTCTAGCATGGGTGACTTCACTGCCATTCTGTGCTAAATGCTTCAACCATATAGGCTCTTTCCCCTTTCTTTCCTCTCCTATCTCACTTTGACCTCCTCTGTACACTAGTTCCTAGTCCCTGTTTTTAACATGGAAAGTTAGCATCTGTATTAGACTCTCTAATCTGTATAAGAATTTGAATCTAGTTTCCCTGAGTCCCAGCGTAGCATTCCTTCCACTAAAGCTCCTGGCCATGTATTTGAAAGGCACAGCAAGGAATCTGCATATTCAGTAAGCACAGTATGGTGATTTAAAAACCCATCTGCAGATTCTTTGACATTCCTCCTGTTAAAAGGTGGAATCTAATCCGCCTCTTTCAATATGGACTACCCTTTACTATCTGATTTTAGAGGATAGAGTATGGTAGAATGACACTGTGTGACTTAAAAGGCTAAGGGCAAGAGGTGACAGTTTCTGGCTGGCTCTCTTTTGGGATGTTAGCATGTGGAGCCTAGCCACCATGTTGTGAGGAAGCCCAAGCCACAAGGGGGGAGCTTTGTGTTGTGACTCTGGCCCCAGCTAAGTTCCCAACCACCAGCTGGCTGCAACCAGCACACTTGTGAGTCATGGAACCTTCAGATGCTTTTTACAGGTCTCAGCTTTTGCGCCTTCCAAGATGGCTCTGAGTGAAGCAGAGACAAACTGTTCCTCCAAACTGCATTTAAGACACATACTTTTAGGGTGATTTTTGATGTTGTAATAGATCATCAGAACACACAATAAACAGAATTACTGGTTATACTAAAAGCTGTTTGTAAGATATTTGAAACTTTGATTTTGTATAAAGAAGGCAAAAAAAGATAGCAAAATGGCTCCTTCTTGCACTAGAATTGGTTGGTGGTCTCTGAATCAGACCCATTAATAACATTGTTTTGAGAAACTAAATCCTCAGCTTTTTGTACAGGACTGACTTGTTTATCTGCAGTTAGTTATGTCTATCTGTAAAAGTGATATAATATCAGCATATCTGAGCAGGAGGTCAGTCTCCAGTTGCTTACACATTATTCTTTTAACAATAACTTTAGTGAAGTATAATTGATGTACAATAGACAGCTCGTGTTTAGAGTATGTGCAGATAGTATGGATGCATTTTGAGATATGTTCATACTGATGAAACTATCACTGCAATTAAGATAATAAACATATATTCATCATCCCCCCAAAAGTTTCCTTATGCCCTTGTAATCTCTTCCTCCTGACCCTCCCACCTCCCCCTGTCCCTCCTGAGGCAACCACCTGATCTGCCTTTTGATTACTTTGTATTTTCTGAAGTTTTTTTTTTTTAATTTTTAATGTTTATTTTTGAGAGAGAGAGAGAGAGAGAGAGCGTGCATGAGCAGGGGAGGGGCAGAGAGAGAGAGAGGGAGACACAGAATCTGAAGCAGGCTCCAGGCTCCAAGCTGTTAGCACACAGCTCAATGCTCAGCTCAAACCCATAAATGGTGAGATGATGACCTGAGCCGAAGTTGGACGCTTAACCGATGGAGCCCGCCAGGCACCTCTGTATTTTCTAAAGTTTTATATAAATGGAATCATACAGTATATATTCTTTTTTTGTCTTTTTCACTTAGCATAATTATTTAAGATCCTTGCTGTTATGGGTATCATTACTTCATTCCTTTTTATCGCTTAGGAATATTCCATCATATGGATAGATCATAGTTGGCTCAATTACCCATTAATGGGCATCGGGGTTATTTCCAGTTTTTGATTATTACAAATAAAACTACAGTGAACATTTGTGTACAAGTCTTTGTGTGGAATGGCTGGATCATGTGATAGGTGTATATTTTACTTTTTTTTTCACAAGTGGGCACACCATTTTCCATTCTTACCAACAGCCTATGAGAGTTACACTTGTTTCATACCATCATCAACACTTGCTACGGTGTGAATCTTTGTAATGTTAGCCATTCTAAGAGGTGAGTAGTTGTATTTCATTATTTTGCTTTGTATTTCCCAATTACTAATGATGTCAAGCATTCTATCATTTCCTTATTTGCCGCTTATTTGCCTTCTTCAGTGGTATCTATCTACATATTTTGCCCATATATTTGTAGGATTTTTGTTTTCATTTTAGAATTTGAAAATTCTTTATATTTTCTGGATACAAATCTTCTGTAAGATATATGCTTCTCGGATATTTTCTCCCAGTCTGTACCTTGTCTTTTAATCTCTTAGGGGCTTTTAGTTTTCATGAAGTCCTGTTTGTCAGTCAGTTATTTTATGGATCATATTCTTGGTGTTGTAACTAAGAAATCTTTGTCTAACTCAAGGTTATGAAGATTCTCATCTATGATTTGTTCTAGCAGTTTTATAGTTTGGGGTCTTAAATTTAGGTCTTTGATACATTTTAAATTAATCTTTTTATATAGCATGAGGTATTGCTCTAAGTTCACTTTTTGTTTGTATGCTAGCACTGTTTGTTGAAAAGATTATCCTTTCTCCACTGAAGTGTCTTTGCATTTTTTTTTTTTTTTTTGAAAATCAGTTGTTCGAATATGTGTGGGTCTATTTAGAAACTCTTCAGTCCACGCCAGTCAGAGTGGCCAAAATGAACAAATCGGGAGACTATAGATGCTGGAGAGGATGTGGAAAAACGGCAACCCTCTTGCACTGTTGGTGGGAATGCAAATTGGTGCAGCCGCTCTGAGTGTGGAGGTTCCTCAGAAAATTAAAAATAAACCTACCCTATCACCCAGCAATAGCACTGCTAGGAATTTATCCAAGGGATACAGGAGTACTGATGCATAGGGGCACTTGTACCCCAATGTTTATAGCAGCACTCTCAACAATAGCCAAATTATGGAAAGAGCCTAAATGTCCATCAACTGATGAATGGATAAAGAAATTGTGGTTTATATACACAATGGAGTACTACAGGGCAATGAGAAAGAATGAAATATGGCCTTTTGTAGCAACGTGGATGGAACTGGAGAGTGTGATGCTAAGTGAAATAAGCCATACAGAGAAAGACAGATACCATATGGTTTCACTCTTATGTGGATCCTGAGAAACTTAACAGAAACCCATGGGGGAGGGGAAAGAAAAAAAAAAAAAAAGAGGTTAGAGTGGGAGAGAGCCAAAGCATAAGAGACTGTTAAAAACTGAGAACAAACTGAGGGTTGATGGGGGGTGGGAGGGAGGGGAGGGTGGGTGATGGGTATTGAGGAGGGCACCTTTTGGGATGAGCACTGGGTGTTGTATGGAAACCAATTTGACAATAAATTTCATATATTAAAAAAAAAAAAAAGAAACTCTTCAGTCAATTTCATTGATGCATTTGTCTATCTTCATGGCAGTACCACAAATGTCTTCAGCATTGTAGCTTCGTAACATGCCTTGAAATCAGGTCGTGTTAATCCTTTAATGTTCTTCTAAAACCTTTTTTTTTTTTTTTTTGTTATTCTAGGTCTTTTGCCATTCCATCTGAGTTTTAGAATCAGCTTGTCCTTTTCTACAAAAAGCCAGCTGAGATTTTGATAGGAATTATGCTGAATCTATAGATGAATTTCGGGAGAAGTGCCATCTTAAGAGTTTTGAGTCTTTTGACCCATAAATAATGGGTAGATCTCCCTGTATTTAAGTGTTCTTTAATTTTTTTCAGCAATGTTTTATAGTTTCCGTGTACAAATCTTATAATCATTTTGTCAGATTTATCATATTTTTGAGACTTTTGTAAAGGATATTTTATTTCAGTTTCTAATTATTCATCACTAGTATGTAGGTATATAGAAATATCATTGATTTTGTATATTGTTTAGATCTTGCAACCTTGTTAAATTCACTTACTAGTTCTAGAAGCTATTAAAAGTATTCCTTAGCATTTTCTACATAGATAATCATGTCATATGCAAGTGACAGTTTTACTTTCTGCTTTCTTTTCCTTTCATACTATTAAAAAAATGTTTATCTTAGAGAGAGAGAGAGAGTGAGGGAGTGGCAAAGAGAGAAGGAGACAGAGAATCTAAAGCAGGCTCTGTATTATTAGCGCAAAGCCTGATGCAGGGCTTGAACTCATGAACTGTGAGATCATGACCTGAGCTGTGGCCGGATGCTCAACCATCTGAGCCACGTAGGCACCCCTACTTTCTGCTTTCTAATTTTTTCCTTTTTTCTTTTCAAATGAATGCAGTTTTACTTTTTTACTTTCTAAGCCTTTTATTCCTTTTCTTATTGAATTGGCCAGAATCTCCTGTATGATGTTGAATAGAAAAGGTAAGAGTGGAAATCCTTATCTTGCTTTCAATTTTAGGGGGAAGGCATTCAGTGTTTTACCATTAAGTATAAGGTTAGCTGTAGATTTTTTGTCAATACCCTCTATTGGGATGAGAAAGTTCCCATATATTCTTAGTTTACTGAGAGTTTTTTTTTTTTTTTTAATCAGGAAGGAATGTTAGATTTTATCAGATGCTGTTTCTGTGTCTAGTTTGAGATGGTAATGTGGTTTTTATTTTTTAGTTTACTAATATGGTGATTTACATTGATATTTAAAATATTAAACTAACCTAGCATTATGGGACATCCCACTTGGTCATGATGCATTATCCTTTTAATATATTGTTGCATTTGATTTGCTAATTTTTTAAAAGAATAGTTGCATCTCTGTTTATGAGGGAATTTTATTCTGTATTTTTCTTCTATTGCCTCCATCTGGTTTTTGTATCAGGATAATGGTGGTATCATATAACGAGCCAGAAATATTCTTTCCTCTTCAATTTTCTGAAAGGGTTCACATAGACTTCCATATTATTTCTCCCTTAAATATCTGATAGAAACCATCAGTGAAGCCATTTGGGCTTAGATGTTTTTTGTTGTTGTTGTCGTTTTTTTTTTTTTTTTTTTTTTTTTTTTTTTTTTTTTTACTGCATTGGTTTTAAACTACAAATTCAATTTCTTTAGTAGTTATAGGGCTTTTCAGATTATGTATCTATGTCTGTATCTTTATCTCTATTTTGAGTGCATGTTGGTAGTTTGTATTTTTCAAGCAGTATGTCTATTTCATCTAAGTTGTTGAATTTATTGGCACAAAGTTTTTCATAATATTCGCTTATTATCCTAGAAATATACATAGACTCTAGTGATGTCCTCTCTCTCATTCCTGATGGTGATAATTTTATTCTTTGTCCCCCTGATCTGCCTGGCTAGAGATTTACCAATTTTGTTGCTCTACCCAAAGAACTGAGTTTTGGTTTCATTGATTTTTTTCTTTATTAGTGTTCCATGATCTATTTCACTAATTTCTGTTCTGATATTTATTATTTCCTTTATTCAGCTCACTTTTGGGTTAATTTGCTCTTTCTGTTTTGTTAAGGTGGAAGCTGAGGTGATTGATGTGAGAACTTATTCCTTTTCTTTTATAGGCAGTTAGAGCTATACATCCCTGTAAGTATTGATTTAGGGACATTCCATGACAGAGTTCTACTTCAGTTACCCTTCCCTGCACCATGACCTGGAATTGCTCTCAAGTCAGTAAACTAAGTAGATTGTAGGGCTCGCCTCATTTGTTTCCTGTTTCTCCTCCATTGTCTGATATCCATTATCTTGAAAACCATTCTTTCATATATTTTGCCTGTTTTTTGGTTTTGTTTTGGCCTTTTGTTTTGGCCTTTTGTTTTGGCCTTAGAAGGGTGAATCCAATTTTTGTTAATCCATGATGCTTGCAAGTAGAAGTTCTTATGTATTCTTTTTTTAATTTTTAATTTTTTATTTTAATTTTTTATTTTTTAAAATTTACATCCAAATTAGTTAGCATATAGTGCAAAAATGATTCCAGGAGTAGATTCTTTAGTACCCCTTACCCATTTAGCCAGTCCCTCCTCCCACAACCCCTTCAGTAACCCTGTTTGTTCTCCATATTTATGAGTCTCTTCTGTTTTGTCCCCCTCCCTGTTTTTATATTATTTTTGTTTCCCTTCCCTTATGTTCATCTGTTTTGTCTCTTAAAGTCCTCATATGAGTGAAGTCATATGATTTTTGTCTTTCTCTGACTAATTTCACTTAGCATAATACCCTCCAGTTCCATCCACGTAATTGCAAATGGCAAGATTTCCTTCTTTTTGATTGCCAAGTAATCCTCCATCGTATATATATATACCACATCTTCTTTATCCATTCATCCATCGATGGACATTTGGCTGTTTCCATACTTTGGCTATTGATAGTGCTGCCATAAACATTGGAGTGCATGTGTCCCCTTGAAACAGCACACCTGTATCCCGTGGATAAATGCCTAGTAGTGCAATTGCTGGGTCGTAAGGTAGTTCTATTTTTAGTTTTTTGAGGAATCTCCATACTGTTTTCCAGAGTGGTTGCACCAGCTTGCATTCCCAAGTTCTTATGTTTCTTGAAGATACATCTTAATTTACAGGCATCATTGTGATTGTGGAGTGCACTGTTGATTTATCCTATATTCCTCTTATTCTCTTCTTTCACCCTTCAGACACCAGACCAGGCTTTCCTTTCCCTGAGACACAGTACATTGTAGTAGTTAAGAGCTCAGGTTTTGTTTCTCCTCAACCTTCTGATAGGCTATATGGTAGTTATTTATTTTATTTATTTCCCTTCTGTCCCTCCTCCTCCTCCTCACAAGTGCAGTGAAGAAAAGCATTTTTGTTGGGTTGGTTTTTGCTGAGGTTCAGATCCTGGATCTGCCACTTTTCCTAGCTAGACAGTATAACTCCCTGCCTCAGATTCATAATTTGTAAAGTGAGAGTAGTAAGGACCATCTCAGTGTGGGGCTGACAATTAAATGTTTATAACATCAAGCACTTAGAGCAGTGCTTGGTACATAGTAAATCATTGCTCTTTTCTTTCTTTTTTAAAATTTATTTATTTTTGAGAAAGAGAGCAAGGGAAGGGGCAGAGAGAGAGGGAGAGAGAGAATCCCAAGCAGGCTCTGCACTGACAGTGCAGAGGGCTTGATGTCATAAAACATGAGATCATGACCTGAGCTGAAATCAAGAGTCAGATGCTTAACTGACTGAGCCACCCAGGCACCCCATTGTTCTTTATTTTTTAATTTATTTTTATTTTTATTTATTGTTTTTAGAGAGAGTTTTATTTATTGTTTTTAGAGAGGGGGGAGGAGCAGAGAAAGGGAGAGAAAGAATCTTTTTTTTTTAAAGAATTTTTTTTATGGTTATTTATTTTTGAGAGAGAGAGAGAGACAGAGCACAAGAAGGGGAGGGGCAGAGAGAGAGGGAGACAGAGAATCTGAAGCAGGCTCCAGGCTCTTAGCTTCAGCACAGAGCCCGATGTGGGGCTCAAACCCACAAACCGTGGGATCATGACATGAGCTGAAGTCGAACACCTAACCAACTGAGCCACCCAGGCGCCCCAGGGAGAGAAAGAATCTTAAGCAGACTTGCAGACTCCACTATAGTGCACAGCCCAATGTGGGGTTCAATCTCATGACCTTGAGATCATAACCTGAGCCGAAATCAAGAGTTGGTTGCTTAACTGAGCCACCCAGGTGCCCCGTAAATCCTTGTTCTTAAAGATGTTACTGAATTTTCCTCACTAGAGACTGGACAATGTAACAAGAGACAACAAATGCAAGCTTCGCTCTCTCAGATGAGCCACAAGCCAGTAGCACTTATCACAGTTTGGATAGGGCTATATGTTGAAATGATCCACTTAAATATGACTATTGATTATATGTGGCTATAATGGCTATACTACTCCAAATTAAAAAAAAAAAAATTGAGCATGGACTATGAAAACACATCCTAGTGCTCCTGAGTCCAACATGTCAACCCATTTTGCAGTGAAATATATGATTGTTGGGGCACCTGGGTGGCTCAGGCGGTTAAGCGTCCGACTTCAGCTCAGGTCATGATCTCACGGTCCGTGAGTTCGAGCCCCACATCGGGCTCTATGCTGACAGCTCGGAGCCTGGAGCCTGCTTCAGATTCTGTGTCTCCCTCTCTCTCTGACCCTCCCCCATTCATGCTCTGTCTCAAAAATAAATAAACATTAAAAAAAAAAAGAAAAAAAAAGAAATATATGATTGTTGATACTAAGTGGATAAATAAAGACTATAAAAAACCCAGCATTGGTTCAGATTGGGTTTTACCACCAAAAGACTTTGCTGCATACTTAAGAATAAACATCTGGATTTTCAGAACTTTTTCTATGTTGGAATTGTGGGCAACAACTGGGGACCTTTTATCGTAAGTCTTTGGAGAGGATTGAATATGTAAAACGTTTTTATTTTTGTCTTTGTTACTCATTGCCTCAGCATTGGTATTCGTATCACGTAGGCGTTGTAGTGATCGTGACACGATAAAAGTTGAAGGCCTGTTAGAAATGTTCCTCAGTTTCCCTGATCATTCAGGCTTGGTTTAAACTATGGGGGGGTGTTTCAGAGACGGGCTAGCTAGGAAAAGGGGCCTGGGAGGCTCACCCTTCGAGTTCTTTCATGTGTTCACTGAGGGATGAAATGGAAAGGCTGGTGGTAAGTGTATCCAGTGGGGATGAATGGCTCTCAAAATATTGGGAAATGCCTTTTGCCTCCTCTGCTTCCCCTTCTCCTCTCCCTTCCTTTCCTTTTATCTTCTCCCCCTTCTCCTATTTTGGTACCGGGTCTTATGGATGTCATCCCATGAGAAAAAGGAAATCACTTCAACCTGGGGCTAGAGGTTGAGGTTCACGTGTGGGTGGGGGAAGCCAACAGAGTTGTTGATGTGCTGCGTGTTGCCACCTGCACTGTGGAAGGTGAGGCTCACACTGCTTCCTCATGTCAGCGTTAACGTGGCCTCTGTCATCCTTGTTCAGCAGCACCCCCTGTTGTGCTGGCATTTCCTATGCTTAGGGAGTGAACAGCTGGTTGACTTGGGGTTGTTAAACGTTGGGGTAGTTTCCTAAGGAAGCCAGTAGATGTGGGATTGTTCTAGCAGTGCTCCTGTCTTAATTGGAGGATGAGATGTGGTACAGAGTCTTTCCCCTGATATAGCATAGACTTTGGAGGACTGTGAATCCTGGCTCTTCATATGTAGGTGTGGGCAAGTCATTTAGCCTCTCTGAGCCTCACTTCCATGAGATTTTCTGTCTTACGATTTTATTTTTCTGATCAAGATACCAATATCTTCCTTAGCCTTGTGAGAGTTAAATGTCAAAAAATACGCAAACACCTAGTACCTTCTTCAGTGCATAGCATGTGCCCCATAAAGGTAGCTACATTATCTGTGTGTCATATGAGTTTTTAGCTAATGAGAACTTGCTAATAGAATTATCACTTGATGATCTTTATAGTTAAAAAATGATGAGTTGTAACAAATGTATTACTCTTGGGGGGATGTTGCTGGTGGGGGATGCTATGCATGTTTGTGGATAGAGGGTACATGGAAATCTCTATACTTTCTGCTCAATTTCTCTGTGAACCTAAAACTCCTCTAAAAAATAAAGTGTATCAAAATAAGAAATTATGGTATGATAACTGTAATAGCAGCCACAGAGCTATTCAGCATTGCACAGTAAAACAAATAGTGCTAAAGTATTTTAGAACATGATGGGGTTGTGCAAAGAGCCTGAGATTTAGTAACAAAATACTTGGCTGTGTTTTTTACTGGTTGTATGATCTTGAACAAGTCACTTAATTGGATTTTAGTTTTATTTTCAGTAAAATGAGGATTATGATGTGGACTTTGCCTACCTCCTAGGTCTGATGTGAAGATCCAATGAGAGAATATATGTGGAAGCGTTTTGTAACAATGTAATATGTCGTAGATATCACACTGATATTGTTTTGTAAACTTAATCTTTTCTTTGCCATTTTGGCAAAGGGACCCCTGGTTCTGCTCTAGGGGAGAAGACTTAATCACAGCTTAATAGTCTGATTTCAAAAAGAACCTTCTCATTTCTGCCAAACCAACATTTCAGTTAGAGACAGGAGAATACCATCACTGAAAGCAGTGGGGAGAACATACATGGGGAGGAGCCTTGAAAAACGAGGTAAAATGAATAAAACATATAGAAATCCCCTGTTTTGGCCTTTCTCATTTGATACGTAGCTCATTCTTGGCAATGTATTTTTCTCTCCTGCTGCTGGGGTTTCCATTTATATGAACTTAGTTATTTCTATTTATGTAAATAAAATTAAGAGGGTAATTACTTGGAAAATCGAGAACGAGCGCTTGCTGCTCTGTGTATTGATGGTGAGAATGGGGCTGTTGGAACCTCAGATTCTGATTTTCTTCCTGTTGCAGGGTTGTCAAGGAATGTTACTTTAATCCTTTGTACTATCTCAAGTGCTCTCCTTTGCTCTCATGGGCCCTTGGAAATTAGCCTAGAGATTCAGTGTCACTGGCTTAATTGCTAGGAGGACCTGGGAAAGGCAGCCTGGCACAGTGGCAGGAGCATGGGCTCGGAGACCTCAGACCTGCCTTTGGGTCCCAGCTCTGCCACCTGATAGCTTGGTGATAGGAAAAGTCAAGTCCCTTCTCTGAACCTCACCTTCCTCATGTGGAGAATGAGGATAATAACTTTCTACCTTTTAGGATGGTTTAGAGTGACTGTACGTAATATAGGACAGGGCTCAATACAGGGAATTTATTTTTAATTATTAGCAGGAAAGACTTTGGAATTTGAATCCTGTTTCACAGCCTTTAGCTATGGCCAGAGGACAAGTCACTTAACCTTCCTGAGCTCCAGTCTTCTCAGATGTGACAGGGAGATCAAAGCACCACTGATCTATGAGGATTATTCTGAAAATTAACACTAATACAAGTAAAGTTCTGGAAAGTAGTGTGAACTGCCTCTTTGTAATGCTGCTTGTTCAGTGGCTGAGTTTGCAGCCACGTGGATCTGAGTTTAAGCCCTAACTTGACCACTTAGCCCTTTTGAACTCCATTTTCCCTTTAGTAAAATGGAGGATAACTTCCTCCTGGTTTTGTGACAGTTTATCCTTGCCACTTAAGTAAAACTGCTCAGTAGATGCTAGGATTATTATTGTAATTTGTGGTATTAGTAAGTCATTTGTGTGTTTCATTTGCTTATTGTGATTCTTCATTTACCAGAAAATATCCAATAGCTGATAGGAGTGTTTAAACTTTGTTTTCTTCCTAGACCTGTAAACATTTGCAGCAATGGAACAATTTAGTTTTTGACTTTTAGCTCAAGCAAGAAATGAGGCTGGGCAGTAGGTATCTGATCTGAAGGCACAGTTGGGGAAACATTTCAAAGACCTTCATGCTCAGAAGTGACAGTGGGCATGGTCCTCACCCTCCCATTTAGGAAAAGTCTAATAACTCTCTCAGCCTGCAAAGGAACTGAGTTTATACCTGAAATATGAACTTGAAGACAGTGGCTCTTATATTTTCCTTTTATTTTGTTTAAAGTTTATTTTTATTTTGAGAGAGAAAGCATGTGCATGTGTGCATGCAAGTGGGGGAGGAGCAGAGAGAGAGGGAAAGAGAGAGAATCCCAAGCAGGCTCCACATTGTCAGCACAGAGCCTAATGTGGGGCTTGATCCCACGAACTGCAAGATCATGACCTGAGCCAAAATCAGGAGTCGGACACTTAACTGACTGAGCCACCCAGGTGCCCCACTTGTTCCCTTTTAGAATACAGTTTAGAACCTGCTGGCCAGGGGCACCTGGTGGCTCAGCTGGTTAAGTGTCCAATGCTTGACTTCGGCTCAGGCCATGATCTCATGGTTTCTGAGTTTGAGCCCCACAGCAGTTTCCCTGGTGTCAGAGATTCTCCGCCTCCTATCTCTCCACCCCGCCCCGATTCGTGCAGTCTCTCTCATAATAAATAAACTAAAAAAAAAAAAAAAAAAAAAAAAGAACCCTCTGGCCAAAGCTCAGAGGTTGGTTGTATATCAAGCCAGAAAACAAGGCGTAGACAGTGGTCTAGGTAACTAAAACCAGACATTTTCTTAAAATCTGAATTGTTGATTGGGGCGCCTGGGTGGCTCAGTCAGTTGGATATCTGACTTCGGCCCAGGTCATGATCTCAAGGATCTCACGGTTTGTGGGTTTGAGCCCCGCATAGGGCTCTGTGCTGACAGCTCAGAGCCAGGAGCCTGCTTTGAATTCTGTGTCTCCCTCTCTCTCTGCCCCTTCCCTACTCACGTTCTGTCTCTCAAAAATAAATAAACGTTGAAAAAAAATTTTTTTTTAATCTGAATTTTTGAGATTGAATTTAGTCCTACAATTTGAATAATTTTCCAAATTGTTTCTCCTCCATGTAGATCAATCAAACATATAATTGTCAATCAGTAGTGCAGAATGTTTTCTGACATTCAGCTTTGCAGGCCAGCTTGCCTTTAGAAATAATAAGGGCACTGAAGGATCCTCACCTGTACTCACAAGATCTTTTTAATACTAGAGCAGAAGAGAATTCCCTTACCCCTAGTTAAGTATTTTAGTCAGTGAAATGATTATAAAGTAACAATTACAAAGTTACTCTGGAAGCAAGACACTCAGTTGCAAAAACTTCAGTTTTAGGGCACATGTTACAACCTGAATACTTTGAGCTGAGACCTGACTAGATAACATATTTTCAATTTGTTGATACAAATAATGGGTGTATTAGTTTGTTAGGGCTTCCATAACAATGTACCACAAACTGGGTGTTTTAAAACAGCAGAAATTTATTGTTTCCCAATTCTGGAGGCCAGAAATCTGGTCTCTCAAAGTATCAGCAGGCCCATGTGTTTTCTGAAGGTGCTGGGGAAGGATCTGTTCCCTGTCCTAGTGGCCTCAGGCTCAAAGATCCATCACTCCAATCCTTTGTGTTTACATGGTATTTTCTCTGTGTGTCTTCATATTACCTTTCCTCTGTGTGTGTGTGTGTTTCTGTGTCAAAATGTCCCCCCACTTTTTTTTAAATAAAGATAGCAGTCGCATTGTAATAGGGCTCACTCTAATGATTGATTTTAACTTGATTACCTCCTCAAAGACCCTGTTTCCAAAAAAGGTTACATTCTGAGGTACTGGACTTTAAGACTTTAATGTATCTTTTTTGGAGAACACAGTTCAACCCATAAAAATGGGTTTAGGTTTCTTACTAAAGAAGACTTACAAACTTTTCAGTACAGCTTGCCCTTGAACAATGCAGGGTTAGGGGCACCAACCCCACATAGTCAAAGTCCCTATATAACTTTTGACTTCCCAAAACTTTACTAAGAGCTTTGATTGGAAACCTTACCTGTAACATAATCAATTAACATACATTTTGTATATATATTACATACTATATTACAATAAAGTAAGCTAGAGAAAATGTTAAGAAAATCACAAGGAAGAGAAACTACATTCACAGTACTGTACTGTATTATTGAAAAAAATCCACATATAAGTCGACCCACATAATCCAAACCCATGTTGTTCAAGAGTCAACTGTATTTATTCTATGACAAAGGAACTCTTTGATAATCCTTCTCTCCATCACGCTCTTGGAGATGCATGTCTTTTTTTCTTTTTCTTTCTTGCTTTCTCTTTTTCTTTCTTTCTTTCTTTCTTTCTTTCTTTCTTTCTTTCTTTCTTTCTTTCTTTCTTTCTTTCTTTCTTTCTTTCATATTCACAGCAAGCCTTTAAAAATGTTTTTATTCCAGTATAGTTAACATACAGTATCATGTTAGCTTTAAGTGTATAATGCAGTGATTCCACAGTTCTACACATTACTCAGTGCTCATCATGATAAGTGTACTCTTAATCCCTTTCACCTAGTTCATCCATCCCATCACCAACCTCCACTCTGGTAACCATTTGTTTGTTTTCTATAGGTAAGAATCTGTTTTTTGGTTTGTCTCTTCTTTTCTTCTTTGTTCATTTTTTTTGTTTCTTAAATTCCACATATGAGTGGAATTGGTATTTGTCATATGGTATTTGTCTTCCTCTGACTTATTTCACTTAGCATAATACCCTCTAGATGTATCCATGTTGTTGCAAATGGCAAGATTTTATTTTACTTTATTTTTATGGCTGAGTAATATTGCAGTGTGTGTGTGTATTTCCATTCATCTACGGATGGACACTTGGGCTACTTCCATAATTGGGCTATTGTAAATAATGCCTCAATAAACATAGGCGTGCATGTATCTTTTCAAATTAGTGTTTTTATGTTCTTTGGGTAAATACCCAGTAGTGGAATTACAGGATATGGTAATTATATTTAAAAATTTTTCAGGAACCTCCGTACTGTTTTCCACAGTGGTTGTACTAGTTTGCATTCCCACCAACATTGCAGGAGTGTTCCTTTTTCTCTACATCCTTGCCAACACTTGTTTGTGTGTGTGTGTGTGTGTGTGTGTGTGTGTGTGTGTGTGTGTGTGTGTTTTACTTTAGCCATTTTGACAGGTGTGAGTGATATCTCATTGTGGTTTTGATTTGCATTTACCTGATGATGAGTTGTTGAGCATCCTTTCATGTATCTGTTGCTTATACATATGTCTTCTTTGAAGAAATGTCTGTTCATGTCTTCTTCCTATTTAAATTTTTTTTTAAGTTTATTTATTTTGAGACAGAGAGCGAGTGAGAAGGAGAGGGGCAGAGAGAGAGGGAGAGAGAATCCCAAGTGGGCTCTGTGCTGTCAGTGTAGAGCCTGACATGGGAGCCGGAACTCACAAACTGTGGGATCATGACCTGAGCTGAAACCAAGAGTCAGACACTTAACTGACTGAGCCACCCAGGTGCCCCTCTTCTTCCTATTTTTAATTGGAGTATTTGTTTTTTTGGTGTTGAGTTCTGTAAGTTCTTTCTATATTTTGATCCTAACCCTTTATTGGGTACGTCATTTGCAGTATCTTCTCCTATTCAGTAGATAGCCTTTGGTTTTGTTGGTTGTTTCCTTTCCTGTGCCGAAGGTTTTTCGATGTGGTCCCAATAGTTTATTTTTGCTTTTGTTTCCCTTGCCTCAGGAGACACATCTAGAAAAATGTTGCTATGGCCGATGTCAGAGACTGTATTCTCTTCTAGGATTTTATGGTTTCAGGTCTCATACTGAAGTCTTTGATCCATTTTATTTTTGTGTATGGCATAAAAAAGTGATCCAGTTTCATTCTTTTACGTGTAGCTGTCCAGTTTTCCTGGCACCATTTGTTGAAGAGATTTTTTCCCACTGCATATTCTTGCTTCTTTGTCATAGACTAATTGACCACATAATCTTGGGTTTATTTCTGGGCTCTCTAATCTGTTCTATTGATCTCTTTGTCTATTTTTGTGGCAGTACTATACAATTTGATTACTATAGCTTTATAGTACATCTTGAAATCTGGGATTGTGATACCTCCAGTTTTGTTCTCCTCTCTCAAGATTGCTTTGGCTATTTGGAGTCTTTTGTGGTTCCATACAAACTTTAGGATTATTTGTTCTAGTTATGTGAAAAATGCTGTTAGTATGTTGATAGAAATTGCATTGAATCTGTAGATTGCTTTGGGCATTTTAACAATATTTTTAATCCATGAGCATGGAATGTCTTTTCCTTTGTGTCATCTTTACTTTCTTTCATCATTGTTTTATAGTTTTCAGAGTACAGGTCTTTCACTTCTTTGGTTACCTTTATTCCTAGTTACTATTTTTGCTGCAATTTTAAATGGGACTGTTTTTTTTTTTAATTTCTTTCTGATGCTTTACTATTAGTATGTAAAACTGAAATGGATTTCTTTTTTTTATGTTTATTTATTTGGGGTGCCTGGGTGGCTCAGTTGGTTAAGCATCTGACTCTTGGTTTTGGCTCAGGTCACGATCTTATGGTTTCATGGGTTTGAGGCCTGTGTCCAGCTCTGTCTGCACTGATAGTGAGGAGACTGCTTGGGGTTCTCTGTCTCACTTTCTCTCTGTCTGCCTATCTCTCTCTCTCTCTCTCAAAATAAACTTTTAAAAAAAGTTTAAAAGTGGGGGGGGGGGCTCGATCTCAAAAACAGTAAGATCGTACTCAACAGACTGAGTCACCCAGGCACTCTGAAATGGATTTCTGTATATTGATTTTGTATCCTATGACCTTACTGAATTCATTTATCAGATCTAATATTTTCTTGGTGGAGTCTTTAGGGTTTTTTTATATATACTGTGTTATCTGCAAATAGTGTAAGTTTTACTTCTTTCTTACCAATTTGGACGACTGCTATTTTTTGTTCTTGTTGTTGTCTAAATGGTATGGCCAGGAGTTGCAGGACTATGTTGGATAAAAGTGGTGACAGTGGATATCCTTGTCTTGTTCCTGATCTTAGGGGGAAAGCTTTCAGTTTTCTCACAATTGAGTATGATAATAGCTGTGGGTATTTCTTATATGGCCTTTATTATGTTGAGGTATGTTCCCTCTAAACCTACTTTGTTGAGGGTTTTTATCATGAATGGATGTTGTACTTTGTCAAATGCTATTTTTGCATCTATTGAAATGATCATACAGTTTTTATCCTTTCTTGTGTTGATGTGATGTATCCTATTGATTGATTTGGGAATAGAGAACCATCTTTGGAGATGCAGGTCTAAAAGGCATGAAACATTTGCAAATTCCAGTGGCTATAGTTCCTTCAGGTCTGAGAAGGTCCTTGATGTTTGTACTTATTTTGTTTTTTTATAATCTGTAGAGAGAAGTAACAACATTTATCCTGTATCCATTATTTAAATGATAATGTAATGTGTTTAAAGGTATCAAATCACTAGTTAAAAAACAAAGGTTATTGTTTGACAAAGAACTGAGAGTTTAGTTGTAAGTACGCATGACTTAAGATTTTCAGAGTTGGCAAACAAAAATGCTAATGCAAATTTTTGTTGTTGTTGTTGACTAAGTGCATAAAAATCCATGGTCAGTAGAGCAGAGCTAATGTAGAAAAGATTTCAGAGGCTTTAAATTAGAGCTTGAAAGGGGGGAAAGAATTATTTCCCCTGCTATAGAGTTTGAAGAAAGTTAAAGAGGGAAACATGACACAAATCAAACTTCAAATTGGCGGTGTGGTGGGCTTTATTCAATAGATGTTTATTGGGTACTGACTATGTGCTTATATTCTAGGCATTTGGAATATCTCAGTGAACAAAACCTAAAAGTTACTGCCCTCATGGGGCTTACTTTCTTGGGGTGTGTGTGCTGGGACGGAACAGAAAATAAACGAATTGGTAAATATTAGAAGGTGGTAATTATTTTAGAGAAAGAAAAAAGCGTATGGTAGGGGAAAGAGGATTGGAGTACCAGAGAGAGGGTGGTTGCAGTTTTAAACAGGTGTTCCGAGCAGGCGTCACTAAGAAGGGAACATGTGAAGGAGGTGAGGGAACTATGTGACTATCTGAGGGAAGAGTATTCTACAAAGGAAGAAGCACCAGGGCAGAATCTAAGGGAGGAATGTGTCTGATATGTTTGAGGAAAAGCTACGTGGCCATTATGAATGGAACAGGTTCAGCAAAGGGGAGAAGTAGAAAAGGAGTCCATTGTGAGGACTTTTGTTTTCATCTGACTGATATGGGTAGCCATTGCAGAGCTAAACCAGAGGAATGTAATGATATGACTAATGTTTAAAAAGAATCTTCTTGCCTCTCTAGGAGGCAAGGGTAGAAGGAGAGAACATTTAAGAGGCCATTGGGGGTAACCCAGGTAAGAAACAATGGAGCCTGGATCAGGGTAGTAGCTTTGGAAGTGATGGACTGGACTCTGGATACACTGTTATCTTGATGACTTTTCATGTAGTCAAGAGGATTTTCTGATGGATTTAATGTGGAGAGTGAGAGTCAAGTGTGACAGTGAGACCTATCTTGAGCAACTGGAAAAATGGAGTTGTTACCAGCTGAAAACAGGAAGTCTGTAGGGTCTGTATGTTTGAAGGGTGGGGTAGAGAGAAATTGGGTGTTAAATTTGGGATATGTAAGTTTGAGATGTCTGTTAGACAGCCAGATGGAAATATTAAACAGGCAGCTGTATCTATAAGTCTGGAGCTCAGCAGAGAGTTTGAGCTGAAAATACAAACTTGAGTCACTGGCATATAGAGACTGGATGAGCTCTCCAAGGGTGAAAGTATTGATAGAAAAGAGAGCCAAATACTAAGCCCCGGGAGCTTTCAACATTAAGAGGAGAAACCAGAAAAAGAGACTGGGAGGGAGGAATCAGTGAGGTAGAATGAATAGTAATAGGGTTTGTTGGGCTGTAGCCGAGGGGTAACCATCTGTTGAGACAGGACAAAAAGGATACATTGGGAAGAGGTCTTGAAGACCAAACAGAATCTAGATTTCTTGGATGCTGAAAGTGAGGTATGAATTGATAGAAGATTTGCCTAAAATGATTCATGGCAAATCTGTCCTTCTAATCCTACTTCCTCAATTCAATCGCAATCTTTGTGGTTGAAAAAAGAAATTTGATATGCAATGTTTAGAGATAGGCACCTCATTCTATCATGGAATTTGGTATAAGAGTATATTTCATTCTGAGTTGTTCAGAGTAACAGATCCTTCATCTACATTGTGTGTGTGTGTGCGCGTGCACATACACACTTCTGATCAGTGGGATTTTAGAGAGGCTTCCCCAGAGTCACCAAAGCCAGTAGGTCAGCATTACTTTATTAAAACTTAGTTTTACTCACAAGCTTGATAAAGGAGGAGCTTCAGGCTTGAAAGCCAGACTTGAGGATGGAGTTTATTGAATCCTGGTTCTGATCTCATGCTCTTTAGTTTTTGCTGAGATCATTGGTCTTGCTTGTTGACCTTGACTTGGGAGCTTGAGTTTTCTTCAGTATAGGTTCTGAAATTAAAGCCCATTAGATTCCAAAGGAGACTGAAATAATATCTTTGGAAACTCAAGTGTAATGTAAAAATATACTAGAGAGAAAGATGTGGATATTCAACAACATCCCGCAAGAGAGATGAAGACTCCGAGGCCGTGGTTTGGCATCTCCCATGACCTACAGATCACAGGTGTGTCAGCCCTAACTCCGGAGAACACTGGAGCACAGTGCAGAATTTTCACTGATTTTTGTTTGTGGCTATTGGGTAATTGCTGACTAAATTGGTCCCTCAAAGAAATAACTAAGTGTTGGCATTTAATAACTTTTGAAATTCACTTTTGGACTTTTTGTGGGGGGGGGGTTCCATTTTCCTTGTTGCCTTTTTTCATCTAAACTCTCAAACTCTTTGAGAACTGCAGCAGGAAATTTAGATTTAACCTCAAGAGTCAATGTTTTGTCTTGTGTCTCCTCTAATATAACACAGATGTTAGGATGGCTATATTTTACTTGAACACTTATTGAATTTCGTCCTTACTCCTTTCTCTTTTTAATGGGAAACAGTCTGACTCTAGTCCTCATTAAACTCAAAGAATCCAAATTGTAATCTTGAGAATGTACATGGAGAGAAGATCTTTTCAGGCTATTTACTGAGATTACAAACCCTTACATTGTTTCACTATTTGAGGAAAAAACCTCCCATTCAAGAGAAAGACACTGAAAAACAAACAAAATGTTAAATATTAGGCAAGTATTAATTTCAGGACTGAAAAAGTAGATCTTCACATGTTTTGTTTTGACCAGAGTATCAGTTCATTACCTGAACAGTCTGTAATAAGGGTGAGATGTCACTTTTTACCACTCTGCATCCTAAGTTTATAATGCCTAGGTTTTCTATCTAGAAGTCTAGTTCTCCTAAATTGCACTACTTAGAGGATTGTCAAACCATCTGAATATTTCAGCAATTATGAGGTTGCTATTTCAGCTCCATGCTGTGTGTACCCTCTCTAGGTCAGAGAAAGACCTGGTGTGTCCAGTGACTGTGATAGAAACAATAAAACCTGCCTCCTCTGGCTAAAGCGCTGTATTTATCTATCAGTACTCAACCAACAGTGTGATTTTTTTTTTTTTTTTTTTTTTTTTTTTTTTTTTTTTGGTGGTGGTGAATTTATTTAAGAGTTAAAACCACTGCATAATGTAGATGTGTAATACGAGCTTACTCATATGGTTTAGGTACCATTTCTTCGTTGGCTCAGTGACCTGATCTGCTTCAACTAGTCTAAACATATGTGTCATAATTTTTGTAACCTCTTTTGATTTACTCGATTACAGACTTTCTTGTTGACTTGTGTTACAGAGGAAAATAAACATGTATCCATGTCCTCAGACTGGTCACTGATTTGTTTACTCTGACAGAATGCATCATCAAACAGAGCTGTCCAAAATGGAACAGTGACCTTTGCTCGGGTAGAGTGAGCTCTTTGGTCAGTGTAGCCAGGTGACAGGGCATGACTCTGGCATGTAGCCAGATGTCTATATGGTGGGGATCTTATAAAGAGACAAATACTCTGAATGAGCAGTAGGTCCAGTCCCTTCTCACTCCTAGATGTTTTGATCAATTCATTTGATTCAATGCTGTCAGGACTGGGTATCTGGAGGGCTTGGTTGTAAATGAGCAATTTGGAGTCATGTTCACATCTGGCCCATTTTGTGCCAGTGAACCTGATAATAATTACATGTGTACGCTTGGCCATGTAGAATCAGGGTTCTGTGGGAGGAATATTTAAAATAATTTATTATTTTGGCATTGACATTTGCTTTGAAATTTAAATTTTCTATCATGTGCTCATTAGGAATGCTGGGCATCTGGTTTAAAAAACCCCAGACAACCTGTGTTAGCTCTTACTTCTAAAATAACATATGCATAAGACTATAATAACAAAACCAGTTATCATGTTAGTGATTCTGTTGCAGCAGGCAGCAATTTTATGTACCTGGTCAAGAACTATATTATTTTCTAATAAGATAGTAAAAGATTTCTATTGTTGTCACTATGATACACCTTATTGTTGTAGAATTATAACAAATATTCATTTATGAATGTCTGTTCCTGCCTCCCCATCCTGCCCTATGTTTCTTTCCTGGAGACTTGGAATAACATTTAAATGTCAGTTTAAGCCTAAGAAGGTAAATTAGAAGGCACCGGAGAAAGGAGTAAGGAGCTTTTAGTATGGATTAGCCTTGGTTCAAAACTCAGCTGTGAGACTCACTAGCTGTGTCCCATAGTTTGCAACTTCTTCTTCTCTTAGATTCTTTAGAAAAAAGCCCTGTGCCCCATGAAACCTGCTTGATACAGGTCCTGTGCCCAGAGAGAGACTTCTTTCACGAGAGGGACCGTTGTTCCCAGTTGGACCTGGGGCATTAATGGGAGCAAGGAGTGAAGTAGATGAAAGGCAACATCAGATCTTCTCTCATCCTTTTCTATTTTATTGGCTTGTACCTTGTTCAGCAGTAGGTAGATGAAAAATGGAAGGAGGAAAGAGCAGCAAGGCACTGAAACCAGAGTGTGCTCAACAGCGAAGATCTTGATATTCTCGAAAACTAGCATTTGGCACAAATAATTCTGTATGGCAAAGATGAAAGCATACTGAATTTATGAGAGTTATGGGATAGCTAAAAAGTCTCTCATAGGTATTTTTATGTCATAGGGCATAGTGGAAGAAAACCCTGAAAAAAGATACTTTTCAGGAAGTTTTGTTCCCCTTGGTATCTCCTGCCCTCGTTTTCCCTCCTTACTCTATGGGTGGTCTTACTCCATGTGACATGTTGATCAGGCAATCTAGCCTGTTTATATTTATGTCTGTTTATACTTATGTCTTGCCTTCTCCAGTATGACTGTAGGATCTAAAATCCTCACTAGTGTCATGTACCTGGTACAGACCCTTCCAAAGTGGAGGTGTGAATCCATGAACCAAGTTTGCTTTGACAAATTCACTCAATATATACATTGCACACTTAATAACCATCTGTCTTTTATTGTTTTTAAAAATGTTTATAATGTTTATCTTTGAGAGAAAGAGAGTGTGAGCAGGCGCAGGGCAGAGGGAGAAGGAGACACAGAATATAAAGGAGGCTCCAGGCTCTGAGCTGTCAGCATAGAGCCAGACGCAGGGCTTGAACTCATGAACTGTGAGATCATGATCTGAGCTGAAGTCGGATGTTTAACTGATTGAGTCACCCAGGCATCCCAGTTACCACCCATCTTTTGAAAGAGCTTCAGGTGCTGGGGATAGCTAACCTGATTTCAGGATGCCCTTCCCAGCTTTGATGATGCTATATAGAGACTTGGAGTTTACGTGGATTTGTATATAGAAGATTCTTAAAAACTAAAATTCTTGGATGCAAAGAACTTGGATTTAGATCATACAACTTGTGTGTTTTGAGATTTTTACCTGCTAACAATGACAGATTATTATATAAGTTTACTTCTGGAGGCTCTAGCAAAATATACTCTGAATATGGTGACATTGATGTCCTAATTTATAATTAATTTATGATGGTATGACTGACAGATTTCAATTTGGTTAATACAGGGGATGATAAGCCTTATAGTTCAACAGCAGCATCATAAGGACTCTCATGCATGTGATTGATTTTGTCAGGCACAATGAATAGTGAATTGCTTTCCTTCTCCCTGGGAAGGTGTTGAAGTTGGGTGACATGAGAGGAAGCTCAGTGCTACTGGAGACCTTCTGTGATTAGAACTGATTCATGTCCAAACCACTCCACTTGGCAGGCTTGGAGTTGCAACAGATGAGGTTCCTGGATCTGGAGATGGGTTTAGAGCAAGGGCAGGCTGGCCTGGCCCTTGGGCTGTAGAGCAGAGCCATAGGAGATTGAATGACAAGCATCCAGGGCAAAGCTCAAGTGGGGTGCCAGACTAGCTGAAGAAGCCAGAGCAGAGAGAGGAAAACTGGGCATGAGGCTACAGCAAGGAAACTGAGGGCATTAGACCTAGGAAATGAAGATATAAGGGCAGGCAGGAGGCAGAACACTACAGGTGCCTGGACAAGGTCAGGCAGCCGAGTTCATTAAAGAGCCACCTGTAGCCAGCTTGCTTCCTTTACAGTGAAAATGTCTTAAGGCATATGCACTGTGCAAAAGGTCAAATTGCTGGATTCTCTAACCTTGAATCCTCAGGATCCCTGGGCTTGTAAGAGCTGATTACTCTGGCTTCAGGAGAGTGAAAATGACTAGGTTATCCTAGGAGAAGCTGGGGATATCTGACCCTGCACTATTCTACCTTCTGTCACCAATCAGATAAATAGCAAACTACATGGCAGGTCTCAGGAAGTGTCATGGTTAAAGGAAAATGCTGGAGAAGAGGTAGGAAACTGGTCCTTTACAACTGGTTTGAAACTTTACACTCTGGCAGCTAAAAATGTATTGATTCTACATTCTCTGGTATCTGCTCTTACTATTTGGCCTGTAATAGAATGCATCTAATGTATGTTTATTCTTTAATTTTGGTGTGGTCCTTTGAATATTAGAAGGTAGCAATGAAGGGGACAGGGCATCTTAGTGGCGTAAATCATTAAAATGGTCTTAGTTTCCAGTTTCATTTCATTAAAGGACGGTTTGTTCATTTTAATTTGTAATACAAAGAAGCTATTGAAATGGAAGACTATTTTCATGTTCTCATATCAGAGCCAAATGAGCAAAACATTAAAGAATAGTAGTTGAAATGGTTTCCAAATCAGAAAAGCCACATTTCTCTATAATTTTCTCATTCTGGTTCCTATTTATATTTTCTGTGGAGGTTGAATTGTGGTTGTCATAGCAATTCCTTTTTATATATGAAACTCTGATAGTTGGATTTTTATTATTTGTGTCCCTACTCAAGACCTATTCAATTCTAAATATTTCTTTTTAAATAATATCTGATCAGACTAGGTCTTTTAACCTTCACCTTTTTTGACCTCTGAATTACAGGATTTCTTAGGACTGTATTTTGGTCGACCAGAAAATAGTCCTATGAGAGGGTGGTTTGATGATGAGATCCTGTGAGTCATGGTACCCATCATTCTTTTCTTTGCCTTGAGCACGTGCAATGGCACTGAGGCCACTGGGTATTTCCATCCCGGCTGTACACAAGTGATCTTGGCTTAAATAGCAAAAGTCTTTGCAGGATTGGTTTCCTTTTCTTTCCTTCATCCTCTTTATTTCCTTCCTTATGCATTTATATTTTTCACACAATTTTCACGTATTGTTTTGACCCCTCTACTAAAAATTTTGGTTTGAAGCAATGACCCAATTCTTGTCAAATCCATTAGTGTCTCAGAGTTTATCATTTGTGTCTTTCCTTGTGATATGGTTGACCAATCAGTCCTCCTTGAAGCTGTCCCCTTTGATTCTTTTCTTTCTCTTTTTTGTCCTTGCTTCCATCTTGCCACCCATCCATTGGCTATGTCATGTCAAGATACTATTCAGAGCCCTGCATTGTTCTGGTCTCTGAGTCGGCCTTTCCCAGCATCTCCTGGGCTCTTCTTTAATTCGTTCTAAAATGAGCGCCTCACCTCCAGTTCTGCTTTGAACAGCTCCATGTTCCACATTCACTTCGTTGATGGGCTTTTTCACCTCTGGGTGCCACCTGTCACGAGGGAGGGCTAAAACTCAAATCTATATTGCTGGTTCTGACTGCCCACCTCCCTGCAGTTCTCTGTCTCCAAGAAGAGGTGGAGACAGGGCATCTCCACTTTTGGGATCTGCCATCTAACACTGGGTTCATACCTTCTCCTGTAATTCCAGTCCGGTTATTTTCAACTACCAGAGGCAATACTCGTCTGTCAGTTGTCTAACCTGAGAACCTTTGAATCTTTGGCTCTCATTTCCTTTTCATTTCCTATATCCAGATTCTTAGGAATGATCACTGCTAATTCACAATGTTTTTTGACCCCAGCACTCTTTTTAACTGTGACTTTCTAAGTTTATAGGTGAGGCCAGGGAGCTTCTTTGCCCTCTTTATCAGTTACCACAGAGAAGAGCCAGGACCTGATTTGCTGACTTGAATGCCAATCCCTGGTTAAAAATCATGGGTCCGGAGCAGTGGTTCTTATACTTCATGGTCTCAGACCCAATTTAGACTCATAAAAAATGTTGAAGACGCCAAAGAACTTTTGTTTATATGGATTATAATTATTAATATTTATCATATTAGAAACTAAAAGTGGGAAATTAAAAATATTCTTTGTAAAAAGCAGTGAGCTCATATATTAACATGGCACATTTTAATGAAAAATACCTATTTTTCAAAACAAAAACTTACAAGAGTGATACTATTTTATATTTTTGGCAAACTTTCTTAAGGTCTGGCTTAATAGAAGACAGTTGGACTGTTAAATCTATTTCTGCATTTGTCTGCTGTGATATCATACATTCTGTAAACTCTGGAAAGATCCACTGTTCATGGTGCAAGAATGAGAGTGAAAAAGACGAGTAATGCCCTAGTATCATTAGGAAAATGACTTTGATTTTAAGGACTCCCTGAAAGGTTGTTGGGGTCTCCAAAGGCCCTATGATCACATTCTGAGAATCATTGGTCTAGAGAGTTGCTAAGTCTTTATCTTTTAAAAATTTTTTTTTTCTTAATGTTTATTTATTTTTGAGAGAGCGACAGAGCGTGAATGCAGAAGGAGCAGAGAGAGAGGGAGACACAGAATCTGAAGCAGGCTCCAGGCTCTGAGCTGTCAGCACAGAGCCCGACGTGGGGCTCGAACCCACGAACTGTGAGATCATGACCTGAGCCGAAGTCGGACGCTTAATTGACTGAGCCACCCAGGCACCCCATGCTAAGTCTTTTTCTAACTCAACATTTTATTCTTGTTCACGACCTTTCAATTTTGGTTTTGAAATTTACATAAGAAAAGTTCAAAATTAAACGCAATCATGTAGTTAGAATCTACTATTTATCAACAACATTCAATTTCTAAAGCTTGAAAATATATTCTATGATGAAGTGGTAGCTTTTTAAAGATCATGATGTAATACTTCCATGCTTATTCCATGTCGAGCCCCACTGACATGTGTGGAGCCTGCTTGGGATTCTCCGTCTCTCCCTCCCTTCCCCACTCATGCTCTCTCTTAAAATAGACATCTTAAGAAAAGATTCTCTCCCTCTGCCCCTCTCCCCAGCTCCTGCTCACTTGTTCTCTTGCGCTGTCTCTCAAATAAAAACTAAAAAAATAAAAAAACAAAAACAAGTAATAGTTACATGCATGCATGTAAACAGCTTAGCATTGTGCCTAGGACACACTTGGGACTTTTCACTGTTCTCTCCAGTTCTGTGTTTTGATCTATTCCTCTGACCACATGGACTGTAATTTTAATAGAGAATTAAGTTTCTGTTACTTGTGTTAATGGAGAGTAAGATGGATATATAGAAAATACCTCTAAACTCTATCACTGTACCTTTCGTCTTCTTTATTTAGTAAACATACTGAGTTTTTTCTATGTGCTTAAAATCCTGGATGCTGGGGATATTAAATTTGTAGACAAAATGGTCCATCCCTAATATCATACCCAATATGAACACAGCTTAAACACCAGTGATCACAATATAATGTGTTAACAGAGAAGACATACTCCTTTAAGAGAAACCTATGTTGACACAATGCAAGGTGCATTGTCTCTGGGACCCCGCTAGGTGACCAATGATTTCCAGTTCCATTTCTGTCAAGAGAGACCATTTAGAACGTGTAGCTCTAAAGATTTCCAGCACTTAGTATTAAGCAGAAAGCTTATCATCTTCCACTTAACTATGGAAACTTTGATTCTTCTTAGGTCTGAACATAAACTAGAAGAGTTGGGTGTATAGAAGTGGGTGGATTGTGGGGAGAGGAGGCAGGAATTTAGAGCTAGAAAGGAAAATGGTGGCAATGGGGGATCTGAAAAGGAGCAGTAGCATAGGTACTATCTGTGTATAACAGCCTGTGTCCCTGGAGAGCAGAGAGAGTATCTCCTTTTCATGCCACACTTCAGTTCAGCACGGATTGAGAGAAAAAGTACCATCACTACCGCCACTATTACTCCTCCTGCTAACTGCAGAGGCAACAAATGTGCTGAGTACTAATTTTGTCCCAGGCACAATGCTAAGCTGTTTACATGCGTGCATGTAACTATTACTTATTTGTGTGCTTTTTTTTATTTTTAAAATTTTTATTTGAGAGAGCGCGTGAGAGAACAAGTGAGCAGGAGCTGGGGAGAGGGGCAGAGGGAGAGAATCTTTTTTTAAAATGTCTATTTTGAGAGAGAGCTTGAGTGGGGAAGGGAAGGAGAGAGCGAGAAATAGAGAGAGAGGGCGGGCGGGAAGGAGGGGGAGAGAGAGAGAGAGACAGGGAGAATCCCAAGCAGGCTCCACACTGTCAGTGCGGGGCTCGATCCCATGAACCATGAGATCATGACCTGAGCCTAACTCAAGAGTTGGACACTCAACCGACTGAGCTACCCAGGTACCCCACGTGTAACTATTACTTACTGAGCCCTGCGGATGTGCTAGCCTGTGGGCATACAGCAAGGCTACTGTTATCATCCCTGTTCCAGATAAGCATATTGAATAAGTTTCAGTCAATAGCCTAGTAACTTGCCAGACTGCAAGGATAGGTCCTTATGCATCACGCTGGTAGATGAGTCACCAAGTGTACGTGGACATGTCAGAGGATGGACCATCTGTGGGGTCACTGTCTTTGCTGCGATTTTCTTCATCAGAGGTAACCAAAGCAGAATGTGCAGTCTTGTATCATCAGGCCACTGGGAGCTAGTGTCATGGTGAATGTGGCAGTGGCTACGTTTCCTCCCTTATTTGGACGCTGGGAATACAGAGACAGGTGGATAGTGTGATTTCTATGTTGAAAGTGAAGGGCATGTCCAGTAAAATGTGGTTTTAAAATTATTCCTGAGCTGTTTTTAAAATCAGAACCAATAAAGAAATCTATCTAGAGGAAGCATTTCCCATTAAGCTCCCCTTTGGAAATAGCCCAGGTTTTCTTGTCCTTAGGATAAGGAAGGCAGTTTTAGGAGAAGGAAGTTTGGGGAGAGAGCAGGGCAGGAAGAATAAGAACTTTTTAGATAACGGTCACTTGTAATGGGTTTCCTTTCACCAACGACCTCACAGTGTACCTGTTTGTTACTTCACAGTGAGGAAGGATGGTTGCCAGGTGAGTGACATCACATCAGAGCCCTTCCACTGGCTCTGTTTTCTTCTGGTGCCATGCTCCTCTCTGCAGCTATAGAGCTTCTGGAAAGCCTGGAGGAATTGACACTCCTGTTCACCGTGTCATGTTTGGGGCACAGGGTGTGGTAAATATAGGATCTTTTCTTCCTTCTTAGGAGTGGGAAAAAAAGTGCCAGGAATGGGATGGAGGTGAGTGAGGAGGACATGTCCTTACTGCCAAGAGAGGGGCTCATGTGCAAGCTGGGTGTGGTATGTAAGGGGTGACTGGCTGGTAGTTTCCACCTGCTCAGCTGCCCTGGGTTGGAATGACCCCAAGAGGCAGCAGGTTGGGTAGACATGCTCTTTGGCTGGAGCTCTGGGAAGTTTGGTACAAGGCTCTAGAGGAGAGTGAAAGAACAAACCTGAGATCACTCTTTAACTGCTTTGTGTTGACAGTTCACTTTGGATCTGTGTTTACTTTTATTCCATTGGCTTAGGAAGTGACCTCAGGTCAAGTGAGTGAGAAAAAACAATTTAAATTAAGTTGAAGTACCCATGAAGGTGGCATTTCAATTCAAACAAATTTTAAGCACCTACTGTGCCTCTAAAAGCAGTTTTATTTTGCATTTGACTTTTTTTTTTTTTTTTAATAAGGTAGTTCAGATGTTAAGCCTAGGGAACCATCCCTCTAGGGCCATGTTTTGACTGTGTCATTTGCTGGCAGTCAGAATTTTTAGAACCAGAAGGGATCTCAAAGATCATGTCGTCTGATTCTCCCATTTTACGTTTTCATTTTATGAAACTCAAAAAAGTGAGGTGCCAAATTATGTTAGCGCAGGCATAGCAAAAACGCAACTGAAATCACATTCCCTCTGCACGATGTTTGCACATAGCAACAACATAAAACTTGTCTTTTGCTATTAACTACACTGCACTGGTTATCTGTTGCTGCATCACAAACCACCGTGCACTTAATGACTTAAACCAGTTTATTATTTCCGTGGTTCTGTGGGCCAGCTGGGCAATTCTTGCTTGGGGTCTCCCCTTGCTTGTGTGATGCTCAGAGGTCTGAGCCTCTGAAGCCTCAAAGGGGCTGGATGCCCAGGACACTTCACACACATAGCCACCGGATGAGGCCCGGCTGCTGGGCTTGGGATCACCTTGTCTCGAAGGTCCCTTCTGCTCTGTAAACTTGGGCAAGTTAGTCCCTGTCAAGAGCCTCAATTTTTGAGAGTATCTTAGGTTGCAAGGAAAAAATTCATTTAAGTTACTTCTCTGACTTCAAGACTACACATACATGTCACATCGATAAAACTGATCAACTGGATTTCAAGAGCAAAACTTAACTGGTGAGTCGTTCAGGGTTCAAGCAAGCAGTAGATGTTTATGGATCTTAGCTAAAATGTTGTTCCTTGGTTCTTGCTTGTCTGTTTTCTTTTCCTTTCGCTTCTTCTATTTTCTGTTTCAGACCATCTTCTTTATGTGTAACATCACTTGCCATGATGCTTTCTCAGGGCTCCCTTCATTCTGCATCTAAGTCTCGTTTCCACTGCTCAGTCCTCAATCGTTAGTACAAATGAGACGGAGAGGAGGGCAGGGGACCCTGTGAGTGGTCCAGTTTGTAGAGTCAGGCTATGTGGTCACCGGCAACCCTGGACTAAGTGCCCCTGGGTTAGAATTTCACCATCAGCTATGGCTGGGTGGGGACAGGATCTTGGGGTTACAATCTATGACTGCTTAGGGCTATTCCTTCTGCAGGTGCGTGGTGGGGGGAGCAGTGGGCAGTGCTGAGATGTCTAGTACTAGGGTAGTGGTGGTCTTCTAATATCTGGATCACCTCCCTCATAGACTATCAACAGAAAAATCAGTAATAATAGCGACTATTTATTAAAACTATATGCAAGGTACTTTATCCATGCTATCTCCTTTATTCTTCAGAATGACTTTGCAAGGTAGGTCTATTCTATGTATTCAGATGAGGAAACAGGTTAAGAAATGCTTAAAATCACACAACTAGAAATGATGTGCCTGGGATTTGACTCCAGGTCAGTGCATTTTCAAAGCCTGTTCTTGTTTTCCTCTGCATGGTGGATTATTTTACTTTTTTAAAAATTCCAGTATAGTTAACATACAGTGTTATTAGTTTCAGGTGTACAATAGAGTGATTTGGCAATTCTGTGTTACTCAATGCTCATCACAAGGGTACTCTGTAATCCCATCACCTGTCTCCCCTCCCATCTCTCCTCTGGGAACCATCAGTTTGTTCTCTATAGTTAAGAGTCTGTTTTTTGGCTTATCTTTTTTGTTGTTGTTGTTAGTTTTTCTAAAATTCCACATATGGGTGAAATCATCTGGTATTTGTCTTTTTCTGACTTATTTCACTTAGCATTATATTTTCTAGCTCAACCCATGTCATTGCAAATGGCAACACTTCATTCTTTTTTATAGCTGAGTAATACTCCAGTGTGTGTGTGTGTGTGTGTGTGTGTGTGTGTGTGTGTGTGCGTGAGACAAAATATTCATTCATCTATCCATAGACATATGGACATTTAGGCTGCTTCCATAATTTGGCTATTATAAATAATGCTGCAATAAACACGGGGGTGTATATATCCTTTCAAATTAGTATTTTTGTATTTTTAGATAAATACCCAGGAGTGAAATTACTGGATCATATGGTAGTTCTATTTTTAACTTTTTGAGGAACCTCCATACTGTTTTCTACATTGGCTGTACCAGTTTGCATTCCCATCAACAGTGCAAGAGGATTGCTTTTTTTCTACATCTTTGCCAACATTTGTTGCTTTAGCCATTCTGACATGTGTGAGGTGGTATCTCATTATAGTTTCTTTCTAAAGCTTATTTATTTATTTTGAGAGAGCCAAGCAGGCTCTATGCCATTAGTGTAGAACCCGATATGGGGCTTGAACCTGTGAACTGTGAGATTATGACCTGAAGTCAGATGCTTAACCAAATGAGCCACTCAAGGCATCCCTCATTGTAGTTTTGATTTGCATTTCTCTGATGATGAGTGATGTTGAACATTTTCTTATGTCTCTGTTGGCTATCTATATGTCTTCCTTGGAGAAATGTCTGTTCATGTCTTCTGCCCATTTTTAATTGGGTTATTTGTGTGTGTGTGTTGAGGTGTATAAGTTCTTTATTTTGAGTACTAGCCCTTTACTGGAAATGTCATTTGCAAATATTTTCTCCTATTCAGTAGGGTTGTCTTTTAGTTTTGCTAGTTGTTTCCTTTGCTGTGCAGAAACTTTTTATTTTGATGTGGTCCCAATAGTTTACTTTTGCCTTTGTTTCCCTTCCCTCAGGAGATGTACATCTAGAAAAATGTTGCTATGGCCAATGTCAGAGAAATTACTGCCCATGCTCTCTACTAGAATTTTTATGATTTCAGGTCTCACATTTAGGTCTTTAATCCATTTTGAGTTTTTGTGTATGGTGTAAGAAAGGAGTCCGGCTTCATTCTTTTGCATGTAGGTGTCCAGTTCTCCCCAACACCATTTGTTGAAGAGATGGTCTTTTTCCCATTGTATATTCTTGCCTCCTTTGTTGAAGATTAATTGACCATATAGTTGTGGATTTACCTCTGGGCTCTCTATTCTGTTCCATTTATCTCTGTGACTGTTTTTGTGCCAGTGCTATGCTGTTTTGATTACTACAGCTTTGTAATATAACTTGAAGTCTGAGATTGTGATACCTCCAGCTTAGTTTTTTAAAATTTCTTTGGCTATCTGGTTTTTTTTGTCATTCCATACAAATCTTAGGATTGTTTATTCTAGTTCTGTAAAAAAATGCTGTTGTATTCTGATAAGGATTGTACTGATTGTGTAGATTGCTTTGGGCAATACGGACAGTTTGATGTTTGTTCTTCCAATCCAGGAGCATGGAATATGTTTCCATTTTTTGGTGTCATCTTCAATTTCTTTCATCAATGTTTTATATTTTTCAGGTAGTATGGGTCTTTCACCTCCTTGGTTAATTTTATTCCTAGGTATTTTGTTATTTTTGGTGCAGTCATAAATGGGAGTGTTTTCTTAATTTCTCTTTCAGCTGCTTCATTATTAGTGCATAGAAATGTGATGGATTTCTATATATTGGTTTTGTACCCTACAACATTACTGAATTCATTTATTGGTTCTAGTAGTTTTTTTGGGGGGGGGTGGGGTCTTTAGGGTTTTCTGTATTTGGTATCATGTCATTTGCAAATAGTGAAACTTTTACTTTCTCTTTACCAATTTGAATGCCTTTTATTTATGTGGTTTAATTGCTGCAGCCAAGACTTCCAGTACTATTATATAAAAGTGATGAGAGCAGACATCCTTGTCTTGTTCCTGATATTAAAATCTTTCAAATTTTCACCACTGAGTATGATATTAGCTGTGGGTTTTTATATATGGCATTAAAAACATTTTTTAAGTTTATTTACTTGAGAGACAGAGCATGGGCTCGGGAAGGGCAGAGAAAGAGGGGCAGAGAGAGAATCCCAAGTAGGCTCCATGCTGTCAGCACAGAGCCCCATGTGGGGCTCAATCCTGTGAACCATGAGATCATGACCTGAACTGAAATCGAGAGCTGGTTGTTTCACTGACTGAGCCACCCAGGTGCCTCTCATATATGGCTTTTATTATATTGAGATATGCCCCCTCTAAACCTACTTTGATGAGGGTTTTTATCATGACTGGACATTACACTTTGTCAAATGCTTTTTTCTGCATCTGCTGAAATGATCATACAGTTTTAATCCTTTCTCTTATTGATGTGATGTATCTTGTTGATTTGTGAATTTTGAACCATCCTTTAGAATTTATTCTTTAGAATAAATCTCACTTGATCGTGATGAATGAGGTTTGTTTTTAAAGAATTGTTGGATTCAGTCGCTAATATCTTGTTGAGTTTTCATCTATGTTCATCAATGATATTGGTAGTTCTCTCTTGTTTGTAAGATGTTTATCTGATTTTCATATCAGGGTAATGCTGGCCTCATAGAATGAATTTGGAGGTTGTCCTTCCTTTTCTATTTTTTTTTTTTTTTAATAGTTTGAGAAGAATAGGTACTAACTCTTATATAAAGGTCTGGTAGAATTCACCTGTGAAGCTGTCTGGTCTTGGGCTTTCATTAGTTTGGAGACTTTTGATTCCATTTCATTGCTGGTAATTGAGACCAATTACCAAATTTTCCATTTCTTCCTGATTTAGTTTTGGGGGAGGTTATAGGTTTCTAGGAATTTGTCCATCTCTTCTAGCTTGTCTAATTTGTTGGCATATAATTTCTCCTAATATTCTCTTACAACCTTTGTAATTCTGGGATGTTGGTTATTATTTCTCCTCTTTCATTTATTTGGGTCCTCTCTATCTTTCTTTTTTCCCCCAAGAGTCTGGCTAACAGTTTATCATTTTGTTATCTTTTCAAAGAAATCAGCTCTTGGTTTCATTGATCTGTTCTACTGTTTTTTTTTTTAGTCTCTATTTTGTTTATTTCTGCTCTTATCTTTATGATTTCCTTCCTCCTACTGGATTTGGGTTTTGTTTGTTCTTTTTCTAGCTCCTTTAGGTGTAAGGTTAGGTCGTTTGAGATTTGTCTTCCTGAGGTAGGCCTGTATTGCTATAAAGTACCTCTTAGAAGAGTTTTTGCTGCATTCCAAAGATTTTGGACCATTGTGTTTACATTTTCATTTGTCTCCATGTATTTTTTAAAATTTCCTCTTTGATTTCTTGGTTGATCCATTTGTTGTTTAGTAGCATGTTGTTCAACCTCTGTGTATCTGTGTCTTTCCCAGATCTTTTCTTTTGGTTGACTTCTAGTTTCATAGTGTTGTGGTCAGAGAAGATGCATGTTATGACTTAGATGTTTTTGAATTTGAGACTTATTTTGTGCCCTAATGTGTTATCTATACTGGAGAGTTTTTCATGTACACTTGAAGAGAATGTGTATTCTGTTATAGGCTGGAATGTTCTGAATATATCTCCTACATCCCTCTGGTCCAATGTGTCATTCAAAGCTATTGTTTTCTTGTAGATGTTGTTTGGATGATCTGTCCATTGATACAAGTGGGGTGTTAAAGTCCTCTACTATTACTGTGTTAGTATTGATTACTTCCTTTATTTTGTTACTAACTGCTTTATGTATTTGGTGCTCCCATGTTCAGTGCATAAATATTTAAAGTTTTTACATCTTCATGTTGGATTGTTCCCTTTGATTATATAATGTCCTTCTTTGTCTCTTGTTACAGTCTTTTTTATTTATCCAATTTAAGTATTGCCACCCTGGTTTTCTTTTCACTTCCGTTTGCATGTAAATGATTTTCCCTGCCTTCACTTTGAATCTACATGTATCTTTAGGTCTGAAATGAGTCTCTTGTGGACAGCATATAGACGTCTTATTTTTTTATTTCTTTATCATCCCGTGTCTTTTGATTGGAGCATTTGTTCATTTACATTCAAAGTAATTATTGATAGGTATGTATTTATTGCCATCATCTCTTGACTGATTTTTACAGATATACTTAATTTTACATCTTTTGTGCTTCCCACTTTTCTTACTCCTGCTTAGGGTCTTTCCTTTCCATTCAAAGAATCCTGTTTAACGTTTCTTATAAGGCTGGTTTAGGGGTGATGAATTCCTTTAACTTTTGCTTGTCTGGGAAACCCTTTATCTCACCTTCTGAGCGACAGCCTCGCCGAACAGAGTATTCGGTTGCAGCAGATCCGCCCCCTCCAGCCAGGCCTGCCTTAGTTCTGGCAGTGGCAAGCCCTCTCTTGCAGAGGACCAGCACACAAACCTTGCTGCCACCGTATGGGCAGGACACACATTGCGTGCAGTGTGTCCACTACCTGCGCATTATGGATCTGTCCCCTCCGCTACACTCTTGGCTCGCGACCCTCCAAAGCAGTGCCACAAGCATGGCAGTGTGCAAGCAGCCCCAACAGGAGCCAGCACCATGCCACAGTGACTCCTGCCCTGGGGAGAGGGAAAGATAACCACACACACCAGTCAGACTGCAGCCCCAGCAGTGGGCTAGAGGCAGGCAGCTGGTCTGACTGCAGGCCCTGTCCACCAAGGACAGCTTCTCAGGGGACAACACAGGGAAAGCACCCTGCACTTGGATGCTAATGCATCCCTGGCAAATGCCTGGTCCCACTGAACTCAAGCCCAAGGCAGCCCCAGGCTGACCTACTAACACCAGAGGGACTAAACCCTGCGCCCAACAGGCAAAGAGAGCTCCTGCTGATGACTGGACTGAAGGAAAAAGCGGCTCAGTCACAGCAGCCAGATACGTGCAACACACGTAGGAGACACGCCTGAAGCATCAGGTTCTGGTGAATAGGGGACACTACAGTACCTCCTGTTCATAAGGCCACTACTTCCAAGAGCAGACACAGCTGATTTCTTAATGCAGAAACAGACCCAAGAGTCAGACAAAATGAAGAGACAGAGAAATACGCCTCAAATCAAGAACAGGATGAAATCACAGCAAGAAACCTCAGCGAAATGGAGTAAGTAGTATGCCTGACAGAGAATTTAGGGTAGTGAGCGTAAAGATATTCACTGGACTTGAGAAGAGAGTGGAAGACATCTGTGACACCCTTAACAATGACCCCAAGACTGAGACAAGGCCACATCAAAGAGGGCGAGGAAGGGTGGAGATGGGATAGGGAGCGAAATGGACCTGCAGGCCTGTCTTCTAGAGGAAGGGACCTGTGGGCACCAAGAGGGGACATGAACAGACTGTCAACTGGGGATTCCACATGGGGAAGATGCATCCCTCACACTTGGCTTTGGGCCAAGTTTCATGAGTTCTTAAAACCAGTGGGATTAAAATCTGAAATTTTAAAACTCAGCGGGCTCTGCTCTGTGAGAGGAAAATGAATATCCACCCTTAAAGAGACAGCGCAACGAACAGCCTGTGGAGATACAGCATCAAAGCAGCAGTTTGAAAAATGCCTGGGGCCTCCATCAGGGAGAGTTATTTAACTCCCAGAGTGTAACTAGAGGGACAGAGATTGCTGGGAAACCCCTCCAGGAACCAAGGGGCTGACTTAGAGCATTTCCCGCCCCGCCCCGAGCATAAACTTACAGCCACCGGGGGAAGCAGTGGGGCGCCAACACCCACTCCCTAACTTGCTAACACTGCCGACCCTACCGCCCCCAACTCCCCTCACCCACCCCCATTTTACCGTTTTATCCTGGGATGAAGCCTGGAACTCTGGGAGCAATTTTCTGGGCATAGACAGTTTTGGTCCCCGGTGGACTGGTTTTTACTGCACTGCGTCTTGACACCTTGTCGTCTGGGGTAGGCCTGGTGACTCATAGGAGCAGGCCCCCTAGAAGGTTCCTGTATTAGCTGTGAGATGCTGTGACGGTCAGGCTCCCTACTTCACTTAATTTCTTCTTAGGACCCATGGAGAAACTTCTCTTAGTCCTAAGTACATCTACTCGACATAACTGTTTCTAGCTTATGGACTCTTTAAATTGAATCATGCTTGCTTACCTCTTGGTATTGGCAACTAGGAAGCTCAGTGGTAATTCTTCACCTTCATCCTAGCAAATTCTAGAAGACCTTAGGGCATGTGTGAGGCTCCTGACCATACTTCTGGCTTCATCTCTTCCCTCCTCCTCATTTGCCTTTGCTCTGATTTCCTCACTTACAAATGTAACGTACTGCTTAAAAAAAAATAAACTGCTGTACTTTTTTTTGGACTGAGGAAGGTATGGATTCAAAATGCAACCCCCCCCCCCTTTTTTTTTAAGAGTTCCATTAGAGTAATTGAAGGATACTGATGTGATATTAGGAGTAAAAAAGTCACTACTGATTTGTGTTTTACCCATTATTGGTGCTAAGCTTTTGAAAACCATTAGAGGAGAAAACAAAAACACCCTCGCTTCCCTCTGCCTTTCTTTAGCTTAAAAATCTCTTTTGGGTCTGAGGTGGTAGGAGCAGCCTTCCTGGATATCGTTTTAAAGAGTGTCTATATTTGCTTATATTTCCCTCTCTTCTTGGGAGGACGGTTAAGTCAACGCATATTCATAAACATCTTTTTAGTACAGAAACGTGACCAGGAATAAACACCCTCTCTGTGAATCAGCAGCCAGTTCTCTCCATGGTTTCTAGGGCATGGTTTCTCCACAGGAGCAATGTTAATGGAACCCCTGACCAAGATCTTCCACGGACAAGATACTTGGAGCCGTGGGCTTCTCTTGCGCCAAAGCTGCAAGCTTGGTGGAATCCTCTTGCCGGCCCTTTGCCTCCTGCCCGCCTCCGCTGGCCTTGGGCCGCCAGTCCTGCTGGTGCCCTCTGCCCCCCCACCCAGGGTCTGGGCTCTTACCTTGCCTGTCCTGTGAAGTGAGCGCACAGCTGCTGCCTCAAGGTAATGTGTTGTTGTGGAGCTGCATCCGGGTTGATGATGGGATCAAGTCCCCCTTCCCCACCCCCCAAGCGATTTTCAAAACAGGAACAAGTGACTTGAGGATACTGGATTATTCTTAAAATATCTTAAAAGGCAAGAGGGATCACCTCTTACATCATTGTCCCCTTTGCAGTCTTCCCTTCTCTCTCCTTCAGTGGGGAAATCGTGTAAGGGGACTGCCACTGAGCTGGAAAACTAGCGAGTGACGAGAGAGCTGAAAGCTCTTGTAGGCCCAGCTTTGACAGGTACAACCGTTCAAGAGTCCTCCTTGTAGGTTTAAAAAGCCTCAGCAGGTTCAGCCCCACAGCACAGCACATCAGTTTGGGGGCCCTTCTACATAGAAACCCACCGCTTTTGTTTTTCTTTGTGGAATGCATGCAGTGTAGTCCCGTAAGAAAACGGGAGAGGCCGTTCAGAGCCTGGAAACCGGCATGGGTAACAGAACACTACCGTGCAGCATGCCGGCGTAGGCCCACCGCTCCCATCAGTTCGGACACCGAGGACTTAGATGAGGCTCTTCCTCAATGTTACGTGCTGACTGTATAGCTGGGTGGCCCGGCGTACCATTTTTTTTTTTAATATTTATTTATTTTTGACAGAGAGAGAGAGAGAGAGAGAGAGACAGACAGACAGAGCTTGAGTGGGAGAGGGGCAGAGAGAGAGAGAGGGGGAGACAAAGAATCGAAGCAGGCTCCAGGCTCTGAGCTGTCAGCACAGAGCCCGACGCGGGGCTCGAACTCACAGACGGCGAGATCATGACCTGAGCCGAAGTCGGCTGCTTAACCGACTGAGCCACCCAGGCGCCCCTAAAAATTCTTAAGATAGGCATAAAATCAGCTTTTCTTTTTTTCAAGAGTTGACTGAATTTATAAAGGGAATGATGCCTGATAAATATTTATCAGTGCCTTTCTACCAACAAACTTTTTTTTATTAAAGAAAAAAAATTTTAACGTTTATTTTAGAGAGAGACAGAGCATGAGCAGGGGAGGGGCAGAGAGAAGAGGGAGACACAGAATCTGACGCAGGCTTCAGGCTCTGAGCTGTCAGCACAGAGCCCGACGCGGGGCTCGAACTCACAGACCGCGAGATCATGACCTGAGCCGAAGTCAGACGCTTAACCGACTGAGCCACCCAGGCGCCCCCAGGCATACCATTTTTAAGTTGTGTGTAAACTGACTATTAGTGTTTTCAAATAAAAGTCTGGAGCCTCTTTTTCATTCTCAGAGGCTAACAAAATCGTGTGTTCTAACTACGGGTTACCTATGCTGTGAAGTCTTTGCTTAGTAAAAACAGCAGGGATACCACCACACGTCTGCAATTTCCAACATTATGTCCTCAGAAGAGAAAAATTATTACATTTGATCCTTTATAGATCTGTAGGTATGACAAATACAAGCGTTCACTCTGTTTATTAAGTCTTTAAAGGGAATATGTTTTTCTTCCTTAAGTAAATGTTTCAAAATTTAGAAAGAAAGGAAAACTAAACGACGTTGGATGTTGTAGTGATAATGTCTTGGCTGTGACTGGTCAGCATTCTGTGACATTAATTTCAAATCACTCAAGAAAAATGGAAAATGTTCTGAGGTAAAATTCACATTTTCCTTCTCTGTCCCATCACGTGAGCTAAAAGGGGTGAGGTGGGGTGGGCAATGTCTGTATCTGTAGGCCAGGAGGATCCCTGAACCTATGAGAGACTGACATTTAAGGTAATTTTCTGTACTGTCTCTCGGGAAGAACTTTGAAAAGGCGTTAAAAAATTGTTTCATTGGGAGAAGGTCACATTTCATCTGTATGATAAATGTATCCGATTCGAAGGGAGTGTCATAGTAGTAAACTGTGAATTTAGATCAGATTAAAACTGTGAATACATTTATGGGAATTTTTATTACTTCTCTAATTTCTAAAGGTTAGAAATTAAGGTGTGAGACTGGACCAAAAATTTTTAGTGAATAAGATAAACACAATTTAAAAAAAAAAGTTATAAAGATAAACTTCAAAACCTAGAGAAATAGTATAAAAATATGAGGGACATTTGCTGCATAGCTTTTTTTCTGAAAAAAGAACACATTTAGGTACTGGGCTAGTTCCTTCTGTATATCATGAATTCAGAGGTATGTCGATATATTATTACCTTTGAAAAACACTTTGTTTACACTCAGTCTTAACAAAATACCCCAGGAAACCTGAAGAAGCTAAAACGTGACAGGCTACAAAGATGCAACATTTGTGGTGGAGAAAGAAAGATGCATTCAACAAATGAGCTTCAGCTGGGCCTTCCATTGATCACAATCCTAATGCCAACACAGGAGGCAGCAAGGCCTTAACCAGTGCCCTTTCTGTGTGAACCCTACCTGTACGGGGGGTGGGGGGGGGTCTAGTTAGGTCAGAGCGGGGAACGGGGGTCCTGCTCTTGGGCAGTCATGTGAGCTGAAGTCCTGGTGCCATCTGACGGTCCTCCAGGGCTCAATGGATTTTGCCTATTGCCTTTGTTAGGCAATAAAGCCAGAATGTTTCCAGTGAATTCCCGGTTTCACAAACAGTAGTTGTTGCACATCAGGGAGGTGCCCTGCTGTCACACCGATGCTGTCGGGTGGCGTGTGTGAGTGCTGAGAAGCTGGGTCGGTGGGTATTTACTAGTGACGGTAGCTGTAAGGATCACAGTAGCTGTGTTCTAGAGCGAAGAGGAAGACTCAGGAAGGCCAGAAATGAAGTCATGTGTTTCATTTTAGAGAACTGGCATGTTACAACTTAGTGGAATTACATGAACTCCTCTCTGCCCCCACCTCCCCCAGACTGCTGGGCCTACCCATAATGCCGGTAGGAACGCATTACATTTTTAGAGACCATCTCAGATTGAATCAATGGAGCAAACATGTTATTTCACCACTCTTGTACCATCAGTGATGGGTTCACCAGAGTCCACCAGTGTGCCCTGTAAGTAAGAGAAATTACATGGATTCTTGACTATTTGTGTGCAGACGTCTAATACCTAGTGTTTAAAATCCCAGGGTTAGTGGATGAAATGGAAGCACGTGGGTTTTGAGCATGAGCTTTCCCAACCCGGGTTACGGCTCAGACTTCTGTCACAAACTTACCCGGTGTAGACATGAGTGCAGATGACGAAGGGTGGCGGTATCTTTGTCTTCTGTCCTTTTCCCACTTCTCTGCTCTTAAAGGGGCCTAAAGGCAAGTGAATGGAAAACAGTCGCCAAAGGATAGTATAGAAACAAAACTGGCCTCTAGGTGGTGCTTGAAAGCAGTTCAGGGAAGGCTGGCCTCCTTCAGGGTGAAGAGTATAGGTCGGCTGAGCCTGAGTAACCTGCCAGCTCCTGGGCAGAGTCTCCAACAGACTGCCATCACCTGTTCTAGCCTCTCCAGGTGGCTCACTGGGCCGCTTCTAATGCATTTCTTTTTTCACCTCTTCCTGGGCCTATAAGTTTGGATTCTATTTTTGTGTATAAATCACCACTGTTAGCCAAAGTTGTCAAACTAGAGGGGGAGAATGCACTGAACCCCAAAGCTTTTGCTGATCCGAGGTGGTTTTGCCACGAAGCCTTACTCTGAAACATCTGCCTGCTTCTGTCATGGTTCCCTATTTGCCCAGCCCCGTCTTGCCCAGATGGGGCAGGCTGGGCCTGCAGGGGCCAGGCTTCCGTTTGCCTGCAGGTGGAGTATTGACTAAGGGAACGGCTTATCCTTATTTTGGATGAAGTTCTTAAAAAGGGATCACAGCTGCTACATCTGATATCAGGTACTAACCTTTAATTCCTGTTAAAACCTTTGCCAGCAATAAAAGCAAAGACACGCCCCTGCCCCACCCCCTATAAATCATCCTAAAATGTGGGTAGTTGTGTGAATCCATGAAAACAGCCTATTCATACACACGTGCTCACTGAGAAGCAAACTCTAGCATAAAAATTTAAGAATCTGTAAATCCAGTCCTTTTAACATATACTTTTTTTTTTTATTAAATATGTAAAAAGATAAACGCAAGTCAAGTTACTCACATATTCAGAGACAAAAAAACTATTCTACCATGCGACAATAGGCGGGTAATGTAAAATGAATGAGATACATCTGAATAAGACTTTTTCATCTATTATGTCATTACTTATCTATATTTATAATTAACAATACATATGTTTACATTCCTTTCAGTTTACATTTAATATATAACAAAAGCTTTATGGTGTACTATTTAGTAAAAGTAATCTGAATGCATATTAAACCTTAACGGAATAATGGAAATACTCACCAGGGAAGGGAGGAGTTCTTGGTTCCCTTCTGGAGTTTACTTCTCTCTGGTCAACAAGGTGTTTGTCTTTTCTTTTTCTGCTTTTCTGCTTAGAAAGAAGAGGGGCTCGCTCTCTCTGCCCCCTGCTTCAATCACTTCCTATCTGACATGAGCAGCAGAAGTGCTATAACCAGCCACAGGTGTGTGACTAAGAACGAAGTCTGGCTTCTGAGAGGGAGGGGGAGCACACGAAGGGGTACTTCTCAGCCCAGCGTGAGGATGCGCGATAGGGGGCCGTGGAGTACGGCATGCCTTGGATGCTGGGATGGGAGAATGATGGGGTGCAGTCCTCAGGGAGGAAGGAGCAGCCCTGGTAAAGGAGACGCGGTCTGCACAGAAACAGGGGTGCAGCCAAAGAAGACAGAGCTAGCTGTTAAAGATTTCCTGAAACATCCATGATGTCACGTGCGATACGGCACAATGGAAGAGGTTTCAGATGGGGACAGAAAGAGGAACTTGTAGCTCTTTTCTAAATCAATGAATAGTTGGCTCCAAGGCTCTCTCAAGGAGAATGAAGTATGACCCCTGGGGAAGGGGAAGGTATCAGGCCAGTATGTTTTTCCAGCTGAGAAGGCTGGGGCTTTTGGGGACAGAGCAGTGGTCACTTGTGAGGCTGAGGCCAGTTGCACATGATCACACAATCACCCACATGACAGGAGTCTGGGTCTCACTCCTCGTGGCACTGGGTATTACTGAGATGTCCAGGGCTGGCCAGGAACTGCCTAGGAACCACTGGAGTATCATCGGCATGGAATTACTTACTGTGCATCTTTACAAAAGCTATTTTTTGACAAGGAAACTCAGGACAAAAGGCCAGGAGGGGACCACACCATTAAGCATGATGCCGCGTATAGCACAACCACTACCTGTAACCAGGTGTGGGAGGGATGTCACTGCCGAGAGCCAGGCTTTCCAGCCTGAGAGAAATGAGCTGCCGCTGTTGTGCAGAGCAAGCAGGAGAGAGAAGAAAGGGAAACCAAATACCACAGAACCTCTGTCCAATTCTGCACAGTGTGTTGTAATAACCTCAAAAATACAAGCACTCTTCCACATGTAACTCAGATACCACGTTGCTGCAAAAGATTTTGAGAAGACTTCTTTTGGTGGAAAGCTTCAATGGTGGAATTGAGAATTAGTTCATCAATTAATAAAGAAATGTCAAAGCTTTAGGATACATAATTCAGAAATTTATTTTAAGCTTTTCAGTTAGGAGGCAAGTGGGGTGGGCACACTTGTTTGGCTTGCACCTGCTAAGTCAAATAACAAGTGAAGTAAATCTGAAGTTAGAAACCAAGTGAAATGAATGATCCAGGAAGGGATACCATCTGTCAAAGGAATAAAAGAGGCAGATTTGGAAAGATACTAAGAAAATGTGCAAATATTTGTTAAAAAAATAAGGAATGCTTTTAATTCATTAATGTTTCCTCTCTTTATGAATTGCCAAGGTTATCAAAGGTCAATGACAAGGAGGGCCACAGTATGAACGAGGGGAGATTCCTTATTCCAGAAGGTATTGGGAGTCCTAGAGTTTCCTGTGCTGTCATTCCAGTGTCAACACCAGACTTGGGAAGCTGGCGTCTCCCTTGGAATGATGCTCCTAGTAAGGTGGTCTTCACTTCCGGCGAGTGTGCAGCTCACTGCGGAACCCTGATGCTCACGCTCTCGGGCCGCACACCCTCAGGGCATTCTACAGGAGGAGTCCCCTAGCGTGGAGGACAGGCTTTGGGCGGAGACCCAGAGAGAGGCAGGAGGACCGGGACCTACGCAGACCCCCTCTGGACTGTAGCTTACTGACAGCTCACAGGGAGAGGGGCTGCCCACCAAAGAGGACCCTGAGAAAGAAAACAGCATGAGAACCTGGGAGGGGGGGGTGGGGTGGGGCAAGCAGATGGAGAGCTAAGTTGAGATGGTGTTGTCCTTGAGTGAATGTCTTTCAAAACTAACTGAGTTTGTCTAACATGCTCAGGGAGAAACACTGGGCCCTGAAGTCCTAGTTTTGATTCTTTCTTTTTTTTTCCCTTAAGTGTTGGGAGTAGAGGGAGAAACTGGTTTTCCCTATAAAACAAGTCACTGTCCTTATGGCTTTCATATCAAGTATCTCTTTCCCTTTGTTCCAATTTATTATTTGACCAAATTTATGTTCAGAGGTTAGACTTGCAAACATCAAAGCACCACAAATGTGTGACATCTAGTGACACTGGGTTGAGAAATGCCAATATAAATACCATATATCAAATTACCATTGTTTCACACCAGGATAAAAAGGGGGTGTTGGTGGTGGTGGGGTGGGGAGAGTTGTTCTGGAAAGAAATGAAAAGAGCAGAATCAATCTCAAGCAGCCAAGTGAGTAGATGTGTGACCCCACGATCTCTCAGGTAGGCCACCACACGGCCGGCTGCTAATGGGTCTTGGCAAAGGAAACGGGAACCGAGCGCCGTGGCGGGCGTATGCAACAGTGCGTTGGTGTTAACGGCAGACTGGGAACAACTGGTTTCTGTTGAGCTGGAGGCCACACGTTTCTCCAGAAGAAAAGTTCCCACGCGAAGTCGAAGTTGAGAGCTGCCAGGACCCTTCAGTACTCTTCCTGCTGCTGGGGCTGCTGTTCGTGGACTTGTTCCTCTGCCTCCGGCTCTTCCGGGTGACCCTCCTACAGCACAGGGGGAGAGGTTTCGGCTGGAATGATGGATGTGTGGGTGGCCCTGCAGAGGCCACAGCCCCACGACCCCTGCCCAGGACGGCATCTTCAGGCTGGGAGGGGGCATGGGCGTAGGCACACCGGCGCCCCAGGCGCTTCCCCGCTCCCAGGAGCCAATGCGTGCACCCAGACTCCTTTGCTTCCCTGCTCAACGGACAGGTCATTCGAGAACACACTTGTCGGGGTCTGCGCACCAAACACTCCTTCTGTCTTGGAAAGACCTCTTCATAGAAGACGTTTCCTATTCTCCTGCCCTTGTGAAAGAGAACTGAATGCACTGCCTCACAAGCATCCTGACAACCACGAGGGAACCCACTGTGAGACAGCACTGGGCCCCGGGTCTCACCCAGCCCCACGGGCCGGGGACGTGGCGCTTCTGATTCCTTCCCTGTCCTGCCCTAGTAGTATGCCCACCTGAAGCAGACCCTGTGCTGTGATCTGTTACTACTCTGATGCACGGACCCGGATGGTTGCAGTGGTAAGGCAAGGAAGACATGCGGGTTTGGGGGGCTTCTCCACCAGGGTGGCTCAGCAGCTGTAGCTCAAGGACTCTGCTCTGGGAAAGTGAGGCCTTGGTGCGTCCTTCACTGACCAGGACCTGGAGGGGTAAGGTGTCCTGCTTGGCTCCAAAAGACCTAGTCATTGATTTGCCTAACCCCACGAACGCCAACTCCAGGGAGCATCAACCCTGGTCAGCTCGTTGATATTGTGACCTCACCAAGAATAAGCTGCTCTTATTACCCAAGCAGAGGGAGTGTGGCTAAGTACCGCTGATGGCTCCTTCGAGAAGGCACGCAGGGGCCTAGAGCCACGCATGTGGCCCCTCACAGCAGGCACATGCACTCCTTTCTTAGCCGGAGACCCCTGCCTTCAGGTCTGTTCCCTGCGCTTAGGACAAGCCAATCCAACCGACCGTAGTCAGTCTTCTCCCCTGAGCCACAGTTCTTTCTTTCCCCAGTCTTGTAGTGCTTTGTTTCCAGCTTGGCTATAAAACGGGCTTGTCATCTTGTCTCCACACTGTGGCCTCTGCCACTGGGTCCTGAGGTTACTCAAGGCACCAAGAGGGCCTCATCCATCTGTGTCCTACCTCACTTATTTCAGAACTCAATGCAGGTTGTGTTGAAAGGAAGAAATCCCTGAGGACAAAACAACAGGATTTGAGACTCTCAGCCAAGGTCCCATGCTGCATATTTTCTGAGAGGCAGTAAAATGTCAAGGTTCTAAACACAGACTCTGGAGTTCATATCCTGGCTCTGCTCTTTACCAGCTGGGTGACTCTGGGCATGTAACTTAACTGCCCAGTGCCTCAGTTTTCCCATCTGTAAAATGGGGGATTGTAACAGGAGTACCCGTTGAACAGTTTTCCATAAGTTTCACTGATCGAGGAGTCAGTGGAGTCCTTGAATTCAACAGAGAAGTCAAGGTACGTATAGAACAGTGTTTGGTTCATAACACATACTTGTGTGAGCTGCAATTATTACTTCTTGGTGGGAGAACTCTCTGAAATATATTCTAGAAGTGAAAAAGTTTTAACAAGTCACCTTTTCTGGGACAGCAGTACAAAGGGCCATCACACTGAAGACCCTGGTTCAAATCTAGCTCTGTCCCTTTCTGGCTCAGTGTCCAGAGGCATGTTACTTACAAACGGTCAGCTCTCTCCGGGCCCAGGACCATACCCTATCAGCAGCACCCACCGCTCGCCTGCCTCTGAAGCTTGAAGGTCCAACACCCTACTCTGCCTGCACAATGCCATCCTTTGGCCCTACCCACCCCCCACTTGCTCCCGGGCCCTCATGGCAGCTGCCCACTGCCCTGCTCCTCTCTGTTCCGAAAGTTCGTGCCTCAACGGCGAGTGCCATTCTTGTGGGAGTAGGGGAGTAGTTCTTGCGGGGACTATCACTGGCTTTTCCCAGTAAGTGCTCTCGCTCTTGTCTAGGGGCAAAAAAGAAATCTGGTGGTCGTGGGACTTTACCCAGACTGGTGACCTGGGAACTCGCAAGTGTCTGTTCTGCCACTGTTCCTGGCTAACCCCTCTTCTCCCTGCCTTCACCCCAGAACCAATCACTCCTCTAAGCTTTCCATCCTTGTTCATGCTTCCATCAGGTTACAAGCTGCAGCCCCGAGTGTATGCACGTGTGTGCGGGCTCACTGGCTGGCTGCACAGCTGCCTCTCTGGCCGAGTTCCCATCCCCTCTATGGGTCAGGGATGTTAATTCACCCATCATCCTAACTGTTCAATGCTGTTGTGGTGCCTTCATTTCACACTGCTAGGATTTCAGCAGGTCTCAAGAGTACTTTTCTTACCTGTTTTGCGCGTGTTAGGCTGCATGGAAGATCTCAAAAAGGAGGATCCGTATGACATTTTACAGAAAATCTTATTTGCTCACGTCACAACTGGGAGTTAACCCAGGACGGAACGTCAAAGCTTGGATTCAAATACTGTGAACCTGTACCAAGCTGTAGGACCAGCTACAGCTAAGATCAGACCTCACCCCTGGCCTCCCGTTTATACTTGCCCAGCCAGGGGGCTTGTGGTCTCCAGCTCGTCGAGGGCAGTTCCCTCAGTCACAGGGCCCCATTGTGATGCCCTCCATCTGCAGGAACTGCAGACCCCAGGCCCCTCTTACTGGGATAAAGAGCAAACCTCCCAGCTTACCAATGGATTGCTAATGCTAGGGGTACAAGCTAAGGTGGTCTGAAAGTCTGCAGACGAATCTTTAATTCTGAGGCAGTTACACTGCATAGCACAGCTGAGTGCTCCCACCTCACACGATACCGTGTAGGCTGGCTCGCAGAAAAAAAAAACTGTCTTCTTACACCCCATACAAGAAAACAAACACACATGTAAGCAGGAGGCCAGACAAAACTTATGCCAGATATATGACCAATGCCCTGGAGTGCCACCTGCTTAATTCTAATATTTGCATATCAATCCATCACATCTTTCTGAATGTTTAGCTGTATCCTTAGAGTTCCTTATTCTTATGATAATTATAGAAGATGGAAGGCAGTACTGAAGAAGGCTCTTGTCTACAACAGGAAGAAAATGGGGGCAAAGAAAGGTGGAAGGGTCTTGAAGAAGTGCCAAAAACCCCCTCCTTCCTAGATGTACAGGCTCAGCTGCCCCCACGCACCCCAGCCTCATCCAGCCATTCTTTCCTCTGGCCTCTGGCCATGCTGTTTTCTCTGCCTGAAAAATCCTCTCCCTGCCTTAGCTCCAGGACTGCTGAGGGTCCTAGTCGTTCTTTGAAGCCCACACAAACGTCCTCTTCTCTGTCAAGTAAGTCTTTGCTGTCTCTCCAGGCTCCTTGTCCATGATCACCACCCAAGTTTATGGGTCTGTGATCACATGTATCCTACTCCAACATACTCCAGTCAGTGGTGCCCCGTCTGCCTGCCTCACTGAGACAGTGGCTCTGTCCTCTTTACGCACACCCCATGCTTCCTCCAGTGACAGAAACACAAGCTCTTCCTAAGAGCTTTTGGTTGAGGGGGGAGGAATTGTTAGGTCACTTAACAGTGGCTTCTGTGACAGTGCCTCAGGAAATAAGTTGCCCGTTTGTATCAGCAGGTACACCTCAGCTGACAGATGGACAAGGCGGCAGTTAACCAATGAATAAGCCGAGATACCTGTGGCCCGTGAGGGAAAAGGTCCTGAAAATGATAAAGAGAGGCACTGGAGAGGTGTCAGGTGATCTGCTCTGGAACCTTCCATTAAGTTTCTACAACTGTGAACTCAACTGCGCCTGTTCACTGCTGCACACGCCCTGCTATCTGCATTTCTGTATCTTCCAAACATTCTGTTCTAGGATCGTCTGACTCGGAGAATCAAAGGGCAGCCACCATCAAATAAAGACTTAAAGAGGCCTCTCCAGCAAACACCTGCACCTGAAATGTCCACGTAGGGCTCATCTGTGTTTTCCTGAAGAACAGGCACTCAGGCAGGAGCACACTAAGAAGGCAGGAATCTCCCCTGGGGCAGCCCTGCCTATCGGCTGCTGCCACCAGCATTCAGTGGCCCGTGTCAACTCTGAATTTGGAGTTTGAGAGCGCCCCTGTACAAGGACTCCGTCGGGACAAGATCCGGCTTGAGGTGACCATCGCAAGGGTTTTCCTCCTGCCGACAGCACAGGGCGGGATAGATCTGGCCCTGCATGCTGCCGTCCTCCCTCAGTGGGCCTGGTCCTTCAGCTACACAGTGCTGGGGAGACTGCATTGGATTTAGCCTCCCACAAGCTTGTGAAGAGAATAACTGTAATTCACATAGTACCTGACAGACTACCAAGCACTCAGGGTGGTGCGGGCACACTAGACATCAACCGGAGCTTTCTGCCATCAGATCTGAAAGTACGGAGAACCTTATTTTGTGGAGCCATCGCTGCCTCTGGGACCTGGCAAGGCAGCGTCCCAGGACTTCAAGATCTATAGTCTGAGCCAATGGTAACTGAGAAAGAAGCTTAAAAAAAAAAAAAGTGGTGGGGGGGAAGGGTGGGAAATGAAAAAAAGTGGAGAGGCCTCAAACCTTGGATTTCATCCCTCGAGTTCCAAATCTTACGTGGAGTAAACATTTGTCTGGTACTGGGCTGGAATAAGTCATAAAGTACCCTTGCCGGTGACTCGTTCCATTCTGTCCAAGTGCTAACACACGCAACTCGACCATCAGGCTCTGGGTGCGGCCCCAGGTCTCCTGGGCCAACAGAGTCAGACTCTTTCCCCCAGCTTCAACACGGCCTCAGGAAGAGCTTGAGACCCCCGCCTACTCTTCTGCATCTTCCACAGGGCCGCCCTGTAGAAGGTGACGCTCCTTCAGGCTCCCAGGCTTGTCTTGGTGCCAGGGCCCCTCACTCCCTGCACTGGCAGACTTCTTCTCCCGCCTTGCCTTGCCTTCCCTTCCCTTCCCCCCTCCTTGATTCTTGAGAGTTTTGGTCCTCTGCTGCTCCTCACACCTGCTTTCCATCACCAGGATGGATCCACCTCCCGGGTCCCCGCCTTCCTCATGCTCCTTAGTAGCAAGCCCGACAGCCAGGTCTTCCCCGCAGTGAATTCTAAAAGCGTTTTTCAACTGAGGGCTGTTGTACAGCACCGGTCTGTACTGGCAATGAGTAACCGAGACAACCGGCTCCGAAATAAAAACTGTCGGGCTTGCGGGGATGCGAAAAACACTTAGACTAATTCCTCCTCTAACCATACTCTGATCTGTCATGAAGAATCCTTACATCTACTTTTATTGCTCATCTGCTCAGAGCTGCAAACCACTTAAGATCTGGCTGCATAAACCTAGTTTTCTCAATCATTCCTCCTACTCTCCCCCTCCCACCCCCATCCACTCATCTCTTCCCAGATTAATTCACGAACGCACATCCCACAAGCAGGGGTCAATGGATCACGACGACGATGATGACACTTATTCCTCTGGGAATAGCACACGCACAGGAGGAGTCATAATCCTCAGGGATCCCAGGGCAGCACCCGAAGACACACAGACTGCTACACCTTGACCAAGAGCATCGCTTTAGAAGCCAAGAGTCAAGGGCTCTCCTCACACTTACGTGTTCTTCCGAAGCATAGAGGATTTCCATTAGTCGCTGCACGAGGTCGTCGTTTTCCTGCCCGTGCTCTTGACAGAGTAGCTCAATCTCTCTCAACTTGCCAAAGTAGAAATCCCTTTCCTTTTCCACACCTTCAAGGGCAAGTTTTAATGAATGTACCTGCAAGGGAGTGAGGGTGGAAAGAAAATTGCCCCAAAATCCAGTATAAACAATGTGACCAACTACACCTGCCTATAACATGTGAAACATGCAAAGACAGGTGTGCCAAAATGACTGCTAGGCAATGGAGCTTGAGCCTGGGCCACAACGTCCAACTTCAACAACACACTAGTCCTTCCCTCTGCCAACTGAGTGTTCATAACCACTGTCCGAGGGATTGTTCTGCTCAAGGTGGTTGCATCCAGACCCTGAATGAGCTTTCCTCCTCTCTTAACACAGACTAGAGCACATCCTTCTACTCTGTTCAGCCTCTGCAAAGACAGGAAGCAGAGGAGAGGGCTAGCACTGTGGTTACTTGAGATGTATTTTGAGGACCCTACTTTCTTCAGGTAACCATATTTTGTCGTGGAGCCCTTCGTAAATGTTCCTGAGCCACACTAGGCAAAGTCTTTCTACTGAGAAACTGGGTCTTAGCTACATGAGGGAAACTGGGCAAGACTGAAAGCGTGGTTCGGTGGATCTGTTTCAATTCCTCTGGCTCTAGCTTTGGGGACATCGCAGGAAATAGGGGAAGACTACAAGAAGGAAGCCCTATTCCCTCAGAATAATAGCCCTTGTTCCCTTTTTCCCTGGATGCTGGTTCCAGGACCTCCCAGGGCTGGGTGGCCTCTCAACAGTGATTACGGAGATGGCGCCAGGGAAGGAGCCAGCAGTGAGGCAGTGTCACCCGGGCTGAAGGAAAGCTGACAGTGCCCCACTCCTACGAGCACAGTAAAGCTGACAGTGCCCCACTCCTACGAGCACAGTAGCTACTCACAGGCCTAAACCATGACCCTGTTCCTGCTTCCCGAGAATCCCCTTTTTTAAGCCCCTTGTGCATTTATATTTACACAGACAATATTTGTCAGGAGGTAAATTAAATCTTTCATGGTCTCCATCAGCTGAAATCTCTCATTCGGTGTATTAAAAAATCACCCTAACGGAATTTCCAAAAATGACATTTGGAATGGGAAATTGTCTTCTCTAGTAACCCTGAGCCTTTGGACATGCTATTTATCAAACGCCTACCAAACATCTGCAGTGTCGGTCCCCTTCCTGCACACCCGGCATAGGCCTCGGGGATATGGCCCCTCAGAGTTCACCTCAGTGCCTCCCTCACACCCTGCTCAAAAAGCAGCTTTCCCTAGCTTTCACTTTTATTTTTGATGATGCTATGGTTGGGATATTTCTAAGAAAGGGAGGCAACCAGCAGCCTCAAGTCCAGGAAAAAGAAAACTTCCCTTTTTCTAGAAATCCTTCCTTGCTTTACAACAAACCACCCTCCTCCCCAGGCTTGGCCACAGAATCCCTCTGAAGCCTGCGTTGGTGCCAGTGGACAGATCTCTGGCAGTTGAGGAGTCTTGAGTCTGCCAGCGCTCCCTGAAGGAGGCAAGAAGGGTCTCTGGAGTACTTCAACCCATGGAAACTAGGTCTGTCTGCCTCTTGAGGGTGCTTTGGTCTGTACAATGTGCAAAGAGGTGAGGCTTTTGTAGAAATATCCAGTCAAGGTTGGCGTTGGGTGGTATTCCAGATCGCCAGGCAATAGATACACAGCTATAGACATCCCCGGTAAAAAGTGATAGAGGCCCAAGTGTATGAGGATAGCCAACTGGCAAAGGAGAGTCCATGTTCACAGTCGCACTCATGCAGAGTGATGCCACCCGCACCCTCATGTATCAAACCAGAAGCCTAAGTGGTGGAGGGGATGCTGGGGATGGACCCTTGAGTAAGTCAAGAGGAAGAGACAAGAGGGGGGACGTTCTCTTCTCCCAGTTCTCCCCTCCCTCAGCGTCTGCACACTGCACGTCCTCCTAGGGAGGCCGCCCAAGCCCCAGCATCCGTCCAAGCCAACTGACGCCCACTCTCCAGCCCCCAGGGGTCGCTGAGCGCAGTGGTGACTCCACCCTACTTCCTGTTTGCTAACCCACTTGCCATAAATGGCCCCTAATTATTTCAGTTATGTCTTTTTCTCCCCTGTCTTTTGATTCATTTCTATCATTGAAATTGTCTAGCACAGTGGTACTTTTATAGCATGTCATGGGAGACTGCCTGAATAGAGGCAGGAGGCCAAGAAAAGGAGAATTCTTCAAGTTTATGGCACTCGTCACTTTCTCCATTACGACATATAATTCACTCTCCAGCCTAGGCATTTCCTCCTCCTAGAGTCCTGAGTCCCAACATAGCAATGCCTCTGCGGCTACCCATCAGCTTTAGGGAGCCATCCTGCAGGTTACAAGGGCAGAAAATGGAGGGGGCAATAATAGATAACCATGGAAATGGGTCTGGGTAAGTGTTCAGTAAACAGTTGAATGAATGCTCACAATCTGGGGTGTGTATAACCTTCGCTCTAAGGGACTGGGGAGGGGAAGATGGGCACACTCACTCCTCCTTGATGTAAATGCATCAGGGGATAGGTGGGGGAGTGAAGCCCTTTGGAAGTAATAAAGAAATTACAGGACCATTGGGAAGTTCCTTTCTTCTCCCTCTCCCCTCTCTAGAGTGACATTTTGGATGGTAGGATGAGGTCTGGGCTCCTTGGGGATGGGAGGCTCTTTGTGTAAGCGGACAGCTAATGAGTGTAGAGCCAGCCCCAAGGAGAGGCAGTGGGTCTGGTGGACTAAGGCTGAATGGCAGAGGGGCAGGAAGGGTCTTGAGGTTTCTGTGTGGTTATACTTTGGGTTGGAAGTTTGGAGACCAGGGTGTGGTAGAGGGGAAACAACAGGGAGGAGAGAAATCATGACAAAACATGAGATAATCAAGATATCAAAAGAACTTGGGTTTCTATGAGAAAAGGGTTATAAATCTAAAGCATTATAGACCCACGCCTGAATCTCTTTAGGTCTACTCTGATTTGCTCTGAGCCTTAGGCATGTGGCCCAAGGCTCATTATGGCTGTCGTACCTGCCTTTTATGTGAGAAAAACTCATTACTGGGAATACCATTCTCAACTGAGAATGAGCAGGTAATTAGAACATTCCAGAGTTTCTAAATCAAAGTCCTGTCCATTGGATAACTTAAGGTTTCACTATTTTCACTGAAGTGATCAGAACTGTAAAGAAATACCCTAGCTAAGCAGCTGCCTGCTTTTAAACTAGATTCTTGATTGCAAATATACAATTATCTCAAAAATGGTTTCCAGACTCTTGCTGGCTCATCAGGAATCCGATTAATCATTGGGAATGGCCCAGCCACTTGGCTGGGAACAGCCTAAGAACTTTGAATAGAGGCTCCTCTCCGGGTAGTGGGAGTAGCCAGGATAAAAGACTCTGCACCTCAGGGTCAGGGCAGGTGGCTTCTTCAGTGGGCCTCATGCTACCAATCGTTTTATTACCTTTAAGCTACATATAATCTCAGGCAAAATTAGCTATCGTTAAGTAGAAAGCATACCTAAACTTTTATATGGAAATTTTCAAAGGCAGCAGAGCTAGATCTACCATAACCATGAAGAATGTTAGATGAGAAGGAAAGTTCTTCGACTTCAACCACAACCATGGCCTTCTCATCCCCCAGTATTGGGGTCAGTGCTTCTGCGCTATGAAACATCCGCTGTCGTGGCAAGCATTAGGTTCTCGCTTTTGTTTGCACGATCACCTACCCCATACAACTGCTGTAAGCTCCGGGGCCGGGGGTGGGGGGTGGAGGGGAGGGTTAGCTATCTCACTACCATTATATTAGCACCAAGCACCGAGTCTGTCACACAGAACAAGCTTAACAAATAGCTTGTGCAGGAAAGGAAGGAGGAAGAGAGACTAAAGTCATGAATGCTATCTCGACCGGCCAGAAGTGGGCAGACAGTCCAGAGTCTGGCCTGGAGCTCCGGACAGGCACTGAGGTGTGGGGGAGGGGGATGCTGCCTACAAACCTGCATTTACCTGGGGCTGAGTCATCTGTCCTTCCGTCTTAATGTACAGCTTTGGGATTTTTGACTAACGTCTTATATTCCTGGCGGACCGCTGATTTCATCTGCCTGAACGATTCCTTTTATTCTTACTCATTTGGAACCAGATTCCCTCACCTGCCCTCCCTTATCTCAGGCCTACAGGTGTTTGGTCCCTCCCCTCTCAGAGACAGGGCCAGGGCTGAGGGGTTACCTGTTCATTAAGCTGTATGACCTGTGTTTCTAAATCTTTATCAGATTTGGATGCTGAGCTGCTGGACGAAGCCCTTTTGGCTGATGAGGGACGAGAAGGTGTAGATCCTGGCTTAGATGCCGGACTTGATTTAGCCGCACCTGAAAGTAACCGGAATAGATTATAAATACAGGCAACATTAGAAATGCTTTTTAGATACATTGCAAATGTATAAAGGAGTTACTAAGAAGTATAAAAGCTATCCCCAAGGACTCTGTCCAATCACAAAAGTAGCCGACATACACTTAGAAAAAGCACCGACGTTAAAAGGACAGTGCCATCTTCGGCAGCTTATTTAATCTTTCTGAGGACTTTCCCCCCCTCAAGTTAATAGGAGATTAAGCTGTCCTTTGTGCCTCTGGTGAGAGAAGAAAAACTGATGTAACTAAGAGATTTTAAGATTTTTTTTTTTTTAAGAGGAAAGGTTCTGAGATGACCTCAAAGCATCACCATAGTTGAGTTTCTAACAAACAACAAAAAAGTTTATAACAGATGAATACTTTAGAAAAAAATTCAGAGCAAGTGTAGGTTTTTTTCTCTTTTGTTTCCTAGTTTAGCCACTGAAAGCGCCTGGGAGCAATGACATCTCCATAGCAGCATGTGCTCCAGGTGCCTACGTGCTGGTGTCTACGTTTTATTCTGCAGAAAGAGCTTCTTGAGAGATGGCAGACTCCGTAGGTGGGGCAGGAAAGGTATGGCGTGAGCCTGGGACACCTTCTTGTGTCGCAAAGCAAGGATGTGCTCAGGACCAAGGTCAACGGGAACAGGGGCCAGTTTGAAGGTGCTTCCCTTCCAGATAGCCACAGCTGGGACAGTTTTACATGTCAAAAGTGTAATGGCTCTCATGTGCTAGAACACACTGAATAAATAAAACTCCAGTCTATAATGACAGAGAAAGGAGGGAGGGAGGGTATAAAGATCTTTACAGAACACAGCTAGTAAACGTAGAAGAAATGTTAGAACTTGAAAAATCACGACAATTACAACAAGCATAACTGATCCAGGAAAGGCTCAATGACGGACTCTGAAACGTTAAGTGGGAAGTCTGGAGGGAAAAAGACATTCATGTGTGTCAAGATATTGGCCTAGGATTTATTTACTACGATGGAAGAAAGATACGCCTTTACAGCAGGGGCCGGAGAGGGGCGCTGTCTGGGGCTCAGCATCGTAAGTGATTAAATAGCATCACTAATGATGATAGAAGCTAGGGGAAAGAAGGTCCTTAACATCAGGTAAGAGCTCACCCACCAGAAGCTCACCTCCTAATAGGTGATCACAACCTAGAACATGACACAGACATAGGCAATGGCTTCTGCAGCCAAAACAGAAGCAACAAGGTAGATGTGGTGAAATTTACACACGTTGTGGATTAAGAAAATCAGGGTCATTACCCGCGGCCCACCCAGGCCCTTCTACTCTGAACACAGTCTCGACCATGTGGTAGCTCAGGCTGGTGGAGAGGCTCCTCTTATGTATTTCCATTAGCCCTATTCCCCACCACATCCTGCACACTCCTCCTCCAGAAGGCTCCGGGAACACAGGGGCCAGTGTTCATCACCTTTGTAACCCCAGTACTTAGCACCACGCTGGGCCGAACCGGTATTTAGTGAAGGTACAAATGTTGAAATAAATACATGAACAAGTAAATACAACGTGGTTATGCGGTTTCCAGTCTCAAGGTTTATCAGCACCAACAGATCAGAAACAGGCAGGGGGTTATGAAGCCAAGTATACTGACAGCAGTTACAAGTTTCGACTAATCTCCTAATTACAAAGTGGCAAACAGGAAGAGTTCCGGTGCCTGGAGTCATCAGTTATAAACATGAAGTCATACGCCCCCTCAGGAAGCACTGACAACATCATACCCTTTAAAATCCGTTACAAAGAAAAGAGAGAATTTTCTTCTAAAAATACAGGGAAAGGCCTAATATATTTTAAAATGAAACATTAAATTGGGAAGGACTTAAAATATTTGAGTATCCGAAGGTAAATCTTCAGTGACCCGCAAACCTGGCCCATGCAGAAGACCTTCCCAAGGATTCTAGAGAGCTGATGCTCTGCTTCATTTCTGATTCACATCAAGTTGCAAGAACCCTTCATCTCTGCAGGAGCCCACAGAAAACACTCCTCGAACACCACTTCCAGCCCCACTGGCCAGGCTCTGTACAGGCCATGCCGGCAGGGTAGAGAAAACCGTGTGGATAACAGCAGAGGAGGCAGGGTGAGGGCATGCTGACCTGGCAAAGTGCCTCCTCTGAGGGCAGCTACCAGCCAGCCTCGCTGAGGGAGAAGCTTCTGAAAAATCAAGTTACTTCAGGCCTTTTTATCAGCAATACGTCATATTTTAATATCCATCATATCTGACAGAGAGCAGCTTCCAGAGGGAAGTTCAACACCTCTTATTTACTAAATACAGGTTTACCCGGTACCTACCATGAACCATGTCCCACTGGAGATCCCTGCTCTCCAGGAGCTCACGATCTCATGGAGCGACAGCTGTGGACAAAGGCCCAGGCACGGCCACACTCACCGTACCCAGGGACAAGGCAGTGTTCCCGACCACATGACCACAAAGCATGATTCATGCTGCGACCCCCTCACCTCAAACACTCGTCTTCTCCTCTGAGGGACTAAGTGTAGTGCCATGCAGATATCCGCTTGGACGATGCCGCTCCGGGAGGCCGCAGCACCTGTCCCCTGTAACCGCACAGCCGTTTGTGCCTATTCTCCCATTCAAGTCTACAGGTAGGGGTTGCATCTGTTTTACCATTTAATGTTCCCAAGGCCAAGCTCCATGCCTGACCCAGAGGCCACGCTCAATAGACGTTTTTATCAATAACGTTAAAACCACTCCAAGGAGAGGTATCTATCCGGGTCAACAAACCGGGGAGAGCTCAAGGGGCTGAGGCCAACGTCCAAGTCACTGACAGCAAGAGCTGACAATACGTGAAGGAGACCAAACAAAACATCATCAAGTTCCCCCAGAGAGCTCCTACTTGGTTTTCAGAGCCTCTTCTGTTATCACCTGGGCCCTTCTAGATGGAACCAGGACAAAGTTCACGTAGGGAAATCGAGTCAGTGAGCATTTAAGTCTGAGTAGGCAGGGGCAAGCTAGTTTGTACTGTGCCGTCCAAGTCAAGGCCATGTTCATTACCTCTTCTGAAGCAAACAGCGCCCTGCAGAAGGGGCTTCCCTAGAGTGCGTGACCCACCCTGGGCACTTCTCCCTAAGCAGGGCGGCGGCTAGGATGTGGCTCGTTGCAACAGCTGACCTATGTTCATCAGACACTCATTCTCACACCCTGCCCTATCCAGCCCCACGTAAACTTTAAAAGAAAAACACGGAAGGAATAGAAACCTGACTGCTTGTAAAAGCCACTACTAATTATATTTTTAGGACATCATCAAATGCAGCTTGAGAAAAAACCTGAAATGAAGCAAAAGTGGAAGGGTCGTGGGCAAGCCAAAGCCCCCTGTGAGATCAAGTTATCGGGCAGAGAACTATGAATAAGCAGAGGAAGCTCGCTGGGGAGGAACAGGGGGCCACAGGAGACCCTACGTGGCTCCTGGGGGACAGGCCGGAGCTGTTGCAGTGACTGATGCTGCAGCGGCAGGTACGGCTTCTTCCCCCTGTCTCATGGATTCTGTCCAGGTTGGCTGGGGTGCACAGTCCCCATCTTTCACCTGGTACACATGCATGCAGCTTGTGGCTCTCTCAAGATGACAGAGATGAAAACAATGGAATCGCCTCCACCCCGCCCCGGACAGTCACTCACAGGCTGGAGAAAGGAATGGAAAATAAATTTGAAAAACTGAGTTAACAGAGGAAGTAATTAGTATTTGAAATTTAAAATCAGGGGTTTTGAAATTGTGATTAAATTGTTTGGAAAGAAACTGATAACAAAGGGAAATAAATGTCTAATGAATGAGGTGTGAGAGGGCAGTGCTAGTCAACTGTGCTTTTATTTTTAAATGTTTGTTTTGAGTGCACGTGCATGCAGGACAGGGGCAGAGAGAGGGGGGGAGAGAGAGAATCCGAAACAGGGTCTGTGCTGTCAGCGCAGAGCCTGATGTGGGGCTTGATCCCGTGAACCATGAGATCGTGACCTGAGCCCAAATCAAGAGTCGGACGCCTGATGGACTGAGTCACCCAGGTGTCCTGTCAACTGTGCATTTACACTGCTTTTAAGGGATGAAGAAATTAAAGAACAGGAAGGCCGTGCGGAAGATCTTAGTATCGTCAGAGGTTTAAAGTTTTAAAACCTAGACAATTAAGCATTAAACTGAAAGCTCATTTTTCGAAAGAAGATAAAGTGAGCTCTTTAAATCATCACAAGCTATAATCTGATGTGGAAGTAATCTATCCCTCACAGCTATTTCTCACATTGAGAAATACTAAATAGTAAAATTCATAAAAGTAAAAATGAAGGCTTTTGTTCATTCTATTTAATGATTCCATGGTTTACTTTTTAGAATAGTAAACGATATCCTAAGGTATATGACACCCATTAGACTGTTAAGAACAGTATTTTTGTTTATTTGCTCTGAAAGTCTTGCTGTCTCCTTTCAAGCAAACATACTCCAAAGTGTACCCAGCTTCTGGGGTGCCAGATATTATTCTGCCATTTACCCGGGCTACTAGAATAAGGATGTTATTAGAAAATTGTAATTATGAATATCAGCAAATTTAACATTGATCTATTACTTTTATGTAAGTTACCATGTATATTCCATTTTGTGAAATGACCCAATAATGTCCTGGATAGCATCTATCCCAGCTTCAGATATCGGGGTCCTCAGTAGTTGCCTTCCTGCTTCCTAAGAAGCACCCAGGGCCACGGTGACTTCGCTTCTGTGCCTTCCCATGCTTCTGTGCTCAGTGATGCTTACATGAAAAACATTTACATAAGGGCTTTTAAAGAGAGTGCAGCTCCTTCAGCTATACGGCAGATATTTTTTTTTTTCCTCGCAGCTATCAACCATTCCAAAAATTTTTTTGAAGCTGTATTTGATGTCCTGAAAACATAATTAGTGGTAGTCCTGTTTTACAAGAATTTTTTTTCCCTCAAGCTTTTCTCTCTCTCCCTAATTTTCCCTTTCAAAATAAAAAGGAGTTTCAGAAGCAGAGAAAAATAGACATAAATTCTGTACAAGTCCCTGTAATTCTCTGACTTTACTCACTGGATGTAGACGTGATTTACAATGCTAGTCTTTGAGCAGTTGTGTCTTAATTAATGCCTTTAGGATTTGGTGTCTAAATATGATTCTAAGACATTTTAACCATAGTTGTAAAAAAACAAAGAGTAGCCTTATTCACTGTCTTAGTGAAGCCACAGCATCACTGTGTCTAATGTCAATAATTAGTAGCTTAATGTTTATGGAAAATGCTACATTTGGGCCATATGAGGCCCAATGAATTCATAACGATAAAGCAAAGAAAAGCATTGTACTAGGCTTTATCCTTCATGGCCGGAGCTCTGATGGAATTTAAACATTCTTCTCACTTAATCTGCTGTATTCCTTCTGCCAAAGTCATAAACAGAGGAGCTAAAAATATGACATTAAAACTGTTGACAAGAGCCACAGAGACATTAAAAACATGTGCATGCGTGCATACACGCTTAGGAGGCAACTGATCTTCTGGTCATCCCCAGCTTCTTCCCTAATTTGAGAGCATATTCCCCCCCACCCCCGGGTCCTTTTCACTCAGTTAAAAACCCCACAGAGGTTGGGGCTGGGGAGTAGGTGAAATAGGCGAAGGTGGTCAAAAGGTAGAAACTTCTAGTTATACACAATGAGATACCAAATCACACCTGTCAGAATGGCTAGAATTAGCTCAGGAAACAACAGATGTCGGCGAGGATGCAGAGAAAAGGAACCTTCCGCACTGTTGGTGGGAATGCAAACTGGTGCAGCAGCTCTGGAAAACAGTATGGAGGTTCCTTGAAAAGTTAAAAATGGAACTACCCTACAACCCAGCAACTGCACTACTGGGTACTTGTCTCCAGGATACAAAAATGCTGATTTGAAGGGGCACAGGCACTCCAATGTTTATTTTTATTTCTATTTATTTGTTTTTTTAAGTTTGTTTATTTTGAAAGAGACAGAGATAGCGCAAGTGGGGCAGGGGCAGAGAGAAAGACGGAGACGGAGAGGGGGGGAGAGGGAGAGGGGGAGGGGGAGAGGGGGGAGAGGGAGAGGGGGAGAGGGAGAGGGGGAGAGAGAGAGGGGGAGAGAGAGGGGGGGGAGAGAGGGAGGGAGGGAGAGAGCGAGAGAGGGAGGGAGGGAGGGAGGGAGGGAGGGAGGGAGGGAACTGCCAAGCAGGCTCCACACTGTCAGCATAGAGCCCCATGCAGGGCTCAAACTCACAAACTGTGAGATCATGACTTGAGCGGAAGCCAAGAGTTGCACGCTTAACTGACTGAGCCACCCAGGCACCCCTCACCCCAATGTTTATAGCAACACTATCAACAATAGCCAAATTATGGAAAGAGTTCAAGTGTCCATTGACTGATGAATGGATAAAGATATGGTGTACATATACAATGGGATATTACTCAGCAGTCAAAAAGAATGAAATCTTGCCATTTGCAACAATGTGGATGGAACTAGAGTGTATTTTGCTAAGCTAAATAAGTCAGTCAGAGAAAACAAATATCATATGATTTCACTCATATATGGAATTTAAGAAACAAAACACCTGAACACAAGAAGGGAAGGAAAAATAAGATAAAAACAGGGAGGCAAACCATAAGAGACTCTTAAATACAGAGAACAAACTGAGGATTGCTGGAGGGGAGGTAGATGGGAAGATGGGCTCAATGGGCAATGGGCATTAAGGAGGGCACTTGCTGGGATGAGCACTGCGTGTTATATGTCAGTGATAAGTCACTAAATTCTACTCTTGAAACCAATAGTACACTATATGTTAACTAATTTGAATCTAAGTAATACAAAAAAAACTTCCAGTTACAAAGTAAGTCTGAGGAACTCATGTACAGCAAGGTGGTTATATGTAACAACACTGTATGTTTGAGAGTTGCAGAGAGTAGATCTTAAAAGTTCTTGGGGCGCCTGGGTGGCGCAGTCGGTTAAGCGTCCGACTTCAGCCAGGTCACGATCTCGCGGTCTGTGAGTTCGAGCCCCGCGTCAGGCTCTGGGCTGATGGCTCGGAGCCTGGAGCCTGTTTCCGATTCTGTGTCTCCCTCTCTCTCTGCCCCTCCCCCGTTCATGCTCTGTCTCTCTCTGTCCCAAAAATAAATAAAAAACGTTGAAAAAAAAATTAAAAAAAAAAAAAGTTCTTATCACAAGAAAAAAATTCTAATCATGGTGACAGATGTTAATCTAGACTTATTGTCGTGATCATTTTGCAATATATACAAATATTCAATCATGTTTATGCCTGAAACGATTATGCTGTATGTCAATTATGCCGTATGTCAAAAGCAAAACCCCACAGACCTGAAACATGACAGAAGATGCACTGTACCTACATTGATTGGTTATTTGTGGATGATCTGCCATCACTTCCTTATCCTTTTTACCTTGGTCAACAGATTTTATTTTTTAACTGGGAATGGGAATGAACTTAAAATAAAAGTAAATAAAGCCACTGCTGGGGATAGAGTATAGGGCTGGAGTGACGCGAAGATGGAGCTCCCACAGCGAGAGGGTTTCCTGAGTGCCGAAACGGACACCGGAGTGGCCGCACTGCGGTATGACCGACTGCGCCCCCACCCTTCTCACGGCTTCGGGGTCTGACCCTTTTCTTGGAAAATGGCTCCACGCCTCCCCTTTGTAGGCTCCTAATGCGTTCTCTGAGGGCAAGACAAAGGAAAGCGCCTCTGCGGCCAGAGTCCAGTCCACGTGGAACATCAACGGGGGCTCCAGGATGCTCTGATTCAGCAGGTTATTAAGAGGCTGGTTCGTATATTCTGAAATTTCTAGTTCACGGCCCTTAGGGCTTCTGTCACCAGTGCAGCCCGCGGCCAAGTTTGGCTCTTCTTTCTCGCCACTTCAGGGTCAGCTTGTAAAAGTGGGCAGCCCCTTTTCTGAGCACCTTGGAGCCTAGGGGAAAGCACACCAGCCGTGTGGGCATGGGGATGGGGTATGGAAGTGGTAATCCTTCGGCTTGCCCTTAGGGAGGCAGTGGCTGAGCTTGGGGGCCCGGTCGCCAGGTGGCCTTCACGGCAGTCCGGGTGCTGCTACCTGGACCCCTGGATGCCGAAGACCGCAAAAGTAGAGCCTGTTTCCCAGAGTCGGGAACAGCACAGGACAGGTCCTTAAGAGCCTGGCGCATGGTAGGTGCTCGATAAATGTGAGCTCACATTAGTAGTGCTGTTACTCAGCGAATCTGATCCGACCAATGATGAAGTACACAGGTTTCCCATTTCCAGACACTAGCAAGATAAAAACTAAAGTGCTAAAGTAGTAAGAACATCAGACTCTCTTTCAAGAAATCTCTATAAAAATTTTAACCCATAAACCACCAGTGGGCACCAAGGCCTCGGTTCTCCAGTTCCATTCACCCTCTATCTTGAAAATCAGCAAGCTGGAGTCTCTGTGCTCCTTCTTAAATTACCCTGACTCATTCATTCAAGCAGCCAACATTTACTGACCTCCTACTGTGTACCTGGCAAGCTATAGGCAGTTGGGATAAATCAATGAATGAAACACAGAAAATGCCTTTGTGGGATTTACATTCTAACAGCAGAAATGAGATAATAAACAACATGATACATTAGTTAAGTGCCATAATAAACCGGCAAGCAAATGCTATGGAGAAGAGACCGGCGGAGCAGGGCGAGGGTGAGCAGCCATCTGCAGTAGCAGCTCCGGGTGTCTGAGTGCCCAGCACGTGTCTTTCTCCAGTCTCAGCTCTGCAGACCCAAGAGCCTCCCATGGGCCTCACTAGACCCAGGTTCCCTCGGAAGGACAGGGGTCAAGATCACGGAGCCCTCTTGATGCGAGTCCTGCCACAGGCTAGCAGAGACATGAGGCGAGACGGACGCCAGGCCCACGTGGCAGTCACCCTGACCCGCAAGTCCCATTCCTCACAGAAGCCTACGTCTCTTGTGACAGCTCCAGAGGCATAACCTTCCAGAATCCCTGAAAGAGACTTGCCAGGTGCAGGAGGAACCCTTACTTCCAGGCCTAAGAAAGTCAGATTGGAACAGAGGCCTGGGAGGGGTGAAGCTGGTGCCCTGGACAGCCCAGGAGCAGAGCGTTCCAGGCAACGGCAAGGCCTGATGCCCACACGAAGGCCCTACCTCATCTGGGGCAGGGGCCAGCTGGAGTGCTGCCGCAGAGCAAGCCTGGGCCAGTGCAGGAGGGGGCAGATCGTCGGGACTCAGAGGCCGCAGTCAGGAGGTGGGCTTTCGTTCTGAGGGGAAAGGGAAGCCGCGGCAGGGTCCCAAGCTGAGGAGTGACATGGTCTGACTGCTGTGTGGAGAATGGGCTGCAGGAGGGTGAGGGCAGAGGCAGAGTGGCCAGAGAGGAGGCCACTGCCGTGATTTTCCTGGTATGAGTAGTGAGTGCTCAAGACGAGTTTCCTTTATGGTAAATCATTTACAACGCACCAGTTCAGAAAGCCCCATCATGTACCCTATAAAATAGGCACCAAATGTCTGGCTGTTTTATACGGCTTCCATTTTGCAATGTTAACAGCAACCTAAAAGACATTTTGTGATCAATAGCTTCTGCTATTGACTCCGAGAGGAAGGCTGAAGAAAAGTAGGTGGTGACAAGGGCTATGAGTCAGCGTGTGTCCCTCCCAATTCACTCCTCAGGGTCATTACACAGTGTGATAACTGGTTCTGCCCTGGGAGCAAGCCAGGGAACTACACTCAGAGTGAGAGGCCTGGGACGGCGTGGCTGCCTCTGCACCCAGAGCCTCAGTGCCTGAAGGCTCCCCTTCCCCGGCCAGGGGTCACAAAGCCTGCCCCCGCGGTGGCCAAGAGGACCTGAGCTTGGCTGGCCAGCATGAGCACTCAGAAAACTGAATTACTTCTGCCCTGGTTACTGTCCCTGCTGGAGATGATGTGCTTATTTTTAGCCATCATGTGATTCTCCAGTATTTTCCAGGCTCTGCCTGAGTCACTATGGTTTCTGAGAATTTTTCATAGTGGGAAAAAATGCACAGAACTTCTCCTCTTAGAATGGCTCAAGTATTAAAATAGCTAACTTTTGAATAGTTGTTTGAATGTGGCGTGTATTTCCTTATGATAAACCGACTCTTCTCACATCTTGGTAGGTAATTAAGGGTGCTCTGAAACACATTAGGTGCCGAGCAATCATTGTCTTAGTTCAAATTCTCGTTTTTAACTTGTCCTCAGGGCAACTTCTCTCTAGAAATGGCAAGGATCGCTCACTCCCATGAAAACAATACACACCAGAATCCCAACAAGTTAGGGAGGCGCCCCCTTGCCTGTTTACTGCAGGAGGAAGAAAAGCTAGTGGGTGAAACAGCCCAACAAACCTAGCCAGACCATCAAGAGTTAAAACACACAGGCATCACCATGACATCGCGGCATCACTGTACTCCTGGCATACAGCAGCCCTTTAAGCCAAAAGTCTTCAAATTAAGATGGCTATTGCGTAGGAACACGAGCACTCAATACTTCATGATGGACAGATACAGTCCTGACTCCACTGTCAAGACCAGTATTTTAGGTTATTTTTCTGGTGGTGGCAAGTTGACTGTGCTCCATTAACATGATCTTCCCCAGACTCCCTTGCAAACAGAGAGATGTGGTCTGAGGCCACAGAGCTGGAGCTCAGGGAGGCGAGAACCAGAGCTGAGCCTCACATATGAATCTTTTACTACAACTGGTTCCTGGCTCCAGCTTCTCTGCTTTCACCAACCAACCACCAAGCCAGAAAAATGTGCATCGTATATCCTTGGCCAACCTCCTCTCCTACATGGTTTGTTGGAACAGCTTCTTAGCTAGTCTTCTGGACTATAACTGTGCCACCCGCCATGTATTTTCTACACCAAACAGCAAACTTGTGCTTAAAACTTTTCAGTGACTCCCAACTGTTCCCTTTAAAGTATAAACCTCTGTGACCAACAGAACCTATGGTGACCTCCTCTCCCCAATAATCTTCACCTCCTGGTACTCTAATCTTTGTATAGTCCCTTCCTCTAGAGTATGGGTGCGGCCTGTGCCTTGCTTCTAAGCAACAGAATATGACAAAGGTGATGGGAGGTCACTCTCATGATTACGGTACTCTACAGAACTCTGTTTGGCTAGCATACACACCAGAGAGAATCCCATGGGTCTAGAAGCAGCAAGATGCCACGTAAGCACCCATGCTGGAAAAGCCCATGTGGCAAGGAAGCGCAGGTGGCCTCTGGGAACTGAGAGCAGCTGCCACCAGGAGACTGAAACCTCAGTTCTGCAGCCTCAAGGAAACTGTCACAACCCGAGAGCTCTCCCCAGTTAAGCCTCTGATTGGACCACAGCCCCAGAAGATACCTGGATTGCTGCCTGGTGGGACCCTAGAACACAGAGCACAGCTAGGCCTGGCGTGGACTTCAGAAGGTGTAAGACAATAGATGTGTGTTGTTTTAAGCTGGTAAGTTTGTAGTAGTTGTTTTGCAGCAACACAGTCTGAATATCACCTCTCCACTCATTATACAAGGGCCCCACTCACCTCTGCAGCTTTACTTCTCAATACCCGTGCAGAATAACACCCACTTTACCAAATACAGCATATTCTCTCTTGACATCGATATTCTACTCTTTCTGCTTGCAGTGCTCTTGTCCATACTCTTAACCTGGCTAACTTCTACTCATTTAGTGACTCGTCGTCAAAACCCCCATTTTCCCAAGAAGCCTTTCTAGAATCCACAAGACCAGCTCTGATGGTCTTCCTACACACCCTGATAGCACAGACCTCACTTTGTTGTTATTGTCTATTTATTACCAGGTTTTCATCACAAGACTGTAACTTCCCTGAATCATGTGTGTCTCCAGAACTTCTTACGGTGCCCTGACAAATATGTGTTGAGAGACTGAACGAAAATCCAAGCAAAGCTTTCATAAAAAGAGCAACGACTCCAGCAAACAGGAGCTGTTTAAGAAATTTTTTTTTCTGAGCTATTGTGTAGTACATCATATACTATTTCCGCAGCTACAGCACAGGTGATAGAGAGGACTGGAGAGGATGCCGAAAATAGCCATACACGTGGGCTTCAGTGCTGCATCTTCCTGGATCCAAACGGACATGCTGTGATTCAATTCAAATCAATTCAACAAATTCTAAATGAAATTCTTCAAAGTAAACAAATGTTTCTCTTCCTGCCCAACATACCAAGTGACAAAGAATGGCACCAATAAGAAAAACAGACCTCGTTCTGCCATCTTGGAACCTGTGGAGGCCTGCTGGGAGCAGGACTCCTAAAATGCCAAGTATGTCTGGAAGGCTGTGGTCCAAGGCCATTTTTGCTGGAGAAAGCGGGGTCTCCAGAACCAGAGAGAGCACAGAGGTCTTCTTAAAATTGAAGATGTTTATGCTTGAGATGAAACAGAACTATATCTAGGCAAGAGATGTGCTTATGTGTACAAAGCAAAGAAGAGCACAGTGACTCCTGGTGGCAAACTGAACAAAACCGGAGTAATCTGGGGAAAAGTAACTCGTGCTCATGGAAACAGTGCCGTGGTTCATGCCAAATTCCAAAGCCACCTTCGTGCTAAAGCCATTGGCCACAGAATCCATGTGATGCTGTGCCCTTCAAGGATTTAAACTTACTGTAAAGTAAATAAAAGTGTACATTTGCTCTCTTACAGGGGGCGGGGAGGGAGGAAGAAAAAAAGAAAAATAGGTCCATGGGTGACCTGTGATACTCTGTTTACGGAAATGGAGAATAAATGCTAAATCATTGCCTCTGAGACCTCCTAAGTTCTGTCGTGAGGCGGAGAAGCCAGATGCCAAGTTATTATTCCAACAGAGAGAAAAGCGATGATGGGAGTAACACGTGGGATTTAGCACAAAACCAATGAGTATTTCAACATACACAGGGAGCAGTGAACATGACCCAATACCAGTTATGAAAGGAATCAATGCTGTTTAAAAGAGGCCTCGATGCTTAACTTCCCAGCGCAGGCGGGACAATAATGGAGGCCATTGGTCCTCTCCTGCAAGGCCGTGAGTGAGGGAACAAAGCCCAAGAGGTCAAAATACATGTCAGTTGTGTCTGAAGGGCTTACTCTTCCCTTTGAAATCACCTAGACCATCCATTCAGAGAATGAGGTCAATCCAAGGGTTAAGAAATCAGAGATGAGGAATCCCGCTAATCCAGGACCCAGTATCCCAGGCTTCACGTACATGTCTGCTTCCGGGCTGTGAAGAGGCCTGGAACAAGTGACTCAAGGTTTCCTGCTTTTACAAACCTATACAAAAGACAGCAACTCTCACCCAGAACCTGCTGCAAGGATGAATGAGAATGTTTTTAAACTTGAAAAAGTGGCTGCTAGTTTTAAAAATAAAAATGGAGGTCATTCAAATGCAACAGCATGTGCTCTGGTTCCAGCCTTTATGCCACTGCAGAGACTTTCATTTCCTCCACACACTATGCGATTTGAATCTGGTTTGTGAAAATGTACTGTGGTTCAGCATAGTGTAAGGAGAAGATCAGAACATAAAACAAGACCACATCCATAATATGTCAGAGGCAATATAATGGTTTAAAGAGTAGGCTTTGGAATCACAAGGTCAGGCTTCAAACTTTGGGCCCCCTATTTCTAGTGTATGACCCTGGAAAGTTACTGAACCTCTCTGTGCCTCAGTTTCCCCACCTCTACAACAGGGGTTATAGTTGTAGGTTTTGATCTCTAAGCTTTCAAATATTCTAGTTTTACAGAAAACTAGGTCAGGGTTTGATTCCAAAAAGCCAAAATAACTAAAAGTTGTAAACTGAGTTAGTAAATCCTCTATCAAAGATGCAGTCTCAGTAAGCAAGCACATTGGATGGCCATGAAAAATGCATGGCTGTTCCTCTGACGAAGGCCCTCAGCCTCGTCCACAGATACTGCCAGAAGATTCCTATCCAAAGCTCCTGAATTCTTCATGTCTCTGTTCCTCACTGTGCTCTCAATATTCCAAACTCACAGATACTCAGTATCCTGGCAAGGCAGAGCACTGCTCATATTGTATTGCTGTGGTTTTATCATTACAGGTTGAGAAATACAGTTTTAATTATTGTTTGAGGAGAAAAGTATCCTAATGCCCAGTGGTATATCTTATACATCTTACATAAGACAGATGTATAACTGGAGGAACAAAACTACCAACAGCCTTCTCCTTCCCATGAGCAGCCATTACCTGCTTTGCAGCTTAGCAGTGGGATGGTTTCTTAATATGAGGAGGTCAAGGGGATGCAATGCTGATACGGGGCAGGGACTGAGTGAAAGATACATCGTTTACATAACAACCGCTAGCATTTGCTTGAAGACAATTCTTGCTAATTATGGGACTGGTAAGAAAAATGCACCTCTTCCTTGTTTTGAGTTGACATTACATGATCTCTTAAAATGAATATTTGATCCTTGAAGAAGTAAGCAGGTATATGGAGGTATAGTTTGTGGTTAGGTGACTGAGGCCTCTGAGAACAGTTAACAGCAGGAGCATACCGGGAAGGTGCAGAGAATAAATAGGCATGACTCATCCTGATGCTGAGACCACAAAGGGCCAAGAAGGATGCCTGTGCATACCCTACGGCTCTGAGAAGTCAAATGCTATCAAAGACTGGTCCGGTCTAAAGAAAAGACAAGGGAAAATGCATTTCTTGGAACAAATAATGGCTTTGGGGTGAGAGCAACATTTGTGTTTAAAGGGCAGACTGTTCTCAAAAGGCAAATGAACACATATGTTTTGTCAGTAATAAGGAAAAGGAAGTCCTGCATGAAGGCACAGGCCTGACACCAAGGTCAGGACCCTCTGAGTGAAATTTAACTTCGTGGGTACTTTTTACGTGGACTCTAATGGAGTCCCTGTTAAATCAAAAACATCAGAACACTTTGGAGCAATACACCAAAAGCTTCCACGTCCACAACAAAACATTACAATGTCTACGATATAATCCAGAATTATTCAACATACAAAGATCCAGGAAAATGTGACATGTTCTCAAAATCAACAGATGCCAATGGTGAGGCGATCAGATGGTGGCATCAGCAGACAGGAGCTTTAAAGCAGCTATCATAACCATGCCCAGGGAAGTGAAGGATGTTCACAATAAATGAAAGGTAGGCAGTACCAACAGAGAAAGAAAAAAAGGGAATTAACAACTGAAAACATACAAGGGTTGAAATTTTAAAAATGCTCAATAGAAGGGAAATGACAGAGGACAAAGAGGGTAAACCTGAAGACGTATTAATAGAAACCATCTAATCTAAAGAAGAGAGAGCGTGCTGAGAAAAAGGTGAACAGAGCCTCAGAAACCCGTGGGAGAATTTCAAAAGCTCTAACATATGGATAAATGTGTCCCAGAAGGACAGAGAGAATGGAGCTGAAAAATGGCTGAAAATCTCCCCAATATGGTAAAAGACATAAACTCAATAGATTTAAAGTAGCTTAATGAACTCCAGAACAAGAGAAATTCAAAGAGAACCATGATTAGGCACATCCCAGTTCCACTAACTGAAAACCAAAGATAAAGAAACTCTTGACTGCACCCAGACAGGAAAAACATGTTGCACATGGGGAAGAACGATTAGAACAAGCAAGCCCTTCTCATCTCTGGAGGCCATGGACACTGAAATGACATCTTTAAAGCACATAAAGCAAGGGGCGCCTGGGTGGCTCAGTCGGTTAAGCGTCTGACTTCGGCTCAGGTCACGATCTCGTGGTCCGTGAGTTCGAGCCCTGCGTCGGGCTCTGGGCTGATGGCTCGGAGCCTGGAGCCTGCTTCCGATTCTGTGTCTCCCTCTCTCTCTGCCCCTCCCCCGTTCATGCTCTGTCTCTCTGTCTCAAAAATAAATAAACGTTAAAAAAAAAAATAAAGCACATAAAGCAAGATCAGGTGGAATTCTTTATCTATGGAAATTTTTGATTGTGAAAAAAAGACATTTACAGAAGAAGGAAACTGGAAGAACTTGTTGCCAATGGACCTGCTTTATAAGAAATGCTAAAGCAAGTTCTTCAGTATGAAGAGAAATGAAATCAGTAGGGAACTCAGAGCTTCAGGGACGAATGAAGGCGACTGGAAATGGTAAAAGGTAGGAATGGGGGGAAAACCCACTCTTTTTTCTCTCAATTTCTTTTAAACACACACGATTGCCTAAAGCAGCACTGCCTCCTAGAAATATGTTAATCAGTCAATTAAAAATTTTTTAAGATGTGAAATGTAATGTATGCAAAAATACATATAATATATACAGATTATAATTTCTACATGTAATTAATAAAATTATTAGAGGTTTTGTATTCATTTTTTTCCATACGAAGTCTTCTACATCCAGCATGCATTTCATACATACAGCACATTTCAGTGCAGAATAAGCACATTTCGAGTGCTCAAAAGCCACTTATGAAAACAGTGTTGGTCTAAAACAAAAGTTGTAACACTGTCCTGGGGGATTTATAATGTATGTGGATGTAGCACATGTGACAAGTGTAATAGTCATACAAACTACATGGGACAAACAAAAGTGGGAGAAGGGTTGCCAGGGTTCCGCATTTTACATGAAAAGAAAATGCAAGTTTTAAGTACACTGTGAAAGTATATATATTGTAATTCTTAGAGAAACCATTGAAAAAATTAACGCAAAGAGATATAGTTAGAAAGGCAATCAAGTAAGTTGGAATATACAATATCTGAAAAATCCAGAATATGGATATGGCAACTAAAGTGCAAGCAACCAAAAACACAAGTGGGACTACATTAAAGTAAAATGCTTCTGCACAGCAAAAGAAACCATCAACAAAGTTAAAAGACAACCTAAAGAATGGGAGAAATATCTGCAAACCATTTATCTGATGAGAGGTTAATATCCAAAATACATAAAGAACTCCTACAGGACAAGAGCAAAAAAAAACCGAAATAACTCAGCTCAATTAACAATTAAAAAAAAATGGACCAGGGGCGCCTGGGTGGTGCAGTCGGTTAAGCGTCCGACTTCAGCCAGGTCACGATCTCGCGGTCCGTGAGTTCGAGCCCCGCGTCGGGCTCTGGGCTGATGGCTCGGAGCCTGGAGCCTGTTTCCGATTCTGTGTCTCCCTCTCTCTCTGCCCCTCCCCCGTTCATGCTCTGTCTCTCTCTGTCCCAAAAATAAATAACAAACGTTGAAAAAAAAATTTAAAAAAAAAAAAAAATGGACCAAACATACAGAGAAGGACAGATACCATACGTTTTCACTCTTATGTGGATCCTGAGAAACTTAACAGAAGACCATGGGGGAAGGGAAGGGGAAGAAAAAAAAAAAAAGGTTAGAGAGGGAGGGAGCCAAAACGTAAGAGACTTAAAAACTGAGAACAAACTGAGGGTTGATAGGGGGTGGGAGGGAGGGGAGGGTGGGTGATGGGTATTGAGGAGGGCGCCTGTTGGGATGAGCACTGGGTGTTGTACGGAAACCAATTTGACAATAAATTTCATATTTTTTTAAAAAAGTGAAAAAATGGACAAAAGACATGAATTGACATTTTTTCAAAGATATATGGAAGGCCAATAGGTATATGGGAAGATGCTCAACGTCAGCATTCATTAGGGAAATGTAAATTAAAACCACAATGAGAGTGGAGCACCTGGGTGGCTCAGTCAGTTAAGTGTCTGACTTTGGCTCAGGTCATAATCTCACAGTTCGTGAGTTTGAGCTCCAAGTCAGGCTCTGTGCTGACAGCTCAGAGCCTGGAACCTGTTTCAGATTTTGTGTCTCCCTCTCTCTCTGCCCCTCCCCCGCTCACGCTGTCTCAAAAATAAACGAGCATTAAAAAAAAAAACCAACAACCACAATGAGATATCACTTCATGCCTATTAAAATGGCTATCACCAAAAAGATAAGAAAATAACAAATACTGGTGTGGATGTGTGTGGTACACAAGGGCACCCTTGTGTACTATTGGTGGGAATGTAAATTGGTGCAGCCACTAAGACAACAGTAAGGAAGATCCCAAAAAATTAAAAATGGAATTACCATATGACCCACCAATTCAACTTCTGGGTATTTATCCAAAGGAAATGAAAACACTAACTCAAAAGGTATCTGCACCCCCATGTTCATAGCATTATTTACAATAGCCAAGACATGGAAACTACTTAAATGTCCAATGATGGATGTATGGATAAAGAAACCGTGGTACACGCACACAGTATTTTTAGGCCATAAAAAATGATGAAATTCTGCCATCTGCAACAACATGGAAGGAGGACCTTGAAGGGATTATGCTAAGTGAAATAAATGAGACAGAAAGACAAAGATTGTATGATCTCACTTACATGTGGTCTCTTTAAAACAAACACACAAACAAATAAACTCAGTAAAAGAGATCACACTTGGGGTTACCAGAGGCAGAGAGCAGGGAGAGGTGAACTGGAAGGTAGCCAAAAGGTACAAACTTCCGGTTATCAGATAAGTACCAGGGATGTAATGTATAACATGATGGTGACCGCTAACACTGATGCAGGATCTGTAGGAAAGTTAAGAGAGTAGATCCTAAGAGTTCTTATCATAAGGAGAGATTGTTTTCTTCTTTTTTTATTGTATCCATATGAGAAGATGGATGTTAGCTGAACCTATTGTGGTAATCATTTCATAATACATCTAAATCAAACTATTATGTTGTACTCATGAAACTCATAAACGATGTAAGTTATTTCCAAATAAAACTTGAAAAAATAATCATAAAAAATCCAGAAGACAACAGGAAAACAGAAAAAACAGAGGAGATAAGCAGAAAACAAATGATAATACGGTAGACCTAAATCCAGCTAAATCAACAGCTACATTAAGTTGTAACAGACTGGAGAGTCCAACGTCCAGAGATTATGAGGATGAATAACAATGCAAGACCCAATCACATGCTTTTTATAAGCCGCACACTTTATTTATTTTTTTTCAATTTTTTTTTTTTAACGTTTATTTACTTTTGAGACAGAGAGAGACAGAGCATGAATGGGGGAGAGTCAGAGAGAGAGGGAGACACAGAATCCGAAACAGGCTCCAAGCTCTGAGCTGTCAGCACAGAGCCCGACGCGGGGCTTGAACTCACAGATGGCGAGATCATGACCTGAGCCGAAGTCGGACGCCTAGCCGACTGAGCCACCCAGGCGCCCCTAAGCCGCACACTTTAAATATGAGCTCAAAGACGGGTAGAAGTTTAACTTATCATGGGGAAAGATATACCATGCAAGCAGTAAGCATAAGAAAGCTAGCATGGCTGTTTAGTATCAGATAAAATAGACTTCAAGACTAAGAGTTTTAACGAAGATAAAGAGGGACATCTCATAAAATACAAAGGTCAATTCATTGGAATGATTTAGCATAACAATGTATGTATCTCACAACAGAGCCCCAATACAGGACACAAAAACTGAGAGGAAGTAAAGGGAGAAAAGACAATTCCACAATCAATGTAACACTCTCTTCACAGCAATTATTTGAACTAGACAGAAACAAAAATCAGTAAAAGCATAGAGGATCTGAAAAACACTATCCACTACCTTGATCTGATATTTCTAAAACACTACGCAACCAACAACTGCAGAATACATATTCTTTTCAAGTGAACAAGGTATACTGACCAAGCAAGACCATACTTTGGGCCATAAAATTAAAGTTGGAACAAGGACAAAATCACTATACACTGCCACATTTCACCGCCTCTCCTAAAAACACAGAACAGAAACTTTTTGGGAAATTAAAAGCAACTCTTTTCCCCAAAGGAGGTGACAGGCAGTGCTTAGATTACAGGTGCTCAACAAATGTGTAAACACTTAAATACGCCAATAAACATGAACACCCTGTTAAGATTATATGAACAGCCTTAGAGAACCCAAATTAAAGTTAATTGGGAGAGTATTTACATATTCAATAGTTTTGGAAATACACTGTTAGGATTTATTTCTATTTACATTTAGGGATTTAAGTGTGATTGTGCAAGTACTTTATTCTGTTATACTTCTTAGGTTGCTTCCTTTTTGAAACCATTTTTCTAATATTTCTATTGATCTGATTTTAAGGCTGGAACACTCAAGTCCCTGAGGAAAAGAGAAAGCACAGCCTCAATTTCCATAGCAACTCTAAATCCATCACATTATATTTGTATATGAGAATTTGATTTAAATATATTAATATATGTGAATTTGCAATGTGTCTAAGCTGTAGTTGCCATAGGAACTGCAACTTCAAATTTCCTTTTAAGTTTAGTAAATGCTCACACTTGACAACGGATTCCCGCCCCCCCAGCTATCTTGAGTTGCGGATATGGCTCACTGCAATAAGCTTACAAACATCATGACTCACAATGATAGATGCACTTAATAGGTATCTATCATTATGGAAACAGATATTTTTTTTTCAATATATGAAGTTTATTGTCAAATTGGTTTCCATACAACACCCAGTGCTCATCCCAAAAGGTGCCCTCCTCAATACCCATCACCCACCCTCCCCTCCCTCCCACCCCCCAGGAAACAGATATTTTAATACATGCGCCTCAATGGGAGATCAAAAGCAACTAGAGATACAATGCTTCAGAACGCAGATGGCAGAAGACTTGCCAGGCAGCCATTCACCCTTATGTGACAGCCTCTGCTTACGCTGAAGCTTGTTTCAGTCCAGGTAAGTCACCCAACCGCACACCGATGGGCTCTATGGCTTCTCGGAATCTACACGAGGACATTTTGGATCTGTACTGAAATGGCAGAAAAATCTGGCACATTCTCATGACAACTGAATGCACCAAGTATGTGGAGTGTATCTAGTTTATAAAAAAGCAAACAACCCATGGTGCAGGCCTACAGAAGTAGTCTGTGCGATGAAAAACATTATTATTATTATCATTATCATTATTATTATTATTATTATTATTATTTTGCCAATGTAGACAGTACTTTCTTAAGTGGAGAATCCATTCCAGGATCACATTTCCACTCTAATACGGGCCCTTTGCCACTTATCGCTGCTCTTAATGTATTATAGTCAGGACACACAAGTTAATTTGTTATTAGCCTACAGAAATATTTGGGGAGAGAGAAATGCACTGTAAAATCAATCAAGTATTCCATGGCCAAATGAAAAAATAAAGACCATCTCTTGCTTTTAGTTCTACCAGCCATTGCTCGTTTCTACTAATGCAGATGGTTGAGAAACGACAAGGCTTAGAGGTGGAGGGCGCCTGGATGGCTCAGTCAGTTAAGCCTCTGACTATGGCTCAGGTCATGGTTTCATGGTTCGTGAGTTCAAGCCCCACATCAGGCTCTCTGCTCTCAGCTGAGAGCCTGCTTTGAATCCTCTGTCCCCCTCTTTTTCTGCCCCTCTCTCACTCATGGTCTCTCTCTCTCAAAAAAAATAAACAAACATGAAAAAAAAATTAATTGGGCGCCTGGGTAGCTCACTCAGCTAAGCGTCCAACTTCGGCTCAGGTCATGATGTCACAGTTTGTGGGTTTGAGCCCTGTATTGGGCTCTGTGCTGACAGCTCAGAGCCTGGAGCCTGCTTCAGATTCTCTCTCTCTCTCTCTTTCTCTCTCTCTCTCTCTCTCTCTCTCTCTCTCTCTCTCTGCCCTTCCCCCACTCATACTCGGTCTCTCAAAAATAAACATAGAAAAAAAATTAAAAATAAAAAAAAGAAATTACTGTGCTCGCTTCGGCAGCACATATACTAAAAAAAAGAAATTACTGATAGGACATCACTGTTGGGTAACTGTGCTATCCATCGGAGAATTCCCAGAGAGCTGACCCTCACCTCATCATTAAGCACTTAAATTCTGGGTAGACAAAATCAGACTTGTGAAGAGAATGGCTTTGAATGGCTTCAGACCAGAGGCAGGTGACCAGTTTAAAGACTGTAAATAGTTCATGGGGGAGATGATTATAAACAGAATCTTAAGTATTAGAAGGGAACTCTGAGTGGATCAATTAGTGTAGGCTGGTGTCCCAGTGATCCTGAGGGATAAGGAGAGGCATGGAGCTATTTGATCGTCTAATAAAGCATTCAGGCTGATGGGCTGTTTGGTAAGGTTTTCTGAAGTTTTTTTGGCTCTTCTTGTACTGATGCTTGTACTTTCTATTGCGATCAGTCTACTCCTTGCCCTTATAAGTTATGTGCTGAGAAACCATATCCCTATGTTTGTTAGAATTACACTTTTGTATCACAGATTTTAGAAGACATTTTGGCTTCTATTTTCTTGGCTGTATTCCCAAGAGCTGGATACTGGACCTTGAGAAAAATGAGGTCTCACTGTATTTATAGGAGCCTTTCACCTATTATAGCTTTTAAAACAGTGTTCTACATGCGATGTACACCTTGCTATAATTTTTTCCACAGTATAGTTTTTCCACCCCACAATGTCCAAGAGACAGAACCTATTTTATTAAAAAGGGTATGACTAGTTTGACTTTTGAAAATATCCTTTCTCCCTGATTAAGACCAATGAGGTGAATGAACATGGTCAAGGTAACAGGAACATGAATCTTTTTTTAAAAATTGTTTTGTAATGTTTGTTTATTTTTGAGAGACAGAGGACAAGCGGGGGAGGGGCAGAGAGAGAGGGAGACACAGAATCGGAAGCAGGCTCCAGGCTCTGCACTGTTAGTACAGAGCCCGACACAGGGCTCAAACTCATGAGCCATGAGATCATGACTTGAGCCGAAGTTGGATGCTTAACTGACTGAGCCACCCAGGCACCCCAGGAACACGAATCTTAAAAGAACTAGTGCCTTCTGGAACATTAAGAACCTTATTTATTAAAAAAAAAAAAAAAAAAAAAAAGTAAAAACCCTATTTATTACCTGTTGACTTTAATGTGTTTTCTGAGCTCTGTCACCCAAGAGGTTAAGCTCTGGAAGAAATCGGTTTCTCTTCCAGGTTCACAGACATTCTATCAAAATGGCACACGTTTCTCTGTGGCTTCTGTGAAAGACCAATGGAGGAAGTGCTAGAAAACGAGGCCAAAGCAGCACCGTGGGCAGTGGTGCAGATTCAAGGACACACTGTGATTGTGCAACAAAAATGTACTTCTGAGGCCTGTCCAATTTCACTACTAAACACTTGAATAAAAAAAGTGGCAGCTGAGTTTTAAGATGAATCTGTACATCAATAACAGCTATAGGAAAAGACCCCAAGACCAGAAATGCCAGCTACCCTGGGTCTCGCCTCTCCCCCCATGTCTTCCTAACTCCAGCTGCCCACCAAAACCCCCGATCCGGACAAAACACACCCCTCTTCTACCCCATCTCTACACTGATCCAAGTTTCTGACCACACTTAAAGCCCAATTTGAACTGCTATAATTTTTTGTTCCCCAAACTCCTTGTGGCCTTTTACCCAACCTCTCCCCAGCACTTCTGATTGTTTAAATAATAAAATAAATAAAATAAAATAAAATAAAATAAAATAAAATAAAATAAAATAAAATAAAATAAAATAAAACAAAACAAAACAAAACAAAACAAAACATTCCCTGCCTCTCTAAATCTTTATCAACACTCTTGACCTTATTTTCTTCCTCCAGCATCAGGGTCCTGCTCCACAAGTTTCCCCTCCTTTTTCCTATCGTCAACTAATTCTCCTCCAGGGACCTTTCTCCCATCTTACAAACTTGCTCACTGTGCCTTGTCCTAGAAGCAAACAAACACAGATCAAGGACACTACCATTCGCCTTCCAATCTCACTTCTCGATGCTGTCTGCTTTCCCCCACAACTAAATGTTTTTCCTCAACTTTTTTCCTGACAAATTTGGTGAAGGTGGGATCCCCTCTCACTGCAGGACTTTCCCACTTGTCAGGTCACGCCCTCGCCTGGTCTCTGTGATCTAGGCGTATGCATTCAGCACTTTAACAGACCAGCTCTCTAAAGGATTGTTCATCACCTCCCAGGAGTCCAGTATCTTTGGCCTATTTTCAGGCTTCATCCTCTTTGATCTCTCCACAATTAATATTCGGCACTGCTGGTGACCCCTCTTTCTAGAAATTTCCTACTGTTCATTCTCTGATGCTGAGCTTTCCTAGTTTTTTCCCTGATGTTTGTATCTTTTTCTTAGCTTCCTCTTTTTCCTCTTGCTCCTTATTCCTTAGCTTATTTTATATAATTTCATTCATTCTATGGCTTCAGAGCTAGACTTTTATGCTGTCTTAATTTCCTTCCTCCAATTCCTCTCCCCATTCTGGGTGCCATCATTGCACCGAGTGACCCCTAAGGTGAGAAATTCAATGGGCTCGTCCAGGCCTCATTTTACTGGACTCCCTTCCACAGGTTCAGACATTGTTGGCCACTGTGTTCCTTTCCTTCTGCTTCTTTGACATGTTATTCCATCACTTCCTTTAATCTTTCTGGCACCTTCCCTGATTCTTGTGCGAACCCTTGCTTTTCTGTCCAAACATTAAATGTTACAGTTCTTCATGTCAGTCTCTCCTCTTCCAACTGAGAGCTCACTTCCGGCTTCAATTACATGAACATATGGAAGACTCACAAATGTATACTGATAGTCTACACAACATGCTGGTGTTGTTTAGCATTAGTATTGTTATAACCATCTCCTATCCATTCTAATTGGAGGTTGGGCATAAATAGGGAATTTGTGTCATTTACAAAATTAATGTTATTGATTTAACAAGTGTGAACACTGGTTTTCAGAATGGAACAAATCGTTTTCTGACGATCTCACTGTTTAACTGTCTAGTACCACAACTGGTGTTTGTAACAATGACTGCAGTTTTACAAGAACACCCTCCTGCTTGATAAAGTCTGTGTTTTATGGAAGGATGTTTGTAGTTTTAAAAGGTTTTTATCCACAAAGTTTAACAAATGTTAAAGTTCTAGGTATTCAACCTCAATGACTTCACTTTTGGACCAAGCTATACAAAGGAGGTCTTGCTGAATATTATCACGTAAATATTGGCACTGACCATACAGGAAATAGGATGCATATTTCAATGACTTTTCTTTGAAGGATGTAGAGGATTATTCACATTTAAAAGCAAAATTGGTTCATATTCTGGTTTGTATGACCAGTAATTAGGTAGTAAAAATACTTCAGCTGAAATCTAAGCAGACTTGACATATTTCAGAAAAACGTACCAAGAAAATGAAACCTATCCCTGGAGTATTATTTTAACATATAGCTTCAATGATCCAAAGTGAGTAACTCTGCCTTTTTAAGAGATTAAATCGTGATCATTAGACTTATTACAGATAAGGCCCTGCTATGAAGATAAATGTGGTCAAATAGACGACAATAAAAATCATCCAGAGGCCTAAAGAGATTGACTGCTGGGAAGAATCAAACACAAGAAAGCACACAAGAGCCTGAGCCACTTCCCAAAATGCAAGCAACTATACGATTTCACTGTTCCCATACCTGCGGTGGGGGAGTTTGCGTGATGAGACTTTTTTGGCAGGTTGAAGATCTGTTCGCCAGGGTCGGGGGGAGGGATCGCATCTTGCCCTTGCCGTGCTTCTACAGGATCATACTCCTTCCCATCGTAGTTAGCATCATAGAATTTCTTAAACCATTGAATGAAATCCAGGTTGTCCTGGAAACGCCCCTTCACCAGCTTCTCCACTGGGATCACCTGCAATATAAAATCGCCATGTGAGTCGTGAACCCGTTTATGAGTATTTGGCACAACTGAAGCATTTCCTATAAACTATCTTCTACGGGTCAGGGATTATTTACTGGTCTCCCCCTCAGCTTCTTGGCCAGCTGTATTCTAGAATTCACCTATTTTTTTTTTCATCATATGCAAGCAAAATTAAAATAAAATGCTGTAGGTGTTCTTCTGAATTATTTCACACCTCTGAACAAATGAGATGAAACAAAAAGTACCTTAGCTGTCAAGAGGGGCTGATTCTCTTCAGAATGTATTTGATTACACAAGCATCTCCATGCAAAAATGGGCCTGGGATGTTGTGCTAGTTCAAGATTGATGAGTTTTCCATATTTCTTTTTTAAAAAATGTTTATTTGTTTATTCTTAGAGAGATCGGGCCAGCAGGGAAGGGGCAGAGAGGGAAAGGAAGAGAAAATTCCAAGCAGACTCTGCACTGTCAGTGCAGAGCCTGATACAGAGCTCGAACCCACGAACCATGACATCATGACCTGAGCAGAAACCAAGAGTCAGACATTTAACTGACTGAGCCACCCAGGTGCCCCTTCAGTATTTCTTTCTAACACCTGCTCCTGCTGTGCTGGAATAAACTCCTTCCTGTAAGGATTATAGCTACCAGAGGGTGTGAATGAATAAGACTCAAATCAATCCAAACATACACATATCTAACGGTCTGTAGGAAGCAAAACAAATTTTCCTGTTTTGTTTGTTTACAATGTAGAGAGACAAGCATTATAAACAACTACAAATACAGGGCCTAGGAGTTCACAGGCTGCACAGAAACACGGCTAATGTCCACGGGAGTGAACAGGGACAGAAATGGGGTCTGACTAGGGGAGGCACCGAAGGCATTCTGGAGGAGGAGGTACTCTGTATTCACCTCCACTTCTGAGACAAATCTCAGCTTTTCATAGAGTAACCCTTTCTACTGGCATCCTAGACAGCCAATAGGTACCCCCCCCTTTAGAGGTCACACGAGAACTTTCAGAATTGTGACAGGAAGAAATGTGGGGTGACTCATTAGCTTTACTTCAGTGGGCAGCTCTTTTTGAAGGAAAACGGAAAAGGACTTAGTTATGCAAACTGTGCCATTACCAGATTCTGACTTCCTCATCTTTGAGTCGGAATCCTAGCTGAATGTAGGCCATGGGAGTTACAAAGCTAGGGAGTGAGTCAGATGATGTGCACACAATTCAGACACAAACCTAGGGTTGAAAGGGCACAGCTTCACTGACTAATATGAGCAGAAGCCATATAAATTAAACTTTCAGTAAGGCTTTGCCATCTCTGGAACCAGATACCCCTGATACCCTAAAATGGATCATCAGAACCACTTAAAAAATAGAGAACAACCTCTATCAATGACCACTTGAAGAAAATACACCAACTGAAGCATTTTAGGCAAGCCATTAAACTAAATCATTAGCAGTACATTTTTAAAATGTTTTTTAATATGTTTTTTATTTTAAAGTTTTATTTATTTGACAGAGTGCACGTGCACAGGAGAAAGTCAGGGAGGGGCAAACAGAAAAAGAGAATCCTAAGCAGGTTCTGAGCTGTCAGCATGGATCCTGACATGGGGCTTGATTCCCATGACCCTGGGATCATTACCTGAACCGAAATCAAGAGTCGGACGTTCAACTGACTGAGCCGCCCAGGTGTCCCAGCAGTAAGTACATTTTTTAAAAATATTTTTGATAAAGCTAAAATTGAAACGAACTCAAGAATAGAGCAAAATAAAGAGAAACAAACTTTGGGAGGAGACTACATTTTTCATGAAGACTCTTCCCAAATTTCACTGAAGTCCACCCTTTTGTGAAGACTCTTCCAGGGAGGGAGACTTGGGTGTGGATCTCTCTCTCTTCCCAAATTTCACTGAAGTCCACCCACAGGGAAGAATTCCTTCCACACATGCACTTAATATTTGACTTTTTGTTTTATTAAATATTTTCATGTCTTCATATGTATAACTTTTGCTTATGCTGATCCTGATTTTTAAGTGCCTTCCTAGAGCATAAGGCCCTTTAATTAACATGCTACTTTCTTTTGTTTTCTGCCAAACATGAAAATTTAGAAACAGTTTTAGATGATGGTGCTACATTAACCACTGACAGTAAGCACTTACTTCTGTTAATTACACATTTCCCATCAAAATCAAAGTTTTGGGGCCTAAGCTCAAAATCTGGGGTGGCAAGCAAATCTTTACACAGATGCTGTCCTGCTCTGACAAACACACACAGGGACCACTGTCTATCCAAACAAGGATCCTTGGGGGAATCATAGCATATTACGTTAGAGAGGCCAACAAAGGTGATTGAGGCCAAGCTCCCTTCACTACAAGAATTTTATCCTAAACATTCTTCAACAGTGGCTCATCTCCTCTCTACGTATACACTTCCACGGACATATGGATGCCCCTAATCTGTTACGTAGCAAGTTATGAGTGGTTTTTTTCTTTTTGATCTAGAAGCATGTATAGAGAAAAGATACAGAAACGGATAGGGAAATAATGCTGTTAATAAGTAAGGAGAACCTATACAGCTCTGATTTCGAATATTACAGAAGGAGCTAACTGGAAATTAACCACAGCAAAGGACAAAGTTGAAAGGACTCCAAAAAGGCTGAACTGTTAAGGGGTTAATTTGAAATAAAAGTTCTGAGAAAACAAGAAGGCAAGATTTTAATATTTTGGTAAGACTGCTTTCATTTAGGAAGATAATAATTGCATTAAAATGCGTGCAGTTTAGCAAACTTTTCTCTTTTCCTTTAACCTGTCTCTTATAAAACACTATTTAAAATTTTCATTTCCATGTAGCCTACTTATTGCTACTATTGATGCAAAGTTATCTGTTCCTCCCCTGCTGCTTTTTCTCTTTCCCCTTACTCAAAATTCATTTCTTCCCAAACCTATTCCCTATAAGATATACAGCCATGGTAAAGAATATGGATTAAATATGTATTTGAGTAACAGGAACCATGCAGAGACTGAGTGGACTTCAGTGACAGTCCTTTATGGGAGAAGAAAGGACTCTAGTCTACTTCATTTGTACCACACTGGGACAACATTCTAACATTCAAGGGGTGGGGGGAAGGCAGTTTATGGAGACGGAGAATTTGAGTGTATACACTATGCTCAACATTTTGATACACATTCCCTCACTTTCACATCATAACTATGGGAAAGGGGTTATGGTCTCACTTTATAAGTGGGTAACTCAAAGAATTCAAGTAACCTGCTCAAATCTTGGACATGGGATACAAACCCATGCCATTTCCACTGTAACCTGCCTTTTTTTCCCCAAAGGAACAAAATACACAAAGAACCACAGTGGCATCTGTCAAACAAAAATTTCTCTCCTGCAATGTTAAAACAGAACAGCAACATTTGAACCTCTGTAATTACCTTTAGTGTTTAATATAATGGCTGTTAAGTTTAGAAATTTCCTTAAATAAGAGCCTCATACAAATATAGGAAGAGAGGGTTGATGCTTTATGCTAGGTACAGACCCCAAACTATTTTGACCATATTAAGGAATACGCCTTCGGATTTTTGCATTTTGGCACAAAAACCAATTTTTAGGAAAGATCACGCATTTTATGGAGGTAGAAGTTAGTTTCCTACCTTATCAACATTCATTCGCTTAAACGATGCTTGCAGAAGTTTAAAATTGTGAATATACTCATGCTCCAACTTTGCTTGAAATTTTACTTTCTTCAAACTAATGCAGCCTGGAAAGAGCATGTCCATGAACTGGCAATAGGCAGCCCCTGGAAAGAAAGGAGAAAAAGGCTGATGTAAGTCTGACTGTTCCCAGGTGTGACTGAGGATTGTTAGGCAGGAAGGAGCCCCCCCCCCCCCCCCCAGCTGTGTGCTCCTCTCCCCCATGTGCTTACACATCCTTATTCGATTGGGCTGGGAGCCAGAGAGGGAAGGGACCATGCCTCCCTCCCACCACTTTTCCCATTCCTAACCACTGTGACAGTGATGCTGTGTTCACCAGAGCATCCCCACATTCCACAATGAACAGAAATACTTTTTAAAAAAATGTTTATTTATTTCGAGAGAGAGAGTGGTGAGTGTGAGTGGGGCGGGGGGCGGAGGGAGCAACCTAAGCAGGCTTCATGCTGCCAGTACAGAGCCCGATGCAGGGCTCGAACTCACTAACTATGAGATCATGCCCTGAGCTGAAACCAAGAGTCTAATGCTTAAGCAACTGAGCCACCTAGGCACCCCAATACTTCTTGAGAGAGAGAGAGCGAGAGAGAGAGAGCGCGAGTATGCATGTGCGCACCAGTTAGGGATGGGGAAAGGGAGAGAGAGAATCTTAAGCAGTCTCCACACCCAGCAGAGAAAGAGGCGGGGCTTGATCTCGAAACCCTGGGATCATGTCCTAAGCCAAAATCAAGAGCTGGAAGCTTAATCCACTGGGCCACCCAGGCGCCCCCAGAGATATTTTAATGCCAAGGAACTCAGGATAAGAATAACTCTTCTTAGCTTCTATCAGAAAAAAAGGAACATTTTCTTCCCTCTAGATGCTACCTGCTCCAAGTCATCAAAATACACAGATCTGAGAGAAAAACAGAAAGTTTAAACACAAGAAGACTACAAAATTTCTCATGAAATGCATAGCTCAAAAAATAAATATGCAAATACAAATATGCCCAAGCTTTTTTTTTTTTTTTAATTTTTTATTTTTTTTAATGTTTATTCATCTTTGAGAGACAGAGAAAGAGCATGAGCAGGGAAGGGGCAGAGAGGGAGACACAGAATCCGAAGCAGGCTCCAGGCTCCGGGCTGTTAGCACAGAGCCTGACGCGGGGCTCAAACCCATGAACTGCGAGATCTGACCTGAGCCGAAGTCAGACGCTCAACCGACTGAGCCACCCGCGTGCCCTTGCCCAAGCTGTTTCATATCCATCTTGCAAAATGACTTAGGTTAAACTGGATAACTAAACCACCTAATACCCAAAACAGTTGTATACCAATTTAATTCCAGTCTAGAGCAATGGGGTCCTATATTAACATGAAGGATGAAGACAAGGAGACTCTGAAACTTACAGAAGTTCAGAGTCATGCTGTTTATGACTGAGAAATAAAAATAACAGAAATGTTCAATGAGTCCCCTGAGGAAATGGTCAGAGAAAAAAAGATTAAGTCTTTCATATGTATTTTTTTAATGAAGAACTCTTACATCATGACAATTTCCACTAGAAAATCCCAGCAAGATCATGTTTACGGATTCATATCTTCTTAATAGTTAAGGCCGCAGGCATTTAGAAAAGGAAATTCAAAGCCCGAAGGAGAAACAGTAATTGAGTGGCAAGAATGGGAACAAGATGCCATTTCTGTGTTTTGTTGTGTTTTTTTTTTCCTTCTTCAGATCTCTTGGTCTGTTTCTATAATGTGCCCGTGTTGGCCTTTCTGGAACATGAAGGAATTCCCCTCATCTTCTGGTATCAAGGTTTCTGTGAGAAGCTCTTTACTGTATTTGGGTGATTTACCTTTACATGGGAAGAAGCTAAATGATCTCTTATGTCACACAGATGTTGAGCATCCTTTACTGAGATAGGAATCTGAGAGAGAGAGAGAGAGAGAGAGAGAGAGAGAGAGAGAGAGAGAGAGAGAGAGAGAACACAAAGTATCCGGGATCTAAGGGCTGCCTCAACAGGAAGTGGTGAGGTAATTCCTTATTCAGAGGTAATACTATAAAATCATGAAATACAGGCTGCGGTAAAAAAAAAAAAAACCACCTCCAGAATCTTTGCATCTATGAAGTTTCTCCTTAGATGACCACACCCTGAGCGCAAACTAGTAATATTCCCACTCAAGCAGATGGGTTCTCTTAAAAACTAAGTAAAACAAACCCCAACAAAAACCACTGAGGAGGTAAGAGAAACATCATGATCTTGGGGGGCATTCTTATAGCCGTAATTATTCAGGTCTCCCTTTTCAAGTACCACCAGATGGAACAAATTCCAGTAGACGTTCAAACACTATTTTTACCAGAGATGGAGATGTCTATAAATACAACTGTCTCATCACCTGCTTTTTGTAGAGTTATTTTTCTCTAGCATTTAGCATAAAATGTACTTAGGAAGATCCAGATACTTCTGCATTCTTACAAGCCAACCAACCAACTCCCTCACTTCCAAAATTTCCAAAGTACTAACAGCTTTTGGATAAAAAGCAAACTTGAATTCAGAGAGGGGAAAAAGGAAAAGTCATCTCCAGTTCATCTAAAGAGAACCACTTTAATGACCTGGTATATACCACTTATTAATTAGTTAATTAATTAATTAATTTAATTTTAACAGACTGATCCCCTTCTGGGTCACGTTTAATACTTTCTGACATTTTTAATGGCTGATTTTTATATCATGCTAAGCGACTTTCCCAAACCAAGATTAGATATTCACATACATTTTCTTCAAGTATTTTGTGGTCTCAAGTTTTACATTTACATCCTGAATTCATGCAGAATTTATTTTGGTCTAGGACATAAAGGATGGCTCTAATTTTAGTTACTCCAAATGTTGGTGGGAATCTGTCATTTTTGGCATCCCAACACTTGGGCACCTTCCTGTCTGGTTGATGCTACAGTGCCCTACCTCCCATCCCAGTATGGACAGGGGGCAAATATCCTTTTCCCCATCCCCAGCAGTCAAGATGCAGGCCTGTGACCTGGGCTATGCCTGGGTCTCAGAGTCTTGACAGTGACCGAAATACACAGGGGATACTAGAATTTAATCATGGTAGCACTGATGGGATCTAGAGTCCTGGGACAGCAACACAGTGGCATCCTAGTCCAGTAGCACAAGGGAGGCTCTCTTTCCAGCTTTGGCTTGGTTTCCCATGGTCTCTGAGGTACTAAATATCTTTCCTATAAGTTTGTCTCTGCTTAAGCTTGCCAGGATTATTTTCTGCTATTTTCTTTTCTTTTTTTGGCGGCGGGGGGGGGGGGGGGGGGGAGGAGGGTTTGTGAGTGCAGCTTTTTGTTTTATTTTTATTTAAATTCAAGTTAGATAACACACAGTGTAGTCTTGGCTTCAGGAGTAGAATCCAGAGATTCATCTCTTACATATGACACCCAGTGCTCATCCTGAAAAGTACCCTCCTTAATGCCCCTCACCCATTTAAACCATTCTCGACTAGCAACCCTCATTTTCTGCTATTTTCAACCACAAATCTCAAATGTTAAAGTAACCTAGGTGTTGATCATCATCATTTCATAAATAATTTATGTTTTTCCGAGTTAAAGCATTATCTTTACTATATATTGCTTTCCTAATACAGGCATTCAGGTCTCTTTCCAGACTTAAAATAATTTTGGTCTGTCCCAGGGATAGCTCATACTCTTTGCTAATTAAATGCTACAATATGTGTTATTTTTTATAGAATAATTTCCCTTTTCTCAAAATCGTCTTAAACTTTATCATGCATTTATTCTATTTTTGTATTTGTCATTCATGGCATATAGAAAATAAATTTTCTTTGAAAATTAGTCATTTGCTAAGTAACAGCTCTATTGAGATATAACTCATCTATCATAAAATTCAACCTTTTAAAAGTACAGTTGACCCTTGAGCAACATGGGGGTTATGGGCACTGACCCTCCTGCACAGTTGAAAATCTTCATGTAACTTTTGACTCCCCCAAATCCAAACTACAAATAGCCTACTATTGACCAGAAGACTTATTAATAACAGTTGACACCTTCTGTAGGTTATGTTTTCTATCCAATTACTACCTTCTTATAATAAAGCTAGAGAAAATGTTAGGAAAATCCTAAGGAAAAAAATACATTTAGAAAATGTACTGTAGTGGGGCGCCTGAGTGGCTCAGTCGGTTAAGCGTCCGACTACGGCTCAGGTCATGGTCTCACGATCCGTGAGTCCCAGCCCCGCATCCGGTTCTGTGCTGACAGCTCAGAGCCTGGAGCCTGTTCCGGATTCTGTCTCCCCTTCTCTCTGCCCTTCCCCTGCTCACACTCTGTCTCTCTCAAAAATAAACAAACATTAAAAAAAAATTAAATGGAAAATGTACTGTATTTATCTAAAAAAAACCCCACACATGTAAATGGATTGATACAGTTCAAATCTGTGTTGTTCAAGGGTCAACTGTAAACAAATTCTGTGCCTCTGAAGATACAGAATCGTGTATCCACCACTACTATCTAATTCCAGAAGATTTTCATTATCACCAAAATGAACTCCATACCTGTTAGCAGCCACTCTCTCCCTTCCTGTCCGCCCGGATCCTGATAACCAATCACTGATCTATTTTCTGTCTCTACGGATCTGCCTATTGTGGATATTTCGTATAAATGAATCAAAATATGTAACCTTTGTGTCTGGTTTACCTTAGCAAAATCCTTTCAAGGTTTATCCGTGTTGTGGCGTGTACTGGAAGTGCATATTCTGTTCTGTGGCTTAATAACATTTGATTGTAGGTATATGCTACATTTTATTGATTTACTCATCAGTTGGTGAACATTTGGGTTTTCGCTTTTGGGCTATTAGGAGCAATGCTACTATGAACTCTCATGTACAAGATTTTGTGTGGACTTAAGTTTTCAATTCTCTTGGGATATGGTACACCTCTGTTTAACATGTGAGGAACTGTCACACGGTTTCCTATTTTACATTCCCACCAGCAACACACCAGGATACTAATTCCTCCACATCTGCACTAACACTTACTGTCTTTTTGATTCTAGTCATTCTAATAGGTGTAAATTTTGATTTAATTTCCCTAAACACTAATAATATTAAACATCTTTTTCATATGCCTTTTGGCCTTTTATATATCTTCTTTGGAGAAATGTTTATGCAAATCCTTTGCCAATTTTTAAATTGGGTGATTTTTCCTTTTATTGGGAAGGTGAAAAATCTCCATTTTAGATACAAGTCTCTTATCAGATACCTAATTTGCAAACACTTTCTCCTGTCTGTGGATTGCCTTTTCACTTTCTTAATGGCATCCTTTGAAGCACACACATTTTTACTTTTGATGAAGCACAATTACTTTCTTTCATCACTTGTATTTTTGTCATTTCTAACAAACCACTGCCTGCCTAATCCAATATCGTAAGGATTTATACCTACATTTTCTTGTAAAAGTGGTATAGCTTTAATTCATACACTTAGGTCAATGGTCCATTTTGAATTATTTCTTATATATGGTGTAAAGTTTGGGTCTTTGTTATTTTGCATGTAACTATTCAGTTGGGGCACCACTGTTGAAAAGACTATCCTTTCCATTTAATTGTCTTGGCACTCTTGCTGAAAATCAATTGCTATCAATGGCATAGTTTACTATTTCTGGAGTCTCATTTTTATATTTGTGCAGTAACAGTCTTGATTACTCTCTCTCTACTGCACTAACTTTGTGCAGTAACATTCTTGATTACTGTAGCTTTGTAGTCAATTCTGAAATGAAAAGTAGAAGTCCTCCAACTTTGTTTTTCCTTTCCAAACAGGTATTCTGGTTCCCTTGCATTTCCATATTAGTTTTAAGATCAGCTTGTCAATTTCTGATAGGGAGTGGATGATAGAGGCTTGGAAAGTACTGCCATTGTAACAATAGTTAAGTCTAACCCATGAACATGGGATGTCTTTAATAATGTTTTAAAGTTTTCAGTATATAAGCCTTCCACTTTAAAATTTTTATTTTCTTCAATTCTACTATAAGTTGAATGGTATTCTTAATTCTATTTTTGGATTGTTCATTGTTAATGCATAGAAATATAATTGATTTTTGGATATTATCTTGTATATCCTACAACCTTGCTTAACTCATTTCAGTTATAACAGTTTTTTCTTGGCACTTAGGATTTCTTTGCATACAAGATCATGACATCTGTAAATAGAGATCATTTTACTATTTCCTTTCCAATGTGAATGCTTATTTTTCTTGTCCAAATGCCATGGCTCGAACCTTTAGTAGTATGTTAAATAGAAGAGCTGCCAATGTACATCCTTGTCTGGTCGTAGTGGGGGAAAGCATCTAGCTTTTCACCACTAAGTATGATGTTAGCTTCAAGTTTCTCATTATCAGAGGAAGTTGCCTTTTTCCTCCCAATGTTTATGTATTTTTGAGAGAAAGAGCATGGGGGGAGTGGCACAGAGAGAAAGGGAGACACAGAATCCAAAGCAGGCTCCAGGCTCTGAGCTATCAGCACAGAACCTGACGTGGTGCTTGAACCCATGAACCGTGAGATCATGACCTGAGCCGAAGTGAGATGCTTAACCAACTGAGCCATGCAGGTGCCCCAGGGGAAGTTGCCTTCTATTACTTATCTTTTTAACATAAAAAGGTGTTGAATTTTGTCAAATGCTTTTTTTCTGCAATTATCACATGGCTTTTGTCCTTTATTCTATTAAATGGTGTACTACACTGGTTTCTTTAATCCCATTTGATCTAACCTTGTATTAATTCCATTTGATCATGGCATATAATCCTCTCTATATGTTGCCAGATTCATGTTGCTAGTATTTTGTTGAGAAATTGTGTCTATATTCATAAGAGATATTGATCTATAGTTTTCTTGTGATATCTTTGGTTTTGGTTGATACTGACCTCACAAATAAGTTCGAAAGTGTTTCTTCCTCTTATTTTTTGAAAGAATTAGTGGAGGGTTGGTGTTTTTTTCTTTCTTTGTTTAAACATTTGGTAGATTTCACCATTGAAGTTATCTGAGCTCAGGGTTTTCTTTCTGGAATTGTTTAAAAATTACCAATCACATCTCTTATTATATAGATCTATTAAGAATTTCTATTTTATCTTAGGTTTCAGTAGTTATGTCTTTCTAGGTTTTTATCCACTTTACCTAGGCTATTTGGTTTTTAAATATTCATTTCCTAACTTATGAGTTCTAATAAATTTTCAGTTGTTTCTCTTTAGTTTTCTAGGGAGAAATAAAGTGATACATTTTTGTACTGTATTTTTGTGTGTGTGTGTATATATATATATATATATATGTATGTTTATTACATACTTTTTCTTTAACAAGAGTATCTCATGTCCTTCCTCTAAGTCAGTTATTGACCACTGATTTCTGATCCTAAGGAAGTATTTTTCTGAGTTTTACCAAGAGTTGTTATCAGGAAGGGATCCTGAGTTTTACCAACTACCTTTTTAGCAATCATGGAGACAATAAAAGTTTTTCTCCTTTGATCTATTAACTGACCAATAACGTTCATGGATTTCCTAATGTTGAATCATCTTTATATCCTTAGACTTAAGTCCTACTTCGTGATATTTACAAAGTTTTTATTACAGTGCAGGTTTAGATTCACAACTACTTTATGATTTTTGCCCCTATACTTGTGAGGCTGTCTGCAACTTTGTGTGCTTTTGTCCTGGTTCTGATTATTCTTTTAAGTTAAAAAATACATTGGGGAAATTTTCATAATTTTGGGAGTCTAAAAGCTTGTGCACATAAAAAAAAAAGGCTTTGATTAGATTGCTCATGGCACAGTTCGCTAGCTGTATACCCTCAGTTTTTTTCTTCTCTATGCTTTCAGAACCATGTAAGTATCAAACAGGTGGAGTAATTTTTCTCCAACAGGCAATGTGGAAAGAATAGATAATATTAGCATTTCAGGTAATTTCAGGTACATTATGTGATCATTTAAGGTATTCTATCATAGGTCAGATTTTCTAGAGTCAAAGGAACCCCTGAAAATTTTTAAGAAATATCTTATTGACCTTGGGGAGCTATACTTAAGATTTGTTGTCATTGCTCCTGGGTATGTCCACTATGGGTATTTTCAACTTCCAGTTCCCCAAATCTCTACTGCACAAGACACATTATGAAAAGGATACTTTGAAATTAATTGTTGCTAAGAACATGGTTAAGGGTGCTTACTGGGGCAAAAAACTATAGTCATGGCATAACTTGAATAAGGCTGTTGTATTCTCTTTTCTATCAAAGGCTAACCCCTCCAGCTGTGCTGTAGATCCCATCTCTGCTCATCCTCTCATTGAGGTCATGGACTCCAGCTACTCTCAGTCTCTCAGAAATTGCAATGCGCCAATATCATCTGACTTTGACAAAGTAAAAATCTTTCTTAATTTCACGTAATCCTTTAGCTACTATATCATTTGTCTCCTCCTATTCACAACAAAACTTGACAAAGTTGTCCTTATTTCCATTGTTTACCATTCAAACCAATCCTAGTGTCTTCCAATCTTACCAAGTTCCAGTTAAGGTCATCAATAGCTTCTCTGTTACCAAAACTAACAGTCTTTCTTCATCCAACTCAACACCTCTGAATACTGTCTGTCTTGTTGCCCATCCCTTCTTGAAATTCTGTATTTTCCTCCTTAGACAGAATGGGTATCAAAGGACTGATCAATTCAGCAATCATTACTTTTGCCCTTTAAGTCTCAGCCAGCCACAAACCGGAATGCTCTTCATTGACAGGCATACAGATTTTTGGGCCATTTCCTTAACCTTGCAGTAACGGCCTACATTTTGCACAGATCCCACTTCCATCAATTTACGCTAAGGTTGCCATTATTCAGAACACATACCACTCCTTACTAAGAAGACTAACATGTTTTCCTATGAAATCACTATGAACTCCTTCCCCACTCTATAGTGACCTATGACATGGCCTCTGTCTACCTCTCCCTTGTCTAACTTCCCCTTAGGAAGCTCCTTTCACACTGGCTTCCTTGCTGTTTCTGGAACACTTCAGGTCTGTTTCTGCATTATGACCTTTATATAGGCTGTTTCCTCTGGAACTTTACATTCTTCTTGCCATTCATATCAAGGCTTGGATGTCACCTACCAGGAAAGGCCCTCCCATCCTATCCCATCTGAAGGGACTCTCTTGTCACTCTTCATCACGTCACCCTGTTTTAGGTCTATTTTATTAATTAATATGTTACTCTGTGGCTTCCCTTCCCTTGCTGCAATAGAAGGTTCAAGAGAGCTTGCACTTTATCTGTCCAGGTCCCTTCTGTATCCCGAACCTTGATAGTGTGGCCTTTACAATGAATCAGTTTACCGATAGTAGCAGCTGAACCCCAACAAGGGCTAGTCGATGGTAAAATTCTAATGTTACCAAAGTCCCAAATAAGAGTACAAAAAGAGTTGCTACATATTTTAAGAACTCATTGGGGTAAAAATTAAGCAAAAAAGCAATCTAAACTAAGAACTACTCTGGAAACTAAGTGTGCAGAAAGGTGAAACATAAGCCTCCAAAGGCTAAATATAACACACTCTGGTAAAAAGCAATCCAAATTGTAGGATGTTGTGTTTAACAAGATCATGATGGGCCATGTTCTGAGCCTGTGAACTCAAGGCACTAGTGCAGTTATGAGGGTCAAGTTCTGAAAATGAGGGAGTAATTAGAAAGTAAGGAAAATGTTCTGTCTTTGTGCCATGCTATGCCTGCACATGGTTCCAGTTGTTACAATCAAAAGTGACATAATGGAGCTAAAAAGTTTGGGGACAGGAATCCAAAATGAATAGGTGAGGCACTGTATAAAGGCAGAACTCAAAAATGAATACCTTAACCCTCCAAAGATTCAAGGATGTACGATTTAAATCTATGTAATCATGAAAAGCAGGAGAAGATAAATAATCTCATTTCTACCAGATTTAGTATTAGGGTATCAGGATAAACTGACATTTTTAAAAGGAAATGTTCAGACAACAAGAAAGGAAATGTTAATTTATAGATTATACCATGCCAAGAAATAAATGAAAATACCCATATTTATTTAAAATCTGTTAAAACATTCGTTATCAATTTTTACAGAGGTATTTTTATCATCACCATCCTATTTTACAGATTTGGGAACAAAGTTCAGAAAGTCATCCAGCTAATGAAAATAACAGAAGTGGAATTTATACTCTGATCTGAACTTCATTTTCTTAAATACTTCCTCTTCTCTATGCTGCTTCTAGGAAATTATAAGCAAAAATTCAAAGAAAATTTGGAAAATTTCTAGATTATAATTCTGTAAGAAGTCATAAAATGAACTGGAGAACATATGAACCTTTCAGACTGATGTCAGAGGTAGAGGGCCAGCTGTACCTTTCCTAGTTATAGAAGAATTTGGGCTGGACAGATAGTTCATTTACCTGTCCCTGTGTCATGATTTTATATTTTTTAGTACATATACACTCATAAGAACTTCATTTTACATGTTTATGTAATGTATATACAAAAATGTAGATAAAATAGAATACATATACATTATTATCTCATAGCACTTTCCCTAGAAATGTGACCTTGTCTGCAGAGAAGACCTTCAGATATATTGGGTTTTGCCACAAAGAGCTACTCAAATTGCCCATCTGATGTTCTCACAGGCCAAAGAACTATTATATACAAATGTCTGTATCAGTGGATTCAATTTCAACTTTCCACCATCTTAGGTGGTACTGATGAAGGGTCAGAAGAAAGACAACCTTAATTTACCGGACACATCCACACAATTCTATCTGTCATTATAGGTAAAGGACTTCTAACAAAGCTGCTTCAATTAGGACCACAAAGTGGGCAGAGAAGGATAGAGAAATGAGCTGTTGGTCTTTAGATCTAAGCCTTAATCATCTTGAACAGACCATGACCAGGCATCACACCTTTCTAAACCAGCAGTAATCCCTGTCTGCAAGACATCAGGTTTGGATAGATCTCTAAGCTCTAAAGTTAAATGATTCTCCAATTCGGTCACCAACTTCTCTTTTAAGGGATACTTGATGTTTCTGCTAATTAGGAGACAACAATGCTTCATTATCATATGACTAAGTCTTGTCAGAGCTCTTGCTCCCAGCCATTGCCATCTTTTGTCATGGTTGCTGGAGGAGACACTAGGATATCACTGCGTCTGGGGTAATGCTCCCAGGGGCACACACAAACACACACCCCTTCTAGATGACAGTTCTTCCGTGTATTTCTCCTTGAGCTCTTGACATTTATATTCTCAGCAACATAACTGTGTTCTGTCACCTTCAGTAGTTGAATTAAAGAGCTTTCACATTAGAATACTGTTTTTACACAATCATCACAGGATCATTCCGGCTCTATTTGAGCATTCGGCCCTGTCATTCCTTGAACATGGTCTGCAGAAGCATGGCTGTAACTAAAGCTCTCATCTCATGTTGAAGGCAGTATTCTATTCCCCTCTGGGAAATCAGAGCCTCATAACAAGGAAAGTGAGACTGCAAAATACAGGGTTACAGATTTCCAGCTCATCAGCAGAAATCTTCCTACCTACACAAAGACAAGTCTTGAGGAGCTTAATGGTAACTGAAAATAATGCTTTGAAACATTAACGTTTTAAAGGAATTAAAAATCCTCAAGTTAGGCTGCATTTTTCTAATCCAACAAAAGTACGATTACGTTAGTAGTAGCTTTGTTTTTGTTTTTATAGGAATCTCCCCCATTCCTGGCACGAACAGCTGCTTGATAACTTCAGTTACCACAGTATGATTTAACTCCCTTAGAGTGAACTTAGAGCACCGTCTATTTCACCTGCCCTGAGTCACAAGTGCAAAAAAATAAAGATCCAGAGGTTCAGAAATCTGCTTTCAACGGAGCTTGTTCTCTGGAATTCCCATGGTCCTCCACTGAGCTTCCCGCTTCTTCCCACTGTTTGGAGTGATGTCAAATTTTTATTCATATTTTAAATAAGTCCCAAAGACAAGTAACTTTTAAATGGATTCCATAAAGAGGAACAGGAGCGATAACCAGCAGGAAGATTTCAACTCCCACAGACACAGAGAAGGCTCACGTGAACTGTGCCGAGTGCTGAAAAGCACCCCATCCTTACCCTTCTCCACATACAGAGTAAGTTGTCAAAGGACACTTTCATCTCTTCTTTCACACAACAAGAAATACGCCAGCGATCGCTATTCAGGCAGATGGAGTTTTAAGAGCATCAGCAGATAGACTACAAGGCCTTGCCAAACCATGTGGCTGGGCTCTCATCTGATAGGTACACTCAGGTTTTTACTAATTTAGAGGATATAAAACTTTCTGAAGCATCTTGTGACTTCCAAATACTAAGTAACAGAAATGCCAAGTACCGCACAAGAAATATTGACGAAAATAATTATACAGCAAGAGATGAAGTATGCTTACTATGGTGAGCATTTCATAATGTATGTAATTGTTGGTCACTATGTTGTAACCTGACACTAATATTGTAGAATACTTTATTTCAATAAAAATGGAAAATTACAATCTTGTAAGGCTGCAGCAAATTGCAGTTAAAGGTGTTAACATTCTTTGCTTACAGCCTGCCTTCAAGAAGCAAGAATACTTTTTAAAAGGTAATGTTACCTTTATACTGTACTTCTATTAAGAAAATTACAGAGCAATGTCGAAAGTGAGACCTGCTGTAGAGAAAAAACTGATCAGGTATTAAGATTAATGTAGTAAGTTGATTTCAAAGTGCTTCTTCACCAAAAAAGCCATGGAAGAATAAAGATTTTATTTTTCAAAAGGACTGTCAATGTAGCAAAAATCTCCACGTGAAATAGTCCTTAAGATTTTATGTATCATTTTTTTTTCAAAAAATTTAACATTTTTAATTTATTTTTGACAGACAGAGAGAGACAGAGCATGAGCCAGGGAGGGACAGAGAGAGAGGGAGACAGAGAATCCGAAGCAGGCTCCAGGCTCTGAGCTGTCAGCACAAAGCCCAACATGGGACTCCAACTCACGAGCCGTCAGATCATGACCTGCGCCGAAGTCAGGCCCTTTAACTGACTGAGCCACCCAGGCACCCCTACATATCATTATTTTTCAATAAAAGGTAAATTTTAGAGAAATAATTAGAGATTATAATGGATAGAAATGTACAATACACAGAAGAGAGCTGCTATTTTAAGGGCGGTATTTGTGAAATAATTGTTGCAGAAACTATTCTCTCAGTTGAAAATTAAAATGTGAAGAATGCTAAAGTATGACTGGACTATTTCTGGTTGCTTTTTTCAACTAAATGGCGATTACCCTGTAACTTGTCATCTTGTGTTTCAAAGTTTTTAGGAAAAAATACAAAATTTCAAATCTGCCTATTGATACAAAAAAAGATTCAGCCAAATGAAAGAATAAAGAAGTGGGAGATGAAGAATCATCTTCTTGATCTGAAATACTTTTCATTGCTAGTTGACAATCCAGTGCTGGGAACCTGGTTTCACTTCTAGTTTCCACTACCAGTGATTTCCTTTAGGGTGATGGACTCAAATTTTTACCAAAACAAGCTGTCTAACATACCCAGCTTCATACAGAAAGATCTGGCCTCTACATGGGAATCAAGAATGAGGGAAACAGAAGCACTTGGAGCACAGGCAGGCATGGTGTGCAGGACAAAAGGTCACTGGCTTCCAGGGAGTCTGATGCTGAAACTGGCAGCGAGATGTCCCAATAGCTTAACTCCCTGAATAGAGCTAAAGTTAGCATTTGGCATTCCAGACACAGGAGAAAAGGAAGCACAAAAAGCTTTCTTACAAATGAAAAACAAGGTAGAAAAGTACATTTGAAACCCACACTAAAGGGGTCAGTTTTCTTACTAGGGTCATCAAAACAGAAACTTCTGTAAAGCTGTGACATCAGGGGACACAGTTTTCTTACATGTGCATTCGGTATTTTCATGTTGTTTTGTATCACCTCCTCTACTTCAATGGACAGTTTTTTTTAAGTGTTGAAATTACCTATTTAAAAATGGAAGATTTTACTTAACGAAAGCTTGAGATGGCAGCAGGAATCTGGAAAAGATGGGTTTTGTATCTAATTTTTGTGGTTATAGATCACTGCTAAAAAAATGCCAATCCATAGGTGACATACAGGGATTTCACTTGATTAATCAATGAAAAGCCAGTGAACCAACAAATACTTATCGAGGAATACTTACTTAAAGAACCAAGTAACTTAGTTTTGAGAGATGAGACCTAGGAAAATGAGCAAACACACCAAACTGGAAGTCCTAAAGTATATGGTAGAGACAGAAATACTAGAGCGCTTAGTTCAAAAATTTTGCCCAAGAGAAAGCCAAGAAAGAGTAAACAATATTCTCAAACAGATGAAGTCAAGTCCAGCTTGCATGGTCATTTCCAGTCCTCAAATCGTTTAATAACCTTTAATGTTGAGGTTATAATGACCCTAAGATTTTGTACAGCCCTGAAAATTAACATGAGAGAGAGCTCACATCTTGTTGAGGGTGACCTGGAAGAAGAGGAAGGTGGCACTGGGGATGGACCTCAAGGGCAAGCATTCCAAGCAAAGATAAGGAATTAGAGCCTTTGATGAAAGAGGATTTGAGGCAAATGTAGGTGAAGGGTAGGGTGTAATGGGGGTAGATGCTGCAAGGACTGTTTGTAGCAACTGCTCAAAGCTTTAAAAGCCAAGAAGAGAAGCAACTTAATTTGACAGGTAGTGGAGAACCAATGCTTATTTCTGGGCATAAGTGTCTTTATAGAAAAATGCCTCCTAACGTATGCCATTTTTAAGCTCCAGTTTTTTAGAACATATCTATTTTAAGGGAAAATGAGATTAATGGCAAGAAACCTAAAGCCTATACACTCTTCCCAATTTTTCAAGGAATTTCTACGGAATCATCATCCATGTTTTTTTTTTAAAGTTTTATTTATTTATTTGGTGTCGGGGGGAGAGCGCACGAGTAGGGGCGGGGAGCAGAGAGACAGAGAACAAGAATCCCAAGCAGGCTCTACGCTGTCAGCATGGAGCCCGACACGGGGCCTCATCTCATGAAACATGAAATCATGACCTGAGCTGGAATCAAGAATCTGACGCTCAATGCACTAAGCCACCCAGGCGCCCCACTGCCCATACCATTCTATCAACAGTTCAACATGCTAGGCCACTATGTGAATACTAGGTGTTGTCAGCTGATGAAGCAGCTTTTAGTACAGTGCAAGATGGAGTGATAGGAATTGAGCGGCACAAACCCACAGTCCATTTCTCCACAACAGACCACTCTCTACAGTTGCTCTTTCTGTGGCTGAGGTCAGTGTCCCTGGGAACTCTTCCTAGATCTAAGTTATTTCATCTGTTTCACCAAGACTTACAGGTGAGGCCTCCCTACTTACCAGCACGACCCCAACAAATCCAGTCTACCAGCTCTCACCAATGCCAGTAACATGCTCTACTTTCCAGAAGCAAGCATTCCCTTCCCCCACAGCTCCCGGAGGAGAGGCCTGGTGGACAGAGAAACTCCAGAAGGCCAGGTGTGGTACCAAAAGAAGAACCACCATTTAACATTCATGCGGACTGTGACACATTCAAGAATTTTCTATAATGAATTGCTTTCTTTCTATTTCACAGATTTATCTCAGAACACTTTTGCTTTTCTAACAATTTTCTAACAATTCTAGTGTTGGGAGGAATCTAAATTAGTATGAGGAATGTATGAGCATTTACTTGAGGGATTCAATTACAGGACCACAGGAGAAATTAAAAAAAAAAAAAAGGCAAGTTTTTTAAAAAAAAACACACACAATTACATATAATTTTAGAGTTGACATACACATTTTCATTAGAATTTGGCACCTTATCCAGTTTCCTGAAGTTCTTCCATGAACTGTCATACAATGTAATCTAGAAGAAATCAAAGTGGAGAACGATTCTCTTATGGAGGGGAGGAACTGCAGGAAATCGTGTTGGCATGAGTTTCCCATTTACATGCTTCTTATTGTCAAATAATTTGGTCATAAAAGCTTATGAGTGTTAATACTTGGGTAAGATCAAACCCTTGGAAGGGAGGGGACAAATACAGAGAGGTAATTTGCAATCTGTCTGAATTACGTAATGGTTACAGAGTGGAAAAAACCCAATGTGCAGAGCCATGCAGAGTTGCCAAGCAATTCAATTATTTTTTCCAGGTAAGCAATCCTAACATGTCCAAGTATTTGAGGGCAGCTTCTGACACTCCTTTCTTATAATGTCTACATGGTTGATAAGCTGTGTATTTAAAAACATCATTTAGAAAAACAAATAGGTTAGAAAAAGTATTCTCCTTTGAAGAACAAGAAAACTTGAAGCTACTGGTTTGATCATCTTAACTGTGTGGAAACTAGACAGTTTACTAATGGTTCAGATATTCCTGTGCACAAACTGCCCATTAGAGTTGTGGCCACCTGAATGGGGAGACAGGCTAGACATTTACTTTTCTCCCGGGACCATGTTCCACCTTTGCTTTATACTTAGGGAAGCTGGAAAAAAAGGAATCTGAGTGCTCTGGCTACAAAAGTTATCAAGGAGAACTTTAGCAGTAAAGGAATCAACTGGTCTCCACTGGATACGATCTGTATTGTTTTTATATGCCTATATCCCCACATCCCTAGACCTGACACATTGTAGTAGGCACTCTCGATAAGTCTGCTGTCTTTGGGAATACAAAGCCATATGTTAAACAACCAAATGACATCTGAACGGTACCTTTACTCAGGGTACCGCAGTACCTTGGGTGGCGCAGTGGGTTAAGCATCTGACTCTTGATCTTGGCTCAGGTCATGATCTCACAGTTCATGAATTCAAGCCCCACATAGGGCTCTGTGCTGTTGGTACAGACCCTGCTTGGGATTCTGTCTCTCCTTCTCTCTGTCCCTCCCCTCCCCTGCCTGTGCTCTCACTCTCTCAAAATAAATAAACTTAAAAAAATTTAAATGGTACCCTTACTCAAAATCCCCATCTTCCTCTTCTTGTCCTGAATCTTATCCATATTAAAAACCTAGTTTGAATGACATTTCAATTAAATTATGCTTCATAAATATTTACCATCCACTAAATTTGCATGGCTATTTGGCCAAAGACCCAAACAAGGCTAAGACAAAAACCTTTTCTAGACTAAAATAATCTTTCTTTGAATAGCACAGCATTTACTACTTGAAACATTCCTGTCCCTTTTCTGCTGCCTTGAATCCCAATCTATGTTCCAGAGTCTTATGCACACATGTGCGTGCATAAAACCCTGCATCTTTTCTCTGCCTTCAGTAACATTTTCTGCCTAAAATGTCCTTTTGAGACTTGTTACACTTGAATAGAAATTTCTCATTCTTTAAATGTTAGTCCAAATATCACTTCCTCTATCAAGTTTTCTGTTCTTTGTACAGACTTCACTATTTTATTATAATGGGTATGGGAGCCCAACAGCAGGTTGACTTGCATTTTAATTAACAATCTCTCTCCTAACTGACTGGTGAGTAACTCACTAAGACTGGGAATGGTGGCCAATCCACCTTTCTACTGCATTAGTAGGTGTCTACTATGACTATAGACCACTGACAGCTCTAGAATCTCTATTTGGAAAATAGGAGCTGCAGCCTGGGTGGAGTTGGGAAACAGATATGGGAATAAGGGGACAGAACTGGACGGGAAATGGGTGAATATTCCTCAATGTTGCATTAGCATGTCCCTTCATAAAAGGCTAAGAAAATCAACCTTCCATGCCGAAGGGGTTGGATAAGTACTGACAGAGGCTCTTAGCGTAGCTGTTGCAACCCAGGTTTGCTGAACTCAGTGCAATACTGGGAAAACAGTGATACCTTGATGTCTAATTCCTTTGGGGGAGGCCAAGCCTGTAACAAAATTTTTCTCAAAGATGTTACTTTTCCTCAAGAGCACAGAAAGGAAAAAATGAGGATGTGAGGTCCTCTCAGGTACAAGCTTGTTAAATCAAGCCTGGATTCAATGTGAGGAAAGGGCTACATTTTTGAGATTCAAATGGTGGATTGTGCACCCATGTGCTTAAGTGTATTTCTAAGGAGGCATTATCCAGGCTACTGTTTCACTGGCCAAGGATAATTTTGCGAGAGCTGAACAAGCTCTTCCAAAGCGGGTGGTGAAATCTCAGAGCCACCGTGTCTTCCTTGGAGGTAAAGAGTTCAGAGGAGGAGAGGAATTACCAGATACATCTCAATTCTTCAAGCAGTAATAGAAAGGATTAGGATGTGGACTTCGAACTCCTCCTTCTCTAACATCCTAGAGATGTTTAATGGGTTCCTGATTAATGGATATGGGAAGAAAAAAAATCAAACACACACATGTGCACACAGTGAGCTCTCCATCACACCCACAGCTGCCATACATACAGCAAGGAAAGCATAAGGTTGTGATCCAAGGACATCCCAGTTCTAGTGTCAGATGTGAACATTTGGTATCCTCTTGTGTAAAATAGAAATTAAACATTCCTATTCTTCCACACAGGCTGTTATAAGAATTAAATACAAATAAAAGCACAATGAAAATGGTCAAGAGCAATATATAAAAGCTGAGGCCTTAGGACAGCATTATCATGCCCCTCAAGTATACAACTATGCATTATGTTCCTGGTTAAGATCATCGGAGCTATAAGAATGAACAGGATTGGATTGGATTGTTTCAGATATGAAATATGAATCTCCAAAATGCATGTTTTAGATTCAGAGGGCAAAGAACCAAGGAACAAAAGGAGGTCCTTGGCCTCCCACCAGCACAGGAAGGCTATGAACACATTCCCAAGATCCTCCAGTTTATCTACTCAAAAACATCCGAGGGCTTCTCCAGGCCTGAAGTCTTTCCCCAGATAAACATATGAGGCGCTTAAGTAATCACAAGTTCATTTATGAAAGGAAATGACTATTTTTCCCCAATTTTATACTCTTCCTGTTAAAGTCTTTAGATGGTTTTAGCTGAAAAGGCAAAGAAAAAGAGCAATATGAATACAAAATAATGTTTTATAAGGAACATATCCGTCTTGTAAAGTAAATGACAGCTTTGGAAAAATCAAAACAGCTCACAATATATTGGAACACACTTTTTAAAACTTAAGATACTTGTTTTTATACATCTTGGTGAATAACCTCAAAATAAACACACGCTTTAAAAGTAAGCAAACATCTTATAAAACAGAGACAAAAATCCAAGGAGAAGGGGCTCTACAGGTTTCTGATATTAGAATTATGAATTACAAAGGAGCCTTAAAATCTGCCATGTCCTTGGACTCCAGCCTGATGTTTCCCAAACTCTGCACCAAGAGTCCTGGGATCATGGAGTCAGGACTCCAGGCAGTGTACCTGACGGAGTTAATCAATGCTGGGGCTTCTGAGATGCATGCGTAGTCTAGGCCCTTTACTTCCATCAGTACCACCCTCATCAGATGGACTTACCCACATTACAACAGTGCTCATCTCTAGATTCATAACCATGGGTTCACTGATGGTTTTTGAGCAGGTAAAACTCAGTAGAGGCTTACTATAGATTAGAAGAAAAAAGAACCTGAATCCACGAAATTACATGATAATGAGTTTCTGGAATAGCAATATACTTACTAAGAACTCAGACTGCATTCATCTATGACATCTGAGAATTTTCTCAGGTAAGCGAAAATAATGAGATACAAGTCTAGAATTGAAGGGATCACTTTGTACAAATTCATATAATTACTAAGTTTTTGTGATTTGGCTAGAATTCTCAAAGGTAATCATCTGGGTTTCTAATAATATGTCATTAATTAGTTTTGTTTCTGTTAAGATACTATATTTAGTTCATTGTGATTACATGTGCCTTGGTTTTTTGTTAAGTGTAAATACTGCCAGTCTTCAATAAAATAAGCACGTTCCAGGTGATGTGTTTTCCCTAGCCCATTTCCCCAGTGTTCGTCATTACCTATGAGAGACTCCAGTAGAAATGATTAAGTACACAAAGGACGTGTCTGTAGATCTGTGTTTGTGAAAAATATTAATGGAGTCACATAAACTTATCTAGTTAGGGACCTGAACAGTCATCACAGAGGACTGGCATTATGGAACTTAAAATACTCGTTGCAGGACACCTGGCTGGCTCAGTCAGAGGAACATGTGACTCCTGATCTCAGGTTGGGGAGCCTGAGACCCATACTGGGTATAGAGATTACTTAAGTAAATAAAAATTAAAAAAAAAAAATTGAAGTACGTATTGCCTTTCTTGAAAAGAAATGAGCAATTCTATGGTTTCCTGAGAACATCTCACATGTATGCATAGTTGCTTCAAATAGAGTAAAAACAATCTTCGCATACTCCTATGATGAGATCACGAAGAAAAACTCTTTTTCTTAGAGACAACAACATGCTTCACGTATTTAAGGGCTGTACCTAATAAAACACATATTATCTTATCTACTGGTCACCCTATCTGACTCAAGAGGGAGGACTTCTGAGGTCTCTCCCAAACTGTGACCATTTTAAGTCATCCAGGCAGCACCCACCCAACTCCCAAAGAACCTGCAGGAAGGTCTCTCTCCACAAACTCATGACCCACCCCCACCCCTTCTTTGTATACCCAAAGCTCTTCCAAAGCAGCACTTACCACAGTGTTGTCTCTAATCTTTTGCAAGGACAGTGCCCTGCTGTACTGAGCTCCTAGAAGACCGTGACTATGTCTTATATACCTGGGTTCCCAGGGCCCAGCCCAAGGAAAGGCTCAAAACATGTGTGCCAAATAAAACTCAACTGATTATCAGAACCAAATACTCCTTAGTATGAGCTAGATGAAGATGCGGCTGACTGCTTTCAAAGATGTATCTTCCATATACATAAAAAACAAAATTTATAGGGGCAGTTTGATCAATGAAGGTAAAATGCATACATACCCCAACAAACACCCCAACAAAAACACAAAAGCACCAACTCATATTTACTTTCAGTATCAAAGTATCAAGATATATGTAAACAAATTTACAAGGGGGAAAAAAAACTAGAGTATTTCATATTCTGCTCAAAAAACAAACTCCCTTTCATCCTAGGCATTAGTTGGGATACTGCAGTGATAGAACCTGAGGCTGGACCACCCCTACCATTACCCAACTTATTTTTTGCCCCCTTACTCTTTTAATTAGTCAGTAGGCGGAGATATAAAGTAAATGGATTTTAAAATTAAATGAAGTCAAATAGAACTGGAGAAAGAAACTGTCACCAAAGAAAACCCCAAACAAACAAAAAAAACCCTACCTCTCTACATAATACAGCACCAATATGAACAATATTCCATTATAATACAATTACATCTATAATAGTAACACAATCCAGGATGACTTAAATTTCTTACAGCAAATAATAGTCTGATGTTATAAAGCTAAGTAAGCTCTTGAGCTATCAGACACTGATGAAATATCCTTACTTGGTTTCAGTTCAAGAGAGCCAACAAGAGAAGGTCTACTAAATTTAGACTCTGAGCTGATTTCATCACTAACCTGTCTTCCTGAAAGAGGTCTCTGAGGACAAAAAAAAGAAGGCACAGGGGACACCACAATAGAATGGGCTTAACCTATTTAACAGGCACAGACTGCAGCCGAAAATGGTCACAAAGAATATTCTGCTAAGGTTCACAGCACCTGTACAGGCCCCGGGGCATGGCAGACAGCCACACCTTTGTGAATCCCAGAGTGTTTCTGTTGAAGCCTCGCTCCTTCCAGAGAGCCATCAAGGACCCAGAATTGTGAATGTGACTACAGTGACTGCAATATGACCAGCTGAATCCACAAGTTTTCCCAGAAGAGAAAAAATACCAGAAACTTGATCCAAGACAGGGCTTGAAACAATTTGGAGAAGCACAAATTGAAACTTCAGTCAAATACTGGTCATTTCTCTTTCTTTTTAAGCTGGTGGAAAAAAACACCTAAATTTTCCATCGGAAAAAAAAAATAGTTTAATTCAAATTACACTTTACTAAAATGCTCAGGAAGATCAATGAACTGTTAACCAGTATAGTAACACTACAGGCAGTGTCCACCTGACTGGGGTTTGTAGCTCTGAATCTGCAAGTCAGTGGCTTGCTTGTCCTAGGAAGTGGGTGAGGAGGAGGAAGGGAAGGTTGCACAGAGAGAAAAGGGCAGTTTGCACTAGGCTTTGGAGGTATGGGAGAGCCACTGGTCACGTGCTTGCTGGTCAAGCACAGGCAGTGACTCAGCAGTGGACCCAATGACTTTGCTGCTTTAGGTCCCAGTTCATAGGAGACGATGGCAACACAGAAAAATGGATGTCAAAGGAGTGTTTCAAAGGAGATTTGGTGTATTGGAACAGGGGAAGAGGGGTGGAGAGGAAAAGGTACATTTCTTCCACCCCCATCAAACTCCTCTAGCCATTTTTTCCCATTCCTCCCCTCCATATAGTCTACCACCTTTCCTATCACCTCAAGTTGTTAAAGTTGTTTTTAGGGATTTTTAGCACCATGCTGTCCATCCTCCCTCTGTAGTACCTTATAAAATATTCAGTTCACTGGTTTGAGCTGTGTACGAAAGTAAACACAAGGTATCTCAACCCCACTAAAAGCATTAGGAATTTTACAAAGTATACAACAAAGTGTTCTGAAGCTGAATTAACCTAGTACTTCATGTGGTTCAAACTCGTATTCAACTATGGGGAAAGCCACATATGTTGTTCATCTTTAAAACAGATTTAGGTGAGCAGTATAGTGTCCTGTTATTATAGGTAGTATTCATATCCACTGATATACTGCTCTCCATTTTATACAGCCTAATCTTTTACTTGAGACATAAAGGTTGCTTTTCACAAGAAGCGAATGCCAACTAAATACGCACATGATTTGTATGACCCAGATTTACTGTTCAAATTTTTTTTAATGTTTATTTTTGAGAGAGAGAGAGAGAAACACATGCGCTCATGAGTGGGGAGGGGCAGAGAGAGAGAGAGAGAGAGAGAGAGAGAATATCAGAAGCAGGCTCCAGGCTCCGAGCTGTCAGCACAGAGCCCGAAGAACCCTGAGATCATGAAATGAAGTCGGATGCTCAACCAACTGACCCACCTAGGTGCCTCCCCAGATTTACTGTTCAGAGCAAACTTTCATAAGGTGACATCGCTGGGATAAAATAACAGGAGATAAGAGTGAGTCACTTCCATTGTTTTGCAACTTACCACAATCTATTTCCAAGTATTAGACCTTCTCACAACACCTCTCCTTTAAAGAACTTTTAAAATGCTTATATAAGAAACAAAAGCTATATGAAGGCAGAAAATTCTGAAGAAAAAGGAACACAAACATGAAGAAGCCGTATGTTACTTTTCTATGAGCTAAAAAAAAGCTGTCATTTGTTTTAATATTAGCTGGATGGATATCTTTTAGCTGGAAATAAAAAAAGAAATAGAAAACAATGCAAATGGGGAAAAAAATGCCAAAGGAGGACTGCCAGAATTAGAGCATAAGTCTTTGGTAAAAAGAAATAATTTTATTGAATAAGAAAAAAAAATCAGTTTAAATACATGAAATTTTTTTTTTTAATGTTTGTTTATTTTTGAGAGAGAGAGATAGAGAGAGACAGAACGCAAGCAGGGGAGGGGCAGAGAGAGAGAGAGGGAGACACAGAATCTGAAGCAGGCTCCAGGTTCTGAGCTGTCAGCACAGAGCCCGACGTGGGGCTCAAACCCACAAAGAGCGAGATCATGACCTGAGCCGAAGTGGGCGCTTAAGTGAGCCACCCAGGCGCCCCATAAATACGTGAACTTAATTTATATTTTACCACAGCATACTAAAATACAATCACACATAGACAACTGAAGTAATCAAAATAAAAGTTGAAGAGAAAAATACCATCCAAGAATTTGATTACTTTTAAGTATGATGAGGAGAAATCACTTAGGTCACCAGTATTTGTTTGTTCTTGTCCTAATAGCACTGTCCTAGCTGTCTTCAATGTCTTCTAGAACAATGAAGGGTATAAATAAATAAATAGAAAGACAGCATCTTCCTGCTAGATGCCACTGCTGAAGAATCAGAGACTAAATTATGAATGAGGAAACCGTGCCTGATAGATTTTGGATATTTTAACTTCATTTTTAGTGGTTTGGGGTTTCTCTAAAATGCACTGCAAGCCCTTGGCTACAGCACAGAAGTACTTGGGGTGCTTGTTAAAATGCAGATTTTAGGCTTCACATCTGGAGATCCTGGTTTGCCAGGTCAAGGGTCCTAAGAATCTGCATTTTTAAGCAGCCCCACAGGAGATACATGCGTATGGTCCACAGTTTGAGGCAACTACTGCCTAAAATAAGAGACCTCTTCTGTACCCTACGGATTAACATGATTTAAGCAAACACAACAAAACAAACAAACAAACACACACGTGACCCTCTGTAGTACAGAGATCATAGTAAAACCTGTTTCAGAGCAGAAAGGAACCTTTAAATCTACTTTATTCTTCTGAACAAATCATCAGCCTTGTAACCTTAGGTAGCCAGGGAGTCCTCTTAATGACAATTATCTGTTCGGTAGGGAGCCAAATGGTTTCCACAGGTGTGCCATCAACCCACACTTGATAGCAATGTAGCTACAAATGGTTGCAAAATGCATACCAGTGCTTGAAGATAACTGTAGAAGAATCTTTCCAAAAGTCTGCTTAAAATTTTGTTGAATTCGCCTTACTACAAATCTGAAAGATCTGCAGAGAAACTACATATATTACTCAAACATCTATTGCATCTATTACGACTCTATCTAAAAATCCTAAATGGCCCCTCATTGCATTTGCTAGCAAAACCTCTTCGTGGTCATCAGAGAGAAAGCTGTTAGGGGGCTCCTTTACTACCTAACTCCTTCCTTCTGGCCTCTTTTCTATATAACCAACCCTGTTCCCCTTATCCACATGTGCATACACCCACTTTGAGAGTAAGACACATTTCTGTCTTTGCCCCTAGCAGTTGCAAACTGATTTTCATTCCCCCTAAAAGGAGCATTTCTGAGGCAACAGTTATGTGCCAGGTGCTGTGGAGAAACGAACTCCAAGCAATTACGAGGCTGAAGGGATCTGGGTTAGTAACAAGGGAACGAACCGCTAACGACAGTTTTTCCCCAGCAAGTCAAAACTAAAACACCGGAGTGCTCCAGAATGCACAGCAAGAAGAGTGCCATCAAATCTGTGGAGATCTGCAGCTGAGTTAGATGCAACAGGGGTTGTTTCTGACTGTGGCTGTGGGAGTCATTTCAACAGGCCAACAATATATACCTCGCACGTTCTCACAGTCCAAGCTAGCTTTTCTTAGCTTGTGCTCAAGGGCAAAGAACTGGCTGGTGAGCATCCATTATCGACCTCACAAATCACAGGACTTGTTTGAGGCCTGGGCACAGAGAGGGGGAGTAAGGTAATGCGTAGGTTCCAGCCAACCTCACTGTCCTCCTTGGGGGACAAATGATCACGGGAGAAGAGGTGTCAATAGTAGTGAAAGACTGTCCTCTGGTCTGTTCTCAAATCTTGACCTGGAGAAAGGAGAATATATTCCCTGGGAGGCGTTGGACTCAGGCTTATCTGAGGGTGACCACTGGGGGCTTTCCAAATTCTGGCTACACTTCATGAAATCCTTTTACACATGACCCCCTAGGAAAGACAGGAGAAGGTCTTTCTGTTGCACAGACAGCACTACGGCAGCTAAACCTGCTAACTCCCTTGTATCTGTTATGCCTTGTGGAATTTCACATGAACACAGTTCAGGAATATTTTCTAACACCATTTTTATGTCAGAGCCAGGGAGGAAATCTCTTACCTGTAAGTTCACAAGTAGAATACACTTCTTATTTCCAAAGGAAGACTATTTCTTTGATAAACATTCCAAGAATGAATTACTTTATCAGTGGCACGTTTTTGTAACATGCTCCTGCTTTATCATCGATGTTAAATCTTAATTACTTTTTTCTTAAACTCAACATGTATTCCCCACAGACCTACTTTATACCAAGCATGGTGCCACCTTAGGCATCTGACAAAGAATAAAACACAGTCCTGTCCTCAAGGACTCCTGGTTCCTTCAGAGGAGTGGGAGCTGGACCTTCTGGCACAGTGTGGTTAAGTGTTACTCTGGAAGAGTGGGCACCGTGTTTTGGGGGAATCTGGGAAACCCTTCCGAGGGACAACAACTGAGTTGGATTTTAAAGTGTCGATGAGATTTTAACATGAATGAAAAGAAGAAGAAAGACTTTCTCAGCAAAAGAAGCATGAAAACAAGTTATGGGATGCAAAAGGCCATCTGTAGGGAACAAAGAGTATTTTGTGGGACTGAGGCACCGGGGGAGGGGGAGCAGGCAGGATGGGGGGCACGTAGATGTAGAAACTGAGGAGACAGGATGCAGCAAGAACAGAAAGGACTTTATCAGCCATGCAAAAGAATGAATTTTATCCTATAGGAAGGACAACATGGTGTCCAGGTTTTTAAAGAAGGGGTTATAAGACCCAACTTGTGTTTTAGGAACGCAAGAGTGGTGGCTGATGGGATGAGAGATAAGAAGCCTATAAATCCAATTACAAGGCATTACAGAAACCATTCATAATATGCATTGGGACGCCTCTATGCTCTTAGATGCCCGTTATCATCCCCCCTCCGACACACACACATTTTTTAGTTATATCTGAGTTTTGTCCCTTTAATTATGTATCAATACTGATAATTCTTTTTTCCCCACCCAAGATGTATCATCTGTGGTTCATAAACTAATATTCCAGATGATAGCAGTAAACATTTAGGTAAATACAGGCTTAATAAAATAATCTCTTACCTGAACAAAGCTGTTCCACTTTTGTGTAGTTTAAAGATACTATGTCATTAACCCATGCGATGATGTCATGTCTGCTCATAGTCTCTTGGGTTATCGAGGTAGAATACACATTGACCGCCATTCCCCAACTAGAAAAAGACAAACAAGGAAAAAATTAACTCCGGAACATAAAAGATACCCATTTCAAGGTCAGGAACCCTGGTCCAGACTCTAAAATGTCTGCTTTGGCTGAGTCTTTTCTCTTCTTTCTCTCTCTTCTACATATTTGTTATGATACCATTAAATTTCATGTGTTGTTCATGCAGTATTATCCCACACCTCCCCCCTCCCCCGGACTCCCATGTTTTTTAGGTTCTGAGATACCGATTTTTCTGATGTCATTTAAAGTCTCATTTTCATCCTTAAGTCTATGTGTGGTATTAAAAAGGTCCCTAACCGTGTGCGCTACAGTCCCCTTTATCTTGTACACAACTTCACTGTACTTTCATTACAAGCACCTGCAAACAGTGCCTCCTCCTGCACTCCTCTTTGGGGATGTAAATGGGAGCTCCACTGTATCCAGTTGGTCAGGCTAAAAACACAACACCCATTCTTGCCTCCTCCGTCTCCCTCACCACCACATCCAATCCACCAGCAAATTCTACTGGCTCTACCTTCCAAGTATTTTCAAACTTCGGTCAATGCTCACCTGATGTTTGGCAATAGTCTTTTCACTGGCCTCCCAACTTGCACCCTTGCCCCCTCACCACGTGTTCTCAACACAGCAGCCAGAGCTATCCTACTGGCAAAAATCAGATGCTTTCTCTTAATTTAAAACCTTCCAGGCGCTCCTGGGTGGCTCAGTCAATTGAGTGTCCAACACTTGATTTTTGGCTCAGGTCATGATCCCAGGGTCATGGGACTGAGTCCTGCATCAGGCTCCTTGCTGAGCATGGAGCCTGCTAAAGATTTTCTCTCTCCCTCTCTCTGTCCTCTCCCCTGCTTGTGTGCTCTCTAAAAAAAATAAATAAAAAATCCTCCACTGGTTGCTCATCTCAGAGCACAATCTGAAGTTCTTACCAAGCTTTACAAGGCTTTCTACATTCTGCTCCCAGTCACTGTCCCTCACTCCACTCCATCCAGACCAGCCTTGTGACTCTGGCTTGGACTCTCCTCACTTCCTCCTCAAGGCTTTTGCATTTGCTATGGCTGCAGCCAGAACCATTCCCCAGTTTTGAGGTGCACTCTCCCTCATTTCTTTCAAGCTCCCCTCAATGCCACTTCATTAAGGGGCGTCATCATTATCTCCTATTCTTTTTATCTATTCGCAGACACAGGACAGAAGCTCCATGGGGACAGGGATTTTGTCCATTTTATTCTTTGTATACCCCTGGTGCCTAGTCCAGTTCAGACAGAGTAGGCTTTCGATAAAATTGCTGAATGCAGGCATGTGCTCCCCGACTCCCCCCATCCCATGTAAGATAAGCAGGGCAGTAGGTAAGCTACAAACTTACTTTTTTTAATCAGCTTTAAAGAAAACCCACTTCAGAAACAGGCTTCATATAGGTTTCATTAGAAAAAAATTCTCACCTAGCATTCTCTCTCTCTCAAAGCTTTGGACAAAGCCTTTACAAAAAGTATAAAAACATTTGAATAATTTGAAAGACATGTACTGCCTAACTGCATAGATCTCCCCTTTATGAAACTGGGAAAGAAGACTAATGTTAATATATTTCTCTGACCATTTCATGATACCGATTTCCCCAACTTTTCATCAGAGTGGCATATACAGAAAAGGTTTTGTTCAAAATATTTTGTTATCTATAGTTTTGTGTCATTGGTTTTTACAGCTGTTCACACCAAATTCAATTGAAGTAGAGACTTTCCCCATATACCCACCCTCTGTCCCCCCACACACACAGCCTCCCCTACTATCAACATCCCACACCAGCTGGTACATTTATTACAATCAACGAACCTACACTGATACATCATTATCACCCAAAGTCCATAGTTTACATTAGGGTTCACTCTTGGTGTCCTATATTTTATGGGTTTTCACACATATATGACGTGTAACCACTATTGTAGTGTTGCACGGAGTAGTTTAGGGAAACACAACACCCATCTAAAAATCCTCTGCTCCGCTGATTCATAACTTCCTCCCACCAATCCCTGACAGCCACTGATCTTTTTACTGTTTCCATGGTTTTCCCTTTCCCAGAATATCATACAGTTGGAATCATACAGCATGTAGCCTTTTCAGATTGGCTTCTTTCACTTAGTGATGTGCGTTTAAGGCTCCTTCACGTCTTTTCATGGCCTGACAGCTCATCTCTTTTGAGCTCTGTTACACTGTGTGAAGGCACCACTCACTCACTGAAGGTCATCTTGGTTGCTTTCAAATTTTGGCAATTATGAATAAAGCTGCTACAGACATCCATGTGCAGGCTTTTGTTTGGAAATAAGTTTTCAATTCATTTGGATAAATACCAAAAAGCCCGACTGATGGAATATATGATAAGAATGTTTACTTTGATAAGAAATTGCTAAAATGTCTTCCAAAGTGGCTGTGCCCATTTTGCATTCCCACCAGCCATCAATGAGAGTTCCTGTTGATCCACATTCCCACCAGCATTTGGTGCTGTCAGTGTTTTAAATTTTTTTTTTTTAACGTTTAGTTATTATTGAGACAGAGACATAGAGCGTGAGCAGGGGAGGGGTAGAGATGGGGGGAGACACAGAATCTGAAGCAGGCTCCAGGCTCTGTGCTGTCAGCACGATGTGGGGCTCGAACCCATGAACCGTGAGATCATGACCTGACACCAAGTGGGTCGCCTAACCAACTGAGCCACCCAGGCGCCCCTGTCAGTGTTTTAGATTTCGGCATTCTAACAGCTGTACTCTAGTAAAAGAATTTTAATGTTTAAACCTGGTTGAAACCTTGTGATTTTACTAGTTCTGTGCAACATATTAACACTTGACATAATTTTATGCAAAATGTGTGCATAAACTTTCATTTTGAAAAATTATATATATATAAATCCTATTTTGAAAGTTTTTGAACATATGAAAGTAGAACAGAATAACAAAACCAGTTGTCTTCACTTCTTGGCTTCAACAATTACTAATATTGGCCAATCCTACTCCATTTAAGCTACAGTCAATACTCTCCATCCCAAAGCCTACCCTCCATTCCCCAAGCCAGTCTATTTTGAAGTAAATACCAAGCTTATCATTTTGTGTACAAGTATTTCAGTATGTGTCTCTAAAAGATAAGGACATTTGAAAAAACTTCAAATAGCATTATCACATCTAAAAGTAAAAATAATTTCTTAATATCAAATACGCATCATCTTATAATTTCTTCTCCATTTCTAACATATACATGTAAACATATATGTAAATATAAACATATATACATATAAACATATACATATAAATTAAAAAAATATACATATATACATAGTTGAAGGAAGTGGGTTGTCTTGTACAGTTTCCACAATCTGGATTTTGCTCACTGCATGCCATTCTATAAATGGGTCATTTGATCTAGAGGCCAGATATGATTCAAGTTCTAATTGGGGGTTTGGAGGCAGGACTACTTACTTGCAGTGTTTGAACTTCCATCAGGAGGCACATAATGTCTGACTCCTTTTGGGATATTGTTAACCATTAATGACATTTGTTTAGAGACTTCAAAGTGATATTCTGTCACTCATTTTTGATTTACTACCTAGCATAATTCTACAAAGAGAAATTTCCCCTCTGAGGTACTGGTCATATTAACAAATGATTCGCTTTATTGACCATTTTTTTCAAAACAACGAGGTAGTTCTCTAATAGTCTCCCAACATGACTAATGAGGTTTTTAATTCTGAAGTATAATTAGGAACTCCTAGCAAGTAGGTTTCAATCCACGTTTCAACCCACCACAGTCTATGTCTTTACTGATGTGTAAGCTTGTAAGAACTTATTCAAGCTGGTTTCGGAGTTCTGCTGACAAAGTCCTGGGAGTCTCTGATAACTTCTTTGCTTTCTGGGATGGCAAAATGTTCCAGGCCCAACTTGGACATTTCTCACCTTAGGCCTAAAACCAGGAATTTCTCCAAGCGTTCCTTCTTTCTTTAGTCACAAAAGGTAGAGATAAATATTTTTAAGCACGGCGATATATGACAGAAAAATCTCGTTTTACACAAAAATTTTTGAATTTATAAAAGGCTTCTATTTGGAGTGCTTATTAAGCCTACAGCAATAAAGATCTGCTTTCTACTTGCAGTGCGAAAGATTTTATTTTTAAATAAAAATATTCATCCATCCCCAGAAGCACTCTTATCTCTAAAATTCTCTTCCCCTGAAGACCTAAAACAAAAAACAAAACCTCACGATACTGGCATTTCAGATAATGTGACCATTGTTACTACTTTTATACAACATATGAAAGGTTTTTGAGTTTCTGGTTAATAACGTGTGTTGTTTTAGTCTATCATTTATTACACAAAACCATTTGCTTTTAATACCTAGTCAACTTTGTATGACTATGTAAATTATGTAAAATCTCAGTAGAGATAATTCAAAATTTAGAACATTTTTTTTTTTTTTAATTTAGAACATTTTGAACTGCTTAATTTTCTTTTACAGGTATAACTTTTGGCAGTTGATGTATGTTTCTGATGGCTTCTTCTTTAGGCAGTACTGCAAAGCTTTTGCTTTACCATGCAATGTATTGTTGCAGGATGAGGCATCGGGGTCCAGAATTGTGCTAGGTGACATCTAGCCAAATTGGGACAATATTTTTGGTCCAGATGATTTAAAAACAACCAACCACAAAGCAGGAGCAATACTGTCAGGTCTGTGTTTTAGACAGATAATCTATATACAAGTGAGTAGAGATGTTCTGTGGTTTCCTAACAGAAATGTGCAACAAAGGAACAGGTAGCCATGAGAAGAGGGAAGCAGGTCATTCATTTGCTACAACTGCTGTCAATGAATCACATCTCCTCTGGGTGTTTCTTGATAACATTCACCTAAGGGGAACAATCTTTCATATCTAAATAAACAATCTTTCATATCTACAAAAGCAAGTAAAATTGGGAAGACCAGACAAACAATGAAATAGCACCTGATTTTTGCTTCAGAAAAACTGTTAATCAGTTACTAGACTCACCACTCTAGCCTCTGCCACATCCCCTCTCTAACCAACACAGCTGCAGTCCCCAGAATCAACTCACCCCACCCCCAACAGTGACAGTAAGAGCAACCGGCACTAGGGGACCTGTGGGAAAAGCAGAATGGAGGGCAGACCAAGAGTGAGGGTGAGGGAAGGAAGGTTAAGTTTTCCTTCTTTCCTTCCTTCCTTTTTTTTTTTTTTTTTAAAGTAAGCTCTACACCCAGTGTGGGGCTTGAACTCATGATCCCAAGATCAAGTGTCACATGCTCTACCGACTCAGAAAGCCAGAAGCTTCTATTAGGTTTTCTAAAATAAAACAACGACAATGCATCAAATAAATAGATTTCCATACCTACTTCAAACTAATAGCCATGGAACCATACAGATAATTTCTATTTACAATCCATGCTGAGTAGAATATTTTTATCTACCTTCCTCCAAATGTCACCAAGATACTCACAATTCATTTCACTTTGTGGTTGTCTTTTGCTCCCTTTATTAGTTCTCATCTCAAGGTGCAAAGCCTTCTGATTTTTGAGGCAGAGTGCTGGGTCCAGGCCCCCTCTCCGCAGAAGGGCTGGTGCTCTTCCTAACCCCTAGGAAGTGAGGTGGCTCCAAAATGCAAAAAGAATTCCATTCCTGCTTTGCCATCCATGCTTTGCTCTTCCCAATTCCTTCAGCTCCCACTTTTCCTACAGGCGCAACTTCAACATATTCAAGCCTAATTTATTCAGGTGACCACACAGTTCACGGAAGGAAACTGATCTTCCAAGTATTAAACTCAGGGCTGGTGAGAGTGTATTTACTGGTCTTAGCTTTTCTGTGGACACATTCTAAAATCCTAAGATTTCATTATAATTTTTTCACTGCCAATCTAGATTACAATACACAAGTACCAGCTCCTGATTATTCAGAAATGTTTGGATAACACAAGGAATTTTTCTATTATTTTTAAATGATTTCATGCTCCCATTTTATCCTTGAAAGAATCCTATGAGGAAAGCAGGGCAGGAATTATAGTCTTCCCTGACAAATGTGGATACCCAGTCTTTCTGAAGGTAGGAGTTAAAATAATTCATACAAGACACTGATGAATGAAATTGAAAAAGATCCTGACAAATGGAGAGATATTCTTGGACTGGAAGAATATTGTTAAGATGCCCATACTACCCAAAGCAATCTACAGGTTCAATGCAATTCCAATGGCATTTTTTACAGAACTAGAACATAAAAAATTGTATGGATGCACACAAGACCCCAAATAGCCAAAGCAATCTTGAGAAAGAGGAATAAAGCCCGAGGTCTCATGCCCCCTGGTTTCAAACTATATCGCAAAGCTATATTAATCCAAACAGAATAGTAATGGTATAAAAACAGACACATACGGGCCCCTGGGTGGCTCAGTTGGTTGGGCGTTCGACTTTGGCTCAGGTCCTGATCTCACAGGTTGTGAGTTTGAGCCCCACAGTGGGCTCGCTGCTATCAGCACAGAGCCCACTTAGGATCGATCCTCTGCTCATGCTCTCTCAAAAATAAACATTAAACAAAATTTTTTAGGGGTCTGGGTGATTCAGTTGGTTAAGTGTCCGACTTTGGCCCAGGTCATGATCTCGTGGTTTGTGAGTTTGAGCCCCACCTCGGGCTCCATGCTGAGAGCTCGGAGCCTGGAGCCTGCTTCGGATTCTGTGTCTCCAACTCTCTGCCCCTGCCCCACTTGTGCTGTGTCTCTATCAAAAATAAATAAAGTGTAAAAAAAAAATTTTTTTTAATTTTTTAAGAAAAGACACATAAAGCAATGGAACAGAATAGGGAGCCCAGAAATAAACCTACACATATATGTATGATCAATTAATTTAAGACAAAAGAGGTAAGACTATACAACAGGGAAAGACCATCTCTTCTATGAATGGTGATGGGAAAACTGGACAGCTACTTGCAAATGAAACTGGACCACTACCTTACCCATATACAAAAATTAACTTACAATGGATTACAGAGTTGAATATGGGATGTGAAACCATAAAGCTCCTAGAAGAAAACAGGTGGTAAGCTTGTTGGTCTTAATGTTTTTTTTCAGATCTGACTCCAAAGACAAGGACCACAAAAGCAATGATAGCTGAGTGTAACTACATAAAACTAAAAAGCTTCTGCACAACAAAGCAAACCATCAACAAAATGAGAAGGCAATCTACTGAATGGGAGAAGACATTTGTAAATGAATTAAGCAATAAGGGGTTAATATCCAAAATATATCAAGAACTTCTACAACTAAGTAACAACAAACTAATCCAATTAAAAAATGGGCAGAGGAACTGAATAGACATTCCTTCTCCAAGGCATACAGATGACCAACAGGCACACGAAAAGGTACTCCACCTTTTTGATGATGCCCACCATAAATCGTCAGGGAAATGAAAATCAAAACCACAATAAGATATCACTGCACGCCGGGGCACCTGGGTGGCTCAGTCGGTTTAGCGTCGGACTTCAGCTCAGGTCATGATCTCGCAATTTGTGAGTTTCGGCCCCATGTCGGGCTCTGTGCCAACAGCTCAGAGCCCGGAGCCTGCTTTGGATTCTATGTCTCCCTCTCTCTGCCCTCCCCCATTCGTGCTCTGTCTCTCTCCCTCTCTCAAAAATAAACAAAAACATTAAAAACATTTTTTAAAAAGGTATCACTGCACACCTGTTAGAATGGCCAGCGTCATAAAGACAAGAAATAACAAGTGTTGATGAAGACGTGGAGAAAAGGGATCCACACACAGTGTTGGTGGGCATCAACTGGCGCAGCCACCATGGAAAATAGTATGGAGTTCCTCAAAAAATTAAAAATAGAACTATCATATGATCCAGCAATTCCACTTCTGGGTGGTTAGCCAAAGAATACAAAAACACTAATTTGAAAAGACACATGCACCCCTATGTTCACTGCAACATTACTTATAATAGCCCAGACATGGAACAATCTAAGTGTCCATGAATCTTAACGATGTGATGATACACACATACACGCACACACCAGAGCTACTCAGCCACAAAAAAGGAAATCTTGTCGTTTGTGACAACATGGATGGACTATGAGAGTTTCACACTAAGTCAGACAGAAAAGACAAACAATTTCACTTATAAGAATGATTGACAAATGATTTCACTTCTAAGAAAACAAAACCCAGACTCATAGAGTGAACACAGTGATAACTGCTACATGGGAAAGAGGGGGTGCCTGTGAAATGGGTCAAGGGGGTCAGGAGGTACAAATTTCCAGTTATAAGTCCTGGGGATGTAATATATGGCATGGGGAATACAGTTAATAATACTGTACTAATTCTGCACAGTGACAGATAATACCTAGATTTCCAACTGACCCAGCCAGGCACCCCTCAAAATACTAATTTTAAAGTTTACTAATTTCCAAAGACTCAGTCAAGAAATATAAATGGCTAAGAAAGGTAAGTAATACCAAATTCTACAAAATAAAGAGAATACACTGTGCAAGGTTTATTCTGTTTGGATCGTCAGCATGTCTTCTACACAGAAACAACAGTTTATTCTTCCATAACCTGCAATCTGGCCTCCGGGCCAGAAACACTTCTTTTTGTGCCATCCGTGCAGAAAAGGAAGCCCTCTACTTTGTGGCTTTCAGTCAGATTTTTAACCAGATCACTGTGTGTTTAAAACCTAGTAAGTACAGCACCACTGAAAGTAGACAGAAGACAATTCTGAAGCACGATGGTCTTTGGGACACCATATTTTGACTGGCATTTAAATTTTAAAATGAACTCGCATTCACTGTTCCTACTTAAAAATAAACCAATAACCACAATATATTAATACACGGTTTTCATGATATTTGGAGGGTCTTTCTGCAAAGCTGGCTATAAATCTATTTTGCAATCAGGAGAAAGAAAAACACAGAAAAACAGAAATCCCTGTGTACCTCCAGCACACAAAGTCACAGTTCTGACTTGCCCATGGAGAGTGCCTTCAGAAAAAGGACAGCCTCAGGCCGGGGCCAATGTGTTGATTTTGTCTCTGTATTCAACACGTGGTGGTGGGCAGGGCACAAAGAAGTACAGCCAGTCTATGCTTTGCAGCCGTTATTCAGCCATATAAATTAGAAAGTGCATTTCTGCTTACTGAAACAAAAGGAATTTTATGGGACAGACTTGAGTTCGCCTACTGAGCAAAGCCTGGATAAAGACTTGGCAAGCCCCACACCATGGAAATCAAAGCATGAATTTTATCACCTTACCAGTTATGGGCCCTTAAACCCATTACAAAATATCCTACAATTTTGTTGTCCAAGAATAAATTTGGCAAGGTTTGTGAATTATTGCAGAGGAGCGTCTCTCTAAATTTTGACAAATACAGAAGATGTCCTCTAGCATCATGTGTGGCCCTTAAGTGAAATTATTTCTTCCATAATTCATTTTCTCTCTGGGCCCCAACCTAACCCTTACAAATAAATCACAGCCATACGTGGGGGGTGGGGGTGGGAGGCAGCGAGTTTCCTCATTTCCTCCCTTCACACATGGACCGATCACTCCCTTTTGAAGGAAATAGTGTTTCTTTGGGCAAGGCTCAGGATAAGCCAGGTGTCCCAGGATCCTGGCTCTGGTCCTGTTTTGGGTGTGCGGCTATAAGGAGAGGAGTCTGAGAAATTAATTTTGGAAAGGAAGCATGTGGAACTTATTTTGATTTTGATTTCTTCCCCCTACAACTAACGTCTGAGTCTGCCAGGCTTCCCAAGTTTAGACACGACCATCTGCAGAAGAACAGCCCTCTCTAAGTGGTTGACTACTGTAGTCTGCTGCTCTGGTAAGGAGGCTCCGTTTGGCTTAGATTGAACCCAAACCCATTCTGAAGCGGAACCATTAAAGCACCTTCCTGACATAAGTTACCTTCTTCATGCCACTGCCTACAGGAGTCTGAATGCAACTGGAAACTTCACATGCGATATAAAAGGTTCTGAAAATTCAACCCACTCTATGCCAATACATTCCATTCACACATTTTATACTGACATCTGACAGCTATACCCATATTGGTGACCGTCTGTCTTCTCTCTCATAACAATCTTCTATTTGCAACACGCTCCCCCATCACTGGGAGAATATACCTCTACCAGTCTAGGCTAAACACATGCAGTGCACCCTTCACCTGGTTTCACATAAATGAAAACAAAGAGCAGCCTGGGAAAGAGATACAAAGAATAATGGGGGTTTTTCTTTCACCTGAGAAACTTACTTTAGTTTGAGCACATAAGGATTCCTGAAGCCCTTATAATAATCCATAACCCAAGTGGTTTCCTCAATGACATTTAAAGATTTCACTGCTTCACAGGAAGCCATGTCCCGCTGACCAGGTATTAATGTTCATTTCAAAGTGTCTCAGAAGTCGTTTGTACCATGTCTCCATACGTGCCAAGGTGGAAGAAGCACCAGGGAGCCATAAGAACACCTTTTGTTTACCAACCATTGGACTTACACGTGGTCCAGGTCAAGGCCTCACTTTTAGTTCTTGTCTCACATGATGGGTGGGTCTACTCTGCCTTCAGTTTTTAAGGTTTGTCAAGGTTGGCCTGTTCCTACTACCAGGTAAAGAAAGGGTGGGGGTGGGGGTATGTAACTTCAAACACACTTGCAAACATAGCTTTTGATTCAGAAGTAATTTTGTGTCCTTTTAACAGAAATGGCCATTTTGCAAATACTTCAAAGGATTCACAAATACCATAAACGTTTACAAAGAGATTTAGCCAATCGTTGGCTCTATTTCCTTCTCTTACAAGTGGCATCATTCTAAAATAACCTATAAATATTTTGAAAACATGAAGCCCAAGGAAGAAACCCCAAGTTTTCTTCCAAGACCACTTCTGCATTAGAATCTGTGTTATCAACTCAATCTGAGGGGAAAAAGAGATTCAGTTCCACAGCAGACACTTAAATCAGGGAGTTTTCATTTGAAAAGCCTTGTATCAACACGACACGATTCTGCCTGAGTGCCTCCTTCCTGGCTCCCTCTCTAACAAAAGGCGGATGTGAAATCTCCCGTGGCTGTCCCTCATAATGAACTGGGCATCAGCAGGGAGTGACGTGTAAATGTGTCCCCTGAACCAGAAACTTCCCTGCTTTTCAGCTGTGCATAATTCATTCTCTAGATTCAATACCATGAGGAGTAGGATTTAAACATTCCACCAAGGAAAGACTATCTCCAGATAATTCTCAATTCATCACTTTCTCTTTACTTGTGACCTGAAATGTGGGGGCAGGGACACACTATTTGTATGAGGAGGGAGATCAGGACCTGGTGAAGCTAGAGTCAAAGAGGGTATCTCTGAAAGACAAACCTTGACAAGATGAAATCTCCCTGGAGAGACATCAGAGAAACCATATTGAGTTTCATTTAAAATTGGGTATTAGAGCTTCCATTTAACTTGTGGAGTAACTGACGGATGCATGAATTGTAGGGCTGGGATGAGAATTTAAGAGGTCATTTATTGTCTTCAGGTAATAATAACACACTTAAGCCGCTGTGGGCAGATGTGCATCTGTTTTATTTTTACGGGGCTCTGTGACTGTTATGGGATTAGACACACAACACAAGACTAACTCCTCCAGGCACGGACCCTCCCTGGAGAGCTCCACCAGCCTGAGAAGCAGAGCTGAGCGCAGTACTGACCCCAGACAAGGACGACAGAAACACCAGGACATGGCCACAATGATAAAACACACATATTCTGTTAAAACGGATACTGCGATGTATTTTCTCAAGATTAGGCTATTCACCACGTAGAGCCGGTGAAGAAAACCAACGAAAGGAAAACTTTACTATTAAGCTGCTTGGAGCAAACATGAGTTTTATCAGAGGCCGGAGTTGCCTGCTTGTTATTCCAGGCTTTTCTAGGCAGCCCCCCGCAATTATTAATGTGTTCTTCGGTATCAGTCATCACTCAATAATAATGCTTTTAATGTGTGCACAAAGTTTCACTTAGTCTGACACTCTGAAGTCTTAACTCTAGCTAATAACTGCCACCTCTCAGTAAATATGAACAGAAAATACTCTTTTCTTTCATGATGCTCCTATCTTTTACAATTAACTGTTACTTTTAAAAACAGATTCAATTTGCTCTTGCCGTATCACCACCATGTATCCCAAGTACAATTTTTTTCTGAGAGAGAGAATGCTCCAGGGCATGTGTATGAGTGCGGAGGGGGAGGGAATGACTATATATTTTTTTTAACATTTATTTATTTTTGAGAGAGAGACAGAGTGTGAGCAAGGCAAGGGCAGAGAGAGGGAGACACAGAATCTGAAGCAGGCTCCAGGCTCTGAGCTGTCAGCACAGAGCCTGATGTGGCGCTTGAACTCACGGACCACGAGATCATGACCTGAGCCGAAGTCTACGCTTAACCAACAGAGCCACCCAGGTGCCCCAAGAGAGAATGAATATCTTAAGCAGGCTCCACACCCAGCGCAAAGGCTGATGCAGGGCTCAATCCTACGACCCTGGGATCATGACCTGAGCCAAAATCAGGAGTCAGACACTTAACTGACTTAGCCACCCAGGTGTCCCCCAAGTACCTTTTTTTAAAAAATAGAATGATTAAGGGGCACTTGGGTGGCTCAGTTGGTTAAGGGTCTGACTTCGGCGTAGGTCATGATCTCATGGGTTCATGAGTTTGAGCCCTGTGTCGGGCTCTGTGTTGACAGCTTGGAGCCTGGAGCCTGCTTTGGATTCTGGGTCTCCTTCTCTCTCTGCCCCTCTCCCCCGCTCACAATCTCTCTGTTGAAATAAACATTAAAAAAAATTTAAAAATAGAATGATTAAAAGATTTCTCCAATCACCTGTGAAAGGAGTTTCTATAACTAGCCTTGAAAATCCACCTCCATTGTGACAGCCATGTCATTACCTGCCTGAACCCCATTAGATACTATTCAGTAGGTGCCTGACTTAGCCTGAGTGCCCACAATATTCTAAGTAGACAAAACAAATAAATACGACTTTCAAAACAGCATATATATGTTTTGATGTTTTTAAACTTGGAATTAATGAGTCAATAGTTATAGCCTTGAAATGACTTGGAAACTTGGCTTTTATCCCAAGAATGAAGAAATTTTTGAATTCTAAAACAGTTCTTGGTGGCATGTGTGATGTTCACCGATATGAAACTCAGCTGCATATAACAAAAGAGTAAAAGGCCACGGCCTTACACACACACACACACACACACACACACACACACACACACACACCAGGCATACATTTCTTCTTATGGTCAGAAGTGCAGATGATTATAGCTGATTCTATTTGCCTAAATGTCCATCTGTTTCAAACAGTGGGTGGCTTGGTCCATGCTCTGAAAATAATTTCAATGACCCAGAGCTCATTCCCATGCCACAGCGCTTGGCTGGTTTCCTCAGGGCACCAACTTTTGCTCAGTGCTCCCCCTTACCCCCGCCCACAACTTGGCTCCCAGTCCATCCACTCGTTCTTGACCATATGCCTTCTGTTTATTTTCCCAGCCCTACTTGGCCCTGTTCCCTCTCACCCTGACCTTAGCTCTCTCCCATGATCCAAGTCATTGCCAGTCAGGTCCCAAGTGCCCCTACCACTCCCCCCAGCATAACCCCAGGCCAACCCTTTAGGGCATGGGTGAAGCACCCACCATGGAGGACGATCATGCTCAGTCATTAATCCATCACGCATACTATTAGGTGCATAAGATATACCAAAGAGTATGTGATGGATATGCCAACACTAGGCAAAGTTGTGTGTTAGGTAAATTGTTTTCTTTGGTATTGTCCATCTCCCCCCTTCCAGATTCCTAGCTACTGTGTGCTCTTGGTAGTGCTGACCCCTCCTCAGGTACTTACCACTTTCAGCTGTCTGCCTTCTCTAAACCTTCTGCTAAGAAAAAAGCAAATGAGGGATGATAGCTTCAAGGACAAACCTTCAAGACCTTAGGCAAAGGAAGAGGTCTCTCCCAGCACTTAGCATCTGCATCTCGTGCTTCAGATTCAGCTCAAATCTAACTCCTAAGCAAGCCCTCCCTGACCACCCTCTCTCTGAAGGGGCTTCCTCCAAGTATTCCCACATCACACTGTTCTTGTCTTTGTGCTACTAACTCAGTCTGTCATGATCTCATCTGTTTGTTGTCTGTCCACTACCTCCTGCCCCCACAATGTAAGCTCTGCAAAGGCAGATCCTTTATAGAATGTATTTTGTTTACTACTGTATCTCCTTTGTCTAAAGTAGGCATAGTGGGGGCACAACAAAAAGTAAATGCCCAATGAATGTATGTGTGGGAGAGTTTCGTGGGGAGGGGATATTCACAGGGTACCTAAAATCATACCTCGTAAGGCAGAGTATGTGAGATAATTAGGAGGGAATGCATTAGGGTTGATCGGATTCAAGGCCTCAGTGTTCTAGGTCTAAAAAAGAAAGAATCATGCAGAGAAATGTGCCATCTTTCAGGTCTCCAACATGGATATGAAAAGCTCAGTAGCTGGATTGCAGCTTCACTGAGCGCACTGATCTAGGAAGCAGGGGCATTGGCTTCTAGGAGCCGGGTTCGTAAACTTGGGACACATGTGCCTCGTCTCTTCAGATGTCTTTTTCTTCACCGGCGTGTGTAACACACATTTTCTCCTTTCGTCTGCACAGCAGTGCTACGGGATAGCTACTGCTCTCATGCCATGAGGTAGGAAAAGACACACAGACTCTGGTCTCGTGACCTGTCCACTCACCGCTGAGTGGAAGGACAGGGATTTGGAGCCGGGGCAGATTCTAGGATTCTTGATTCTCTCAACAAAGCCCCTTTCTACTCTGTCATTAGAGTAAGTGGGACGTAAAAAGAACTCCAAACGGCATACAATTGTGTTCTTCAATAAAACCATTTTTCCTTTTTATAGCTCTACCAAGGCCTCCTTGTACATTTTCACTTTAACCAAATGAGTTTTCCTGAAGAAGAGCCCAAAATGTAGAGATTTGGGTGACTACTTAGTTTATTACCGGGAACAATTTTGGCTCAAAAACCTGCCAGCTGTAACATATAAATATGCTATGCTAATATTTTAGGAATCACCGTATTTTGCATTTCTGGTTACTACTTATCTCAGACTCAACTATCTCAATATGCTTTTGTATTAGTTTAGTCAAAATGGATAGAGAGCACGTACATTACCACTTACAATTTTTTTCCAACCCTAATAAAAGACATCAGTGTCTTGACTACATGTTTAGAGAAATCTATTTGAAAAAATACATCTCTTGGTATTTCACTCTTAGAGGCTGGTGCCTATCCAAAGCTCTTTATTATGGTAAAATTCATTTTTAAACTCATGAGAACATTTTGAAATGGAAATGGAAAGTGAAATACCAATAAAATTAAGACTAAAAGGATGAGGGATGTGCACGCCAGTGTTAAAATATATTCTGGTAAATCTGACTTCAAAGTGGCTAATGTACCTCCATCTCCCTCCAGCCCTGTTCATGCGGTTTAGTCTTAATTCTTCTCATAGTAGACTCTGACACAGAACCAAAATGGCCAATTGGCAAAACAGTATAACATTAAACTTCATAAATATTACATAAATGTGACAAGGTACTGATGAACTTCTCCATCAAACTCATGCCCCGCCCCAGAGAACATCCTGTGAATTACATACAAGATGGCTGCACATTAGGAGAACAGGAAATGTAAATTTCAGTTATTTAAGCTAAGATTAGTAACGCTCAGCTAAATGGGTGTTTCAATAGGGAAATGCTATCAAAATCAGGCACACACTTTTGTCACCAGTTCACCAAGCCATCGTTCCCAAAACTTCCTTTCCCAGGTAAAAGGATTCACAGTTTGTTCAGGGAATGGATTTCTTCCCATCTCCCCGAATTCTACCCTAGAATCACAGTTCATCCTTCTCTCCTGTCCCTAGTTACTCGTTTGGGCAACCAGATACCAATCCTATCTTCCATGATACTGGAGTAGAAGAGGTGTTTGTTATTTGTTTTGCATTTATTTTTGATAGAGTGAGTGAGTGTGAGAGAGAGAGAGAGAGAGAGAGAGAGAGAGAGAGAATCCAAAGCAGGCTCCGAGCTGTCAGCACTGAGCTCGATGTGGGGCTCGAACTCACCAACTGTGAGATCATGACCTGAGCTCAAGTTGGACGCTCAACTAACTGAGCCAACTAGGCGCCCCTTGTTTTGCTTTTAAATCAATGAACTCATTTGCCATTTACTCACTATAATGAAGAGGCTAACAGACTTTTGTATCAGATGTACCCAACAAAAATCAGTTTACACACACACCTTTCAATACCTCTTCACTCTATTGCTTTCTTACAGATCAAAAGTTATCACACTTCATGCATCAGTGTGTTAATACTATAATTCCCCAAGAGAAGTGCAGATACTGAGCATTTGAGTCAAGAGTGGATAAAACTTGCGCCATGTCCAAGCTGAAAAAGGTACAGCAACAACAGGAGCAGATTCATGGTAAAACCCTCAGGTTTGGTAAAGAGTGGAAGCACAGAAGTTTCTTGAAGTCTCCTTTCCTTTTTTTTTTTTTTTTTTTAATGTTTATTTTTTAGAGAGCACAAGCAGGGGAGGCACAGAGAGGGGGACAGAGGATCTGAAGTGGGCTCCACGCTGGCAGCAGGAGCCTGATGTGGGCTCAAACTCACAAACCGAGAGATTATGACCTCAGCTGAAGTCAGATGCTCAAACGACTGAGCCACCCAGGTGCCTCTGAAGCCTGAAGCCTCCTTTTTCTTATTCGCACTTTTTCAGTCTGAGGATTTACAGGAGCAAATGACAAAATTTAATATACTGTTGTCATTTAACAAATGTGGGGGATCATGGTCTCTATAGAGTTTAGAATGTTTTGTTAAACTTGAGAAAACTACAGAAAGAAAAAAAAAACCCAAGCAATTCATGAGCATTCAGCATAATTAAGGGAAAGCAAATTACTTAAGAGAAGCCCATATGAACGTTTTGACTAAATAACTAGAGCTATTACTGTAGACAAAGTCTGAAGAATAAGAAGAGTTGGTGGATAAAGTTAGTTCTAGAATAGATGTTGTATGTTAGGGGTTACCCAGTATTTGAGCCAATGTAACGAATGAAATTTGGTCAAGTGCATCCCCATCTTGTCCCCATGCCTAGTTTCTGGGTTTAGTTTCTAGAATTAATTTGACTTAGAGACTTTAAAACATTTAAGAAATTAAATTTGAATTCAACAATTGAGCATACTTTTTTTTTTTTTTTTTTTTTTTTTTTTTGCCTCTCGACTTAAACACTTGATATTACGCTGGTTGACCCAATGTCTTCAAGACGTAGCTTACATTATTTCAGTTTTGGCTATTGATAGTATACTAAACACAATAAACCTAATACCATAAAATATTGACTCATATATGTATTTGTGTGTGTATATATGCTATGAAAGAGTCTTAAGATTAAGTGTTGTCGTTTCATTAGACAAAGTAAAACTCAAAATGGGACATTAGTAAAAAACAAAAACTTTTTTTTTTTTTCAAATTTGAGAGAAAGAGGGACAGCACAAGCAGGAGAGGGGCAGAGAGAGAGAGGGAGAGAGAATACCAAGCAGGCTTTGAGCTGTCAGCACAGAGCCTGACATAAACCTCGATCTCATGAACCATGAGATCAAGAGTTAGATGCTTAACTGAGCCACCCAGGTACCCCCAAAAAACTCATTTTTTTTAAAGGTAGATGTCAAAAGTGTTACTTTAAAAAATGTTTTTTATATTAAGTCAGTATTTTTTCACTATAGAAAAAGTAGAAATGAAATTAAAGATGTCTTTTACCTTTTATAGGAGTGTGTGGGGTATGTGTATGAATTTTATATGCACTTATTAAAATGGGTATGTATACACACACACACACACACACACACACACACACACACACACGGTTGAACAGTGACCCTCCAGAATTCACATCCACTTGAAACTTTACTATATGATCTTATTAGGAAACAGTCATGGCATATGTAATTAGTTGGAAGTTATACTAAGAAGGCCATGTGGAAACAAAGACACAGACACACAGGGAAGGAGGTCATGGAATAACAGAGGCAGAGATTGGAGTGAGGTAGCTACAAGCTTCGGAGGGAGCACAGCCCTTCCAACACCTTCATTTCAGGATTGTAGTCTTCACAACTTTGAGGGAATAAATTTCAACCCACCCAGTTTGTGGTAATAGGTTACAGCAGCCCTGGGAATCAATACAGTCCACACACACTTTTGTGCTGATCGACTTGCTCCTCTTAATGTATTGTGAAAGCTGTTGTATCTTCTTCATGTGCAATATGTGTGCTACATTTCATTGTATAGGTGTACCACAATGTACTGGCTTCCAGAATTTTTATGGTAGCCTGTTTAATTCCAAGAACTTGTAGTTTGGTCATTTCCTCTTTTGGCAGTTTATTATTTCAAGACATCAGAACTGGTGGTCACTTAAATGCTAATGACGACCAAATCATTGTTGGCTCACATAAAAAGACAAGGACGTTTTTTCATGTTCCAGAATTCTTCAGGTGATTTTTGGCAGAGGTTCAGGTGTCTGCTAGTTAGAGTCCTTTAAGCCAAATGGACATTACTGGTTCTGGGCTCCCGTGTTAACAGGAAAGGAAACAAGCAATCATCTTATAAAAAAAAAAAAAAAAGTCATGTCCTTGGCCATCGTAAACTAAGGGAATCACAGGACGTCCTGTCTAATGGTATTTGGCTTCCTTTCACGGAACAAGCTCAATTAAAGCAAAAAGAACACACTCAATTCTCAAGTGATATCTGAGTGGCTGTGACCTGCTCTGTCCCAACTAGACCACAGAAAATAATCATCCATAACCTAGACTGCAAGATTACTGCTATCATGGAAGCAGTAACTCATCTGGAATTTGGCCTGAAGGTTTTGCAAGAAGATGAATAAACGACAGAGGAAATAAGTTAAGCTCACAAAATGTACTAGGAGACCTAGGGCATTTGTGAAGTCATAAGAGATTTTATAATATCTTTAGATTTTGAAACATATGTGGTTACGAAAATTTGGCCCTTAGCTGCGAAGATTCTGGAAGCTAAGCATCCCCACTCTTCTCAAAAATCACAAGGTCCCTCAGTTGATCCTTTCAGGTAAACCAAAGATTTTACTGGACATTTGCTTCCCAGTTTCTCAATTCTACTTAAGGCAATTTCTCCTTGGGGGTTTAGAGAAGTCTGGAGTCAAACTAACAACACCAAAGCTTCCAAATTAAGAGAATGCATCGAGGAAGAACTGCGGGATGTTTGCCTCTGAGTTAAAAAAAAAAAGAAAAAGAAAAAAGAAAACGGAGGGCATCTTATGCTTAAATACCCTGATTTTTAAAAGTATGAAAATTGTTCTTTGCTACCTTTAAAAGAGAAAACATTTCTACACACATTTTCCTCAAACACAGGAGTGGAAAAGTTGATCCAACATCAAGGGGACACTCAATGCAAAGAAAAAAGTATCTACATAATTACTGGGTTCTTCTCCACAGAAAAAAACATCCCCTAGCTATCCAGATGCCAAGGAAAACCTAGCTCTTAAATTTAACTCACTCATATGCAACTTTTAAAGTGGGTGTAGTAGTCGTTCTGCCCACCCCCCGAAGTAGAAGAATGATCCTGTTACCTTACTTTTTAAAAGTCTATTTTAATAGAGTCTGTTATTACATACCTACAGAGAGCTGGACCTAACTGCTAGAAAAGGCACTGTAGACAAAGACCAGGTAGATCAACTCTTCTTTTTTCTTGAGGAGTTTGTATGCAGGTGAAGAACACAAGACCCGTATCCATTAAAATCTAAGACAAGACTATATTACAATATCTATAATACATTTTTATAATCCCCTTAACAACAAGAAGATAAAACACCTCATTTTAAAAAACAGGCAACTGATTTAAGCCGACGCTTCACTAAAGATACGCAAAAAGGCAAATAAGCACACAAAAAGACAGCTAGTATCATTCATCTCCAGGAAAATGTCAATTAAAATCTCCATGAGATACCTCTACACATCTGTTAAGGATGGCCAAAATTTACAAGACTGATAACACCAAGTGTTGCCAAAGAGGTGAAGCACCTAGAACTCTCATGCATTGCTGGCAGCAATGTACAATGGCACAACCGCTCTGGACATTTGCGGTTTCTTAAGGTTGACTATAGGACTCAATCATTTCCCTCCTAGGTACTTACCCCAGGGAGATGAGAACATATATTTCCATAAAGACTGTACATGACAATTCACAGAAGTTCTATCCATAATTGCTAAAAATTGGAAGTAACCCAAATGTTCATCAACTGGTGAATGATAAAATATGGTGCAACCATACAATGGATTGTTCAGCAACCAAGAGAGCCGAACTGCTGATAAACCCAATCTGGATGAATCTCAACATTATGCTGACTATAAGAAGTCAGACACTATAGAGTACAATCTGCATGGTTCCATTTAGATCAAATGTAACCTACTGGTTGGTGACCATGTAAGCAATTACCAATATAGAGCAGTGGTTGCCTCGGGCTACGGACAAAGGGTACCAGCCATCTTCTGGCAGTGATGGCTTCAAGGGCAAATACACGGCCAAACCTCACTGAATCATACACTGGATGCAGTTTAGTGCATCTAAGTTAATTCTTAATAAAGCTGATAAGAGGGAAAGGGCTACCATGTAATTTGTTTGAATTTTTTCCTCCGATTCAATTTAGACTTTTAACTAACATCTGCTACACGCCAGGTATTGTAACAGGTACTGAGACCACAAAGATAATAGATTATTATAGAGAAAGGGTGACCGTGGACTGGAACTCCTAACAACAATACTGGCTGACAGTTCTGTTCTGTTCTATTCTATTCTATTCATTTATTTGTGAGTGAGGGACAGAGCATGTATGCAATCAGGGGAAAGGGGCAGAGGGAGTGAGAGAGACAGAATCTTAAGGAGGCTCCATGTTCAGCATGGAACCTGATGTGGGGCTCGATCCCATGACTCTGGGATCATGACCTGAGCTGAAGTCAAGAGTCGGGTGCTCAACAGACTGAGCCACCCAAGTGCCCCTACTAGTAAGTGCCCCTACTAGCTGACATTTTAAGAGATGTTTACTTTGTACCAGTCACTGCTTGGTATACTTTATATTCCATAGTTCATTTAAATCCTCATTAAGAACTCTGTGAGGCTGATGCTATTATTATTTCCACCTGCTTAAGAGGCTAAGAGAAAAACGAGGCTCAAGAGGCTAAAAAGTTTACACTAGATCATCTGGTTAGAAAAGGGTAGAGCTGGCATAGTGAGTCTGTCTCTCTAGCAACCTGAGACTTTGAGAACCCCGACTGTTCTGAAGGTGGACCAAGAACAGAGGTGCCGGATGGTGCAGACCATCTGCTCAGTCCAGTCCAAGTTCTGAACTGGGGTTGAGGTAGCAGTGACACAGTCATCACACAGGCTAGAAATATGTTTGCTGTTATTCATGCTGACACCTTTAAGTCAATGTTATGACAATGCTATGTGCAGATCAGAAATCCCAGGGAGAGAAAACCTGGCTTCTCAAACACCAAACCTGCTTTTCAATTTACCATGCACTGCTAGGCCCACTAGGGGATTTTGCAAAGACTTACAGGTCCCTGTTCTCTCTGCCAGCAGCCCCCTGGCCTCGCTGGCTGATGGCTCTCATCTCTTTCTCCTCCTCTCTGGAGAGCTGGCGTTGGAGGGGCAGATTCACTCTGCTCCCAGACACAGAAAGACAGGGGTCAAAGAGTGAGGAGGGAGAGGCTGGCACACCCGTCTGGGAAGCCCTCACACTGTACCCACCGAGCACCCCCTCTTCCCCATCCTCCTTTACTAACAAGACATTCAGCCCACAAACTCCACAAGCTTTCTATTTCATGGTTATTGATGGTGAGCAGGTTCCTATAGCTGGGATAATGCACTCAGAGCTCCCCTTTTGTTTATTCCTAATTGGTCAGTCTCCATGGGGATTCGCTCAGCCTACATCCAGACTGGGGGGTGAGGGGGCTGGAGCAGGGAGGTACCGTGAATGCAGATGGCTGGTTTCCTGCCCGCATGGCACTATCGCAGGGGTCACATTAAGGCCAGATATTGCTCAATAACTTCCAGAAGGTAGGAAGCTGGTCGAAGAGCTGGGGAGGCCAGACGTCTGCAGCTGAAAAAATGGCACTGACATGGTACCTCCAGCTTTAGGGGCCCACATAGCACCTCACACACACAGCAGGTGCTCAAACGAAGAGAAGAAAACAAAAATTCCAAGGGGGTATCGAGAAAGAAATCTCCCAGAGGATTATTTTGCAGTTAGTACAATATTCCTGGAGCATACTAAGCAGGCCGGACGCATTACAGATCAACACAGGCGGCGGCTCCAGAGCAGCCGGGAGAAAATGAAACAAAATCTGGGCTATGGGCTGCTATGTGCGCAGCCTCACAGGGCAGATACTGGAGGAGCACATTTCATTTGTGATCTGTGACCTTTTTTTAATGTAAGAATAGTACCTGCATCAGGCAATTCTTTACCATCATCCATGTGACTTCACTAAGTCTGTTATTTTGAGATGCTTCCCAACATATTTCAGCCCGTAAACCTCGTGATTTAAATGAAAACTAATTTAAAAAAATTTTTTAATGTTTATTTTTGAGAGACAGAGAGAGAGAGAGACAGAGAGACAGGGAGGGAGGGAGAGAGCGCACTCGAATTGGGGAGGGGCAGAGAGAGAGGAAGACACAGAATCTCAAGCAGGCTCCAGGCTCTGAGCTGTCAGCACACAGCCCCACGCAGGGCTCGAACCCACGAACTGTGAGAGAACGCTAAACAAAAACTAATTTTTAAAATTCGTGCTATTAAAGTACTAACTGAACCACCATTGATGAGGCAATACATTTATGGAATTCCAATTTAAAAACAAAATGGTACACATGTACTTATCTGTGCAGTTGCCACCATTATTATTCTCTGTTTCTCTGTGCACATCAAGTAAGTGGGAATAGTCTTATTTTCCTTTCTGTATAACAGTATACTGTACTGTATTTAACCTAGCGATGGTCAACACAACTACCATAAAAATCTGGAGATCAAAGAGATAAGGCTTTACTCTTTCCATGTGACTTTCTGTTAGGATAAAGGAACTTTCCTACGCAGGTCCCTCAACATTGCTCAGACTTGTGCCTCATGGCTGTATTAAAACTTACTTACAGAGGTCATACTAAGGGAGACACACACACACACACACACACACACACACACACACACACACACACAGTTTTTATTTACAATGCTCCATTTCTGAAAGCTTGTGAAAATTACAGGACTGATAACTTCACTTCTGCTGGACAGTGATCACAAAAATCGGGGTCAAGTGTGGGTCCCCCCCCCACCTTCTCAGATGCCTCCTACCAAGTACTATTCGACAGCCTGCTGTCCCTGACCCTGGGGGTTTTAGGAGGAGGGGCTGTGCAATATTTCCCTCTGCATTCTGGGGGCCCAGGAGTGGAGAAGAAGTCAGTAAGGTTGCCTAAAGAATAGATTCTTGAGCGACTGTGGGAGTTTGGGCTTAAATCTCAATTCCTATGTAAAATCCAGAAGTGGGAATTTAAAAAGCTACATTAGCAACAACTTGAAAACATGTTTTGGTATTTCAAAATGACAAAAGGAAATAGATGTGGTAGGGGGTGGAGCCCACTTTGGAAGCTTCACTTTCTCCCGATGTGTGGACCCACCAAATGCAAACCCTGCAAGGAATCACAGGGTTGGGGGCTCTTAAATAAAGGGATACTGCTATTTAGCATAGGAAAATGTCCCCGAAATGTTCATGCCTCTGGCAATTTTGACAAGTTACCTCTCAGGGCTTTGCCAGGATAGGATTATACTCAAGAAAAAAATTAATGTCTTTAAAACAAAGCAAAACAAAAACACCACTTCTGAGGGGGGAAAAATGGGATCACAGAAATCTAAGGAAGAACAGTGGAAGAGAAATTTCAGGCTTATGCAACAACCAACACTGACCATCGACTCCAGGATCAATTCTCTATGATAGATGACAAGTCTTATAGACTACCAATGCACACTATACATTAAAAAAAATTTTTTTTAACGTTTTTATTCATTTTATTGAGAGGCACAGCAAGAGCAGGGGTGGGGCAGAGAGAGAGGGAGACACAGAATACAAAGCAGGCTCCAGGCTCTGAGCTGTCAGTGGGACTCGACCCCATAAACCGTGAGATCATGACCTGAGCCAAAGCTGGACGCTTAACCGACTGAGCCACCCAGGCGCCCCTGAGTACACTATACATTTTTAACTCCTACTTTTCGCTCTCAAATCTCTTGCCCTTTTTCTTTTCTGTTCCAAGTCATGGCCAAAATCTGATGCCTCTTGCCTCTAGCAAGTCAGGTCTAGAAATAACAAAGACTGAGCTCTAGCCATATTTTCTTTACTGGACAAACTACACAAAGTACACCATCACTAAAAGGAGCCATATCAACTTGACTATCCTATGTATATATCACCACCTTCTGCTCTTTTAGAAACAAACAAAAAAGTCATGCCTAAAGAGGAAAGTTTGTCCTGGTTCAAGTGAGTAAAATTCTAATTAGCCAGGGGAGATCTGACACTGAAAACGTACAAGTATTTCTTCTTTTTTTAAGTAACCTACTAAGAAATCATTTCTTGGTGGCCTACAAAAACTGTTTAATCTTTATCCCGCTATTTTCATTAAAATGAATGATCACCCTTAGGGGATGCATTTAACAAAAAAAAATTTGGAGAAATTTCTTTGATTCATACTACAGGTTAAAAGGTGGGTAATTTCAGTTTTTGCCTATGTGAATTATACATTTCCATTTTGAAAGAATTTTCTCAGGAAAATACAAATTCTAAGGGCCCCAAATACTGAGATAAACCATCAGAATTTTGAAATGAACTAAGAAGCAAGGTCCCTGTCATACTGGTGGCATGTGTGTGGAGTGTTATAGGAAAAAGGGCTGCTGGAATTGTGCGTAAGATGCCAGGGGAGTAGGACACATCCAATTTAGTATCACAGAGGCCGACACTGAATGGCAGCCTAAAGTCAGGAAGAATGAAACTATTCTAACTATATATATTCTAACATATTTCATTGTGAAGAAACATACTTTTCACAAGAAAAGAACAAATCAATTTTTTTTAAGTGAAATGTAAAAAATTCAAAAGTAAGCAAATCTACTCAATCCAGGTTAAATGCTCAGTCTACTCTAGAACCTGCCATCAAGGGGATCACCTTCTAGCCGTATAAGGAACTGGCTCTGGAGCCATTTGAAGTGCTCCAGGAAGCTTCATCTGAGAATATCTGTACATTTTCTGGCCTTAAATGACTCAGAAGGATCCTTCACAATGAAGCATCATCCACCCTGCTTCTGAGTTTGGGAGGATTAGAACAGCGCCCTCTTGAAGCTATATGCTAGCTACCTCTTGAAGTTCTACAGCTAACTATGAACTGGGCTTCTACAAATACAGAAGTCACTGTCTGAGCTAACTGCCAGTCCTGTGAAGGGACAAAGCTGCTTTGATTGCTTCTACTCCCGGAAGGAGGACTCAAGTCAGGAACATACACCTAGTCTCTAGGGCGGGACTTGAGAATTCAGTCAGGGCAAACTGAGTATTCTCTAGCAATTCTGGCCCTCTAGGGTGGGGCACTGGAGGACTCCCCATTTCCTTTCAAAACAAGAGATAAATGCCAGCATGCATTTCTATTTTCATTATGCTGTTTTTCCATTAATGAGTTTTCATTAGCCTTCAATTTTCAAGTTCTGACTATCCTGCCTGCCTTTCAATGCTTCTGCCTTATCTTCCACTACTGCCCAATATGCACACCTTGTCAGGCCAATGAAAATTCTGATTCTAAAGCCTACACTCCTTTCACCAAGACTTAAGGTCTTCCGCAGTATTGTTTAGTTTCCTAGAGCACACTGGCTTTGAGGGGATCTTTTTCTACTTTGAATCACTGTGGACTGAGGAAATGCAAACCACGTTTACTATTAGATCAAGCCAAGTATTCACAACAAGGTAAATCTGTTACACAAGGAGTTGCTTGTACATCTGACTTTACTCCAACTCAAAGTCCTTAAGGGGCATCTATCTCAGACCTATCTCAGGAACTTGTCGAACTGTCTAAACCAAATGGAATATTTAGATTAGTACCAGTATTTCCTGCTCCATTAATCTAAGGGATTATTCATGGAAGCTTCAAGAGGTCCTATCAATACAGAAAAGATACTGCATATGGAAATCAATGTTCTCAACTCAGAGGACCACTTCAAGCCACTGTTCTGCCAGGATTGTGCCCTGTAAGAAGATACAACCAGTGACACCCACTGCTGAATACAGGTGAGCATCTCACTACAAGTGCCCAGAAGACCAACCCCTTAACAGAAGTTCTGACAAAGAACCCTGAAGTTGAAAATTAGGCACCTACCAAGCATCAAGTAATCCTTTGATTTTTACAAATACGAAGAAAAATATTAAGGACAAAAGTCACTCTTTCCGAAAAGTTCCTATGATAAGTAAACCCAGATGATACTGTGGCATACCTAATAGACAAGCGAAGCTAGACTTTTTGCTGTCTGCAGCTGCTGTTGTGGGGAGTAAGGATCAGAAATCTACATTCTGGTCAGAGAAAGCTGTGTTATGACAGCCTCTATGAAATGGAACATGCCTTCACAACTCTTTCATACACACACGATATTTCTTTTTATTTTTGTTAAGAGTTCATTTTGCAAAACTGGCAATGCTGGGTGGGAGGGCCAAGGTCTGACGCTTAAATTTTAAGTTTTGCCTTCCTTTACAGTCCACTTCCTGGGGCCAAGCCTTTTTTTTCTTTTTTTTAAGTATTCCGAAACATATGCTACTGTAGTTGCATGTTCAAACACTCATGTGGAAACAGTCCCCTGGACTTATACGTTCATTCTTAAAACACTGGAGTATGCAAACAAAGATGCAGTGGGCAGAAGGCCAGTTAATAAATCTCATTTCCTACTAGCATCTGCATGAAACAGAGCTATAGGGAGTAGCTCCTCCAGGGAGAGCCAGAGCACGACTCATTCGCTCTGTGAATTAAACAGTGTCACCTCAGATGGCCCACACCACATTTATTTTTTAAGCAGCTCTTAAAATATATGGATTTCTCGTGCTCATAAATGCACTGAGGAAGCTGGGTCCAAGGCACTCACACAGTAGTGAACATGAACGGTGGAAACATCCACACAGTCCTGCTGAGCCATTTTTGCACCGGCTCCTTTCAACTGAAATTACTAATGAGAATAATTTCCAAAAGGTAACTTGCTCTTCCTATAAAAGCGCACCCGGGTTTCAATAATGGTGTACCACCCTCTCCAGTCCAGGCTACAAAAATGGGCTTGGTTACACAAAGAGATACCTGGATTAAGATAATCTGGGTCATGAACCATATTTGACCCTTATCTGTAAACAATCCAGTGCAAATGTCATGACGATAATGTCTCTTGCTGGGAAGAGTGACCATCTGTCCAGTTGACAGTGCTGGAAAGAACAGTGTTGTTCCCTAGGTGTCCTCTCCTCTTCTCACCTATGCCAGCTCTTGTCCTGGAGCTCCGGGAAGATCCCTTTGCAGTAGTAATGGCATTCTTCTCGTATTTACATAGATCGCTTAAGAAAGTCTTTGTTTTAAATGGTTGAAGCTAACAAGCAAATACAGAAAATGAAGCCAAAGGTAAGGGAACTGCTGGTAAAGAAGTCAGCAACGGAATCAGGAAAAGAATTCCCTCTGATCGTCCCAGGACTCCGGTCTTACCCAGACACTCCATGGGACTCAAAAAGAACTCTTAAGCACATATAATTTTTGAGGGCTATAATGAACCCACCACCAAAGTAGACTTTATTTGGTTAAATCTCTCTACTTGGGCTTTCACAGTACCTTCCAAGTTTCCTCAGCAATTACATGGCAATATTATTCCAGCCTCAAGATGCCAAAGTAATTATGGAACACTTCCTGGATAGAAAAATGTCTCACATTTTTCCTTCCCCTATGCCCCTCCAAAAAAATAAGTGAGAGTTGTACTACATGGGCCATCCACTTTGAAAGGAAAGCAGACCAAAGAAAACATAAGGTGGATCTGTCTTAGCCTACACCCTTTGTATAATTTAATACCAATGCCACCTTGGAGGATTCCTTCTTCATTTAACCTATGACATCTCTCACTATGGTGTCCAGTAATCCTATTATATAAAATACAAATGCAATAATGCTCTTACTGACTTCAGAATTTTGTACAGTCAGATCTTCTTTAAATTCAGTTTTGTTTTTCATAGAATTTCAGGTACCATTACAGGGACTCAAAACAAACTGGAAATAATTTAGGACATGGAAATAACTTAGATTGAATTTAAAAGGTAAATAAGATTTCATTTTATAGCAATAGTTTGCCACCAAAAGGTAGCATTTAGCCTTTCCACCACCAAGTAATTTTCCATTGCCATTTCAAGTTTGTTTATATGACTAATAAAACCCAACTAGGCAACTTCCTTTGGCGTATGTGGTAAAATTCGAACTCTTACAAGCAACTGCTACTTATATGGCAGAGATTAAATCACTTAAGAAACGAGGGTTTCAAATTTATTATCCGTAAGAACAGTTGAAAGAAGTGAGGTTTAAAAGCAACTCAGGGTTTGGGTTTTTTGTTTTTCAATTCTATTTTAGGCTTTGGAATGTGCACAGGGAAAGGTGGATGAGTAAGGGAGAGAAGGGACCCAATGTTCCAATCACAAGGATCTTCAAAAGGAGACAGTCCCAGAAGCTGTGGACCAATTTTGGTTTATATTAAGAGAATAACAAGTGCTTGGAATCTGTAAGGATGCCATGTCAACCTATTAGCTGGAACCATAAGGCATGAGATTTTGGTGACCTCATGGGCACAGCCAAAATTAACTCCAAGTATTTATGTAACTGCCAGAGATGACAGGGCAAAGGTTGCTTATGATTTTTTTTTTTTTTGAGTCAGCAAATAGGGTTTCTTTGGCCAAAGAGGAAGTCGGGGTCCTCGTGGTCCTATTTTGTAATTATGTCATATTTATACACACCACCGAATACCCACAATACCATCTGAACAAACGTTTAGATGAAGGCGTTAAAAAAAAAGAGTTATTTCCTGTTGCTCACTAGCTGAGAGGATGCGCTTTAGAGGTATGTGTGCTCTGCCTGAAGGCAAAAGCATTGTTAGTGGTTATCAAGGTAACATTTAAAAATAACTACCCTAGTACAAAAGAACTTCAGAGGAAATATGAGGGAAGCTATCAGTCTCCCCTCAAGTCTGGCCTTGAGCTGCATTAGGCTCTAGCTGCATTCTCCATTACATTGTTATCCTTATCAAACAATGCAAACAATTTTAATGAGCTTATCTACTAGAACATACTGCCAGATATGCTAATGTAAAAATGATGCCAACCTTACAGTCCGACTCATTAATCAAAAAGCTCACAATACAATGACCAAGATCAGTCCCAGCCTCACATCAGACCTCAGCAAAATAGCAGGAATTACCTTCCTACTGTTTAAATAAGGGCGGGCTCCCCCACCCATGCGGAGGCTATAAACTCCTAAGAAAATGCATAAGGGCACCCGGTTTCCCTCAGGTCCGTTGCAGTCCGGTCTCTTTCTAATAAACCACGGGTTCTATGGAGAAGATTTTGGTGAATGTCTGACACGGTGACCTCTGCTGTCAATCCTTGCACCAATCAGCGAGCAGAATTCTTACAAAGCTCCATCAATCTGGCGGTTTAACATCACAGACTGCAGCTTAATCTAGAGGATTCCATCTTTCCTGCACACACACCAGGGCAAGCGCAAACATTTTTCTCGCCATCCTCCCGTTCTCTGCCTTTAGGCACAGCCTACCCAATGGTTCCTTTAAAATCTAAAGGAAAGGAGAAAAGGAAGTGCTACAGCGTGTCTCTCTTTGGAGAAAGGGAAGAAATTGCTTGCGTTTTTACCAGTGTGGTAGGAAGGCGATGGAAGGAGACCCCTCGCAGGCAGCAAACCTATTCACAAAATGCTCTCCATCTGCAATCATGAAGCCTCAATGCACGGCTAACATGACACATGGAAACAGCAAATGATCACAAGCGCCCTCGTGAACGCACGTCTGCAGCCCGGTCCGGGCGCAGTGTCCGCTCCATTATATAACGGGCCGGATTTCCGCGCGCCCCCGCCGAGCTCCCCCGCCCAGCGCCGCTCCCGGTGCCAGCCCCATTACCTGTAGGAACGCTCCCCGCGCACTGTGTGCTTCCGGAAAGGAATGATGGTCCCGTTATCCTGGATGATGTCGTTGTTGTTCTCGCCATTTGGGGACAGGGTTTGGGTCGGACCAGGCATTGGCGCACTCCCGAGGTAGGGAACAAACCGCGGCGGGCTGGCTGGTGAGGAAGGTGGCTGCGTCGCGTCTTCCCGCTCGCCTGCTCCTCGCGCAGACCTTGCCTGCCGCCTGCTCGCTGGCTCCCTTCTCCCCGCTCGGCTCCCGCCCCGCCCTCCTGCGTCCCGCCCTCCCGGCTGCTGACGTCAAAGCGCCGGCAGCAGCACCGGGTCACGTGGCCGGGCCTGTCACCATAGCAACCCGCTAACTCATCACCTCTCCTCAATTCGCACTGGGCCGAGGCGTGACCATGCCAGCAGCTCCAGGCAGGCACCGGGGCAGGCCTACATCTGGCACGTAAAACCCCAGGCCACCCCCAGCCCCCCTCGCAGACTCGCCTCGTCTGAAAACCAGCTCTTCCTCTAACCATTTCCTTTCCGACCCGTGCTCCAACTGCAGCTGTGTACACAAAAGAACGATTCAGGCAGAGGGGTGTGGGAGACCCTTTAACTCCTTCAATACCAAGTTCTTACAGCATTCAAATTAAGCCCGGTCTGGTTTCAAAAAATATAGAGAAAGATATGGTGGCCTGCTTCTAGAAAACGTTCACCTTATCGGCTTCCTCCCCCATTCTCTCAACAGCAGCAACCTCCTTCCCAAAAGAAGCCCCAAAGCTGAAAACGTAAAAGAAAACTGCTTTTCCTTCCAATCAATGTAGCCTTTCCTTTATAATGTGAAGATTAAAGATTGCAAATTAAGAGATTATCTGCACAAAAGAATTCTCAAAGAGGGCTTAAAAAAATAGCTACCCTTTTAGCACAGGGTAACCCAAGAGCCCCCAATTCCAATTCTTCAACTGCCTCTAGATACCGATAATTAACTCATTTATTTTATTTTCATTTGTATTAAACAAGTCAACACTCAAGTATTTGAAAGCTCCCCACATTCTAGCTGTTCTGTGTCATTGCCATGCAATTTTCAAATACATTGGCTATGAGACAAGTGCGATTATCATCACCCCTATTTTAAAATGAGTAAACTATTGCATGGAAACCAATTTGACAATAAACTTCATATATTTAAAAAAAATGAGTAAACTAGTGAGATTAAAGTAACTTGCTCAAGGTCACAGAGCTAGGAAGTGGTGAACTGGAACATCAAAATGACGTGCTTTTTATCAATGTGATTGGACAGTACTGATCTATATTTAATGTGAGCTCATAAATATAGATCAAGGTAAGTAAGAATCAAGTACTTTATGTACCTTCGCAACATGACCACTGTGAACAGACCTGTGAGCCGAATTGCTAGTACTAGGCAAAGTCGATGGATTAGATTATAAACTCTCCACAGACCCCAGATGCATCCATTGCTTTCCTTCAGAGAGGAGAAGAGACTTTAAAGGATCTCTGCTCATCAAAAGTGGTCTCTGACCTTTTGTGGGTGTGAAGGGAAGAACCGGGGTATAAAAGACAGCATAAATGTATGTAGCAGAAAGTACGAGGCTATATGGCTCATCCCTTCACATCATTGTATGGTTTATCAGCTTTATCATTTTGTGGTACAGACATTTAAAAAAAAAAAACAACCCACAACTTTGTCATTCCTGACAATTCTCCAGTGTATCTCCGTGGTAATAAGTTATTTCTGGCACCAAGCTTCTAGAATTAGAAGCAAAAAGTTCGCAACCCAGATGGTAATGATAATCTCAAACAGGGTTTTTTGGGTTTTTTTGTTTTTTGTTTTCTATTTTATATTCTTCTTTGGGGCCATATTTTAGAAGTTTTTGTTTTCTGCTTTTCCAGTGAACTCCAGTGAATCTCATCACATGAGATTTTTTTCCCCCTCGTACAGTAAGGATCTACTTCTGACCTAAGACTTGCAAGGTACACAAACATATCTAAGTACAAGAGATATACAGCAAGCCTCACACTGCACAGTGAGCTAATGAGGCCTGTGAGTGTGTGTAGTCATTGCTACAAAGATCCACAGTTCCTCTTACTATTTCTGTTACTGGCCCCACAGTTGTCAATTTCCTTACTAATTTGTTCCCTTTCACCAAAGCTTCCCTTTCTTTGGGGATAGTCTGGAGGTGAAAAGCACAGTCTACAAATCAAGTATTTAATGTTTTTAGAGTACATCCTCTCATTTTGGGTTCTTTAGTACAGCTTTCTTCTCCACGATCCCATATTTAAGCAATAATTGGTGTTATCATGGGGACTAAATTTGTCAGAATTTGAATGTATAGCTCATTGACTATCCCATCTTATTTTGTGGAAATTATAGTCCCACTGTTTCTATGCTGCTTATGAAGGAGAGGACTATGGCCAAGAATTTGGGTTGATGGGCTAAAAGGGAGGGGTGGTGAGTCAGGTGAGGGAGGTATCTAAGAATCCTTGTAAATCTTCTTCTAAGACTGCTGTGAGCCATGATACTATAAAGGGACCCAGAGAGCTCCAGAGACCTGTGATTACCCTCGGAGACACTGGGGTAACCGGGGTAATAATTTGAAAATACTAAACAGATGTGTTTTCATTCCTTTCCCCGTAAATCAAGTAGCCTGGCAGCCATTCTCCCATTCAGCCCTAGGGAAAAGGAGAGGGCAAATTCCACTTTGGGAAGGTGGTTGTAGGATACAGGGGAAGTGCCAAAAAGGCAGGGAGGGGGAGGAAAGAGTCTACCCCTTCCAAACCTGACTGAGTATAAGGAGATGAAAGGAGGAAAAATCACGTCCCCAAAGGGAGATGTTACAGAGGTCTGGCTTTGTTCTCAGCCTCTGGGACTTACCTTGACCTCCTTTCCCATTTGAGACTCTGAGAAATAACCACCTCAGTGAGCGTCTCCCCAACACTTCCCTCCCCAAGCAAGGTACAGTCCCAGCACAATCAAGACTAAAATCAGTGGCTTGGTATGGTTAGGCAGAAGGGCCAGGGGGAAGGAAGGACATCTAAAAAACTGAACAACCACCCAAGAGACAGAGTTATTCAAAGATAGTCTAAACTCCAATAGGTTAGAATTCTGTGGATTGACAAGTTTAAAACCATTTGTTTTCCCACCTCTCATCAGGGTAAGGACTACCACATAGATCAATTATAGAAAAAAATAACTATGCAAAAGCATCTATGAATATCTGAGTGTGGATTAAGGTTTTATCTTATGTACCCAAGTGTTTCTAAAATAAAATATATGCAGACCATTGTCTTTCATTTCCAACTGCCCCACGGAGAAACGGCTCCTTCATCAAGCATCAGGATTAAAACTGGGCCTCTGGAGCCAGTCAGATCTGGGTTCCTTGCTTGGTTTCATTACCTGCTGGCTATGTGACCAGAACAAGTTACTTTGCATCTTTAAGATTTAGGCTCCTCACTTTCCTCACCTAGACAGTAGGTGTGATAATACTGCTTTCATATGGTTGCTGTGAATATGAAGTTACAGAATATATTTAAGGCAGTTAACACAGTGTCTGGCATATGACAAAGGCTCCTTAGTGGTAAATGTTCTATATAAGGCAGCGCCAGGGTGGCTGAGTCCGTTAAGTGTCCAACTTCGGCTCAGGTCATGATCTTATGGTTTGTGAGCTCAAGCCCCGCATGGGGCTCTGTGCTGACAGCTCAGAGCCCGGAGCCTGCTTCATGTTGTCTGTCTGTCTGTCTCTCTCTCCCCCCTCCTCTGCTTGTGATCTGTTGCTCTCTTAAAAATAAACATTAAAAAATAAATAAAATAATAGGTAAGGCATATTCTCGTGTATGAGAAGCTGGTACAATAGGGAAGGTCCTAGGCTTGTCCTTGAGGAACTCATGAGGTTGTAGTGAGCAAGATAAAAGTACCAGCAATTATGATACAACATAATGCTGTAATAATGGTACCATACAGGGTGACATAGACCCATCAAAGATGAGCACCTAATTTAGAATGGAAATTAGGAAGGAGGTCTGAAAAGTTCCCCCAAGGAACTATCTCCTAAGCTTTGGGTGAGTAATAATTATAACCTTTTCTGTTCACTTCCTGCATGCAAGATAGAATGTGAGATCCATTAGGGTAGGAGTTCCAAATCTTTTGTTCACTGCTATCTCTGGATCTCCTAGAATGGAGCCTGGCAGGTAGTAGGCACTAAATGAATACCTAATTCATTCAGTTATTCAATATCTGATTTGATTCTCCCAAAAACCCTAATGACAAAATTTAGGCAAAAAGAGGAAACGCCACTTGTCCAGTATTGGGTCTCAGGGTTTCCTGGCCCCAAAGTTCATATGCTTATCCATTAGGCTGTATCGCATTTAAAACAGAATGGTAGGGGCGCCTGGGTGGCTCAGTCGGTTAAGTGGCCGACTTCGGCTCAGGTCATGATCTCGCGGTCTGTGAGTTCGAGCCCCGCGTCCAGCTCTGTGCGGACAGCTCAGAGCCTGGAGCCTGTTTCAGATTCTGTGTCTCCCTCTCTCTGACCCTCCCCGTTCATGCTCTGTCTCTCTCTGTCTCAAAAATAAATAAACGTTAAAAAAAAAAAATTAAAAAAAAAAAAAAACAGAATGGTAGTATAGTGAGAAGATAAAGGATTTCTCAGGCAGATCTACTTAGGTACAGAAGTAGGAAAGGGAGTGAAGTCTCTGGGAAACAGCAATCTGTTTAGTATGGACCAAGAGCAGAGTACACAGCACCAAAAGACAGGGCAAGGACCAGGTACAGAAAGGTGCCATGGCCCAGTGAAGGAGCTTGAACTTAATTCTGAAGGTGTTTTAGAAGCATGAAGTGTTGTAGGGAGAGAAATTAATGGTGCAGTTTGCGGATTGCAAAGGTCTGATGCTGGTTGTAGTGTAGAGAATATTGGAGAAGGCTAACATGAGTCAGCAATAAAGGCCTCAACTAAATCAGTGGCCAAGGGGCTGTGGAAGCAAGCACAGATCTGTGATCTTCAGAGGGTGTAATTGTTAGGATTTTCTGACTAAATGGGTGTGGGCACCATCGTTGATGGAGGTTAAGGGTAGTTAGTGAAGGAGAAAGACATTTCAAATGAATTTCAAGTTTATGGCTTGGTTGACCAAATAGATAATGGGATCATTTATCAAACTAGGAAATACAGATGGAATCGCCCTTCTGGAAGAAAGGCTGTCAAAAGTTTGTATAGAGAGAAGTACCTCTAGGACACCCAAGTGATGAGAACGAGTGGTTACTGGGTTTCACACATAGTGGGTGTTCATTTAATATTTGTTGAATAAAGGAATATATGGGTCCTTGAATTTATTTGGTATGCTTGACTTGGATATACATAGGATTTGGAGGAAATATCTCATAGGTGAGAACTGAAGCTGTGGGTGTTGGTGCCCATAGAGCGAAAGAGAAGGCTTGGCGTAGAACTCTTTAAAAGCCCGAGAATAAAAGAGAAGCCTGCGAAAAAAGACAGGGGGATTTTGCTTGGTGGGGCTATTCAAAGAGGGAGTGGTTTCACTGTGCCCAGAAGAGAAACGAATTTCAAAAAGAAATCTCTCAAGACAAATGTCACAAAGTTTGAATCACATAAGGGCAGAGAAGGGTTTACTGGATTTGAGGTGTTCTCAAAGGTAGTTTTAAGAGGTTGGATTTCAGATCAGACCCATTAATGATAACTGAAGAAAATAAAGAAGTAATCAAGTATGGAGAACCATAATTCTCTGCAAAGTCACTAATATTCTGACTAAACCAAGATATTCAAGGAAGGAGGAAATATTAAATCAAGGTTCATACGTAGTACTGGAAACTAACTGGAATCAACAAGTATTTGCACTAAAAAGTTTCCAGCAATATTGGAGGGGCCAATATGTTCATTAATGTGCACCTGTTAGGCACCAGATGAACTGACCCTTCCTGTGAGCCCCCATTCTAGGGGGGTCATGACCCACATCCCAACAGAATGATAAAACATATTTAAAATGCATGTTTGGAGAACAGCATTACTAAGTCAGACCCAGAGGACACAGAGCCATGAGAGTAACAAGCAAAAAAAGGAAACCATCAGATGTCTCAAACACAGGCCTACTCAAGGAAGATCAAACTGGGTACCACCACAGATTTTAATTTTTAGAGTTCCTAGCCTATAGCACAATCGCATTTCTCTGGAGACTTCAGCCAGCAAGCACTGCCAAAAATCCTGGTCTACTTTTCTAACATGTGAAGTTCATCTAGGACAGGGATTTTGCATTATCTTGGATTTGAGAAATCAAAAGACCATACAGAGAAGATCTGAAATCATTAGCCAGGAATGGATATTAATCCTGATTCCATCCCAGAAGCCCTTACTCATCACAAATGCCTTTTCCAGGTGAAAACATGTTCACTGAAGCTGATAATCGCTGCTGTCAAAGGCATTCACAGCTGTCACACCACTTTAGATGGGGGGCTTCCTTAGATTGTTATCACCTCCGGATGTAGACAGAAGATTCCACTTAGCAGTCACATTGCTGCCCTGGGACAAGTAATATCTCCCATGTGTATGTCCTAGGACATTTTCCAGCAGAGAATGGCAGGGACAAGTTATCAATCAATGGCTTAAAAATATGCTCCACATCTAAAATAATAGCAGTGGAATATACAATTGGCCAGCCAATGGTGCTGGTCCTGAAATTGCATTGGTGGCATAGAAATGTATTTGGGATTGGTTCTTGCTCACTACTTTTAATCCCAAGGCATCAAAGATTTTTATTAGTTCTTTCTTTAGATCTGATGAGAGTTTTATGATATGATGCCTCCTGATTTTAGTAATAGCCTTTTACTTAAAATTGGTGCATAAGGTTTTCCCCCTACATGAAGCTCCCTTTAAAGCCAACTTAAAAGGTGTGCTCATTCGTGATGGACTTTTGAGATTATTTGTCCTTGGAGATTACTTATCAGCCATATTTATAGCTATGCTGATATATTCATATAGAATTTTGCAAGCCTCCTATCTGCTGGTAAAATAGCAAGGTTTCCATAATGTCAAAAGACAGAACATCGCCACTGCCTAAGATGTCTTGTGTGTTGGAATTTTCTGATTTGCGATTCCTTGGATTTTCTCAAGCTTTGGACTTAACTTTGTGGAATAATTCATAGAACATGATGGGAATGCAATTTAAAAACACTCAGCACTATGATTTCTGTAATCTTTCAATCAAATCTGTGCAATGTGAGGTTTCAGTCTATTAAATAAAAATGTGCTTTTGAATTATACCAGCTGGCTAAATTTAAGAGCTTTAAGTATGCTTTCCATAAAAATACAATGTTATAAATGTTATAATTGAAAAATGTATTAAGTATCCCAGAAATATAGAAAATAAAGTAACCATGCCTGGGGAAACAGGTAAAGCTTTGACCAAGGCAGTGATCAGAGCTCATTCATTCAACAAATATTTATAGAGCACCTACTATGCACCAGGAACAATTATAGGTTTTGGAAATACAGAAATTAACAAAACTAGGCGAAATTCCCTGCCCTCATGCAATTTTCACTTGAGTGAGTGCATATGTTATGGGGTTGAGGGGATAGTCAGAAGAGAGGAGTTCAGAAAGGTAACAGAAGGACCAGAATGTACAGGGCTTTGAATGGCCGTTGTAAAGACTTCCACTTAAAACTAAAGTTAGAAGCTACTTATTTGTAGCAGCGTTAGCAGCGTCTGCTGGCACAGATGTGGAATGCTAACAATGGCAATGATTAGCAATAGCAACGCCTAACATTTACTGAATATTTAGCGGACCAAGTGCTAGTCTTTAATTGAACAGGTACTTTAATCCTCAGAAGCTTATGAGGAAGGAGCAACTTTAAACCTCACTCATTAGAGGAGGTAACTAGTTAAAAATAACTTAGCCTAATCACCAGCCAGGAAGTGGCAAAGCTGGGCAGGAATGTACCTGCCAGGTGTCAAAGTAGTCATTCTTAATCATTAAAAACAGCCTGCCTTCCACTGGAGTCTGATAAAACCGGGGGGGGGGGGGGGCGGTAAGAATGCAGAATCTAAGGTTGGAGAGTAGCAGGGATGAGACAGCAGAAGAACACAGAGGCAAGAGAATGTAGATTGCTACCCTGAAGGCAATTAATTCAGTCAAGGGGGCAAAGAAGTAAAGCCAGAAAAAGGCTGAAGGCAGGGACAGCCAGGAGGGGATGGTAAACTCTACAGAACAGCACTATCCATGGGAAGAGGTTGGAAGAAGTGGAAGGATAGGAGTTGAAAATTATGGTTAAGGAAATGTGGGGCAGGGTGTAGTAGGAAGAGATACCAGGATTTGGGGTTAGCGATATACATGATTAATAGAGACAAAGTATTTTCTTACGCTTTATTGATAGTAATTAACTTTTCCCCCCTGAGTAAACCTCAACTATCAATGTCCACTTCTTTGCTATCTTCTGGAGGGGAAAAGACAACCACAGGCACTGTTTTTTGGTACTTGTTTCTGAAGTTAAAATCTGCTTTCATTTTCACTATGCCAAGATCATTATAATTCAACCATCCAGCTGTAGACATGACTATTTGAGTGCTCTCATGGAAATGTGTCTGAGCCCAAATTCATGAAATTCCTTTATTTCTTTCCCCTATTTTATTTCCATGTTTACATAAGCACATCTTGCTGAATTGAGGGGACAAAAGGCATCTTGGGCTCAACTGTGTGGCAAGAGAAATGATGAGCCTATAGGTACAATTAATAAATAATCTTCCAGAAGTCCTCAGAAGCTTTCAAGAGAGGATTTCCCTAGGGCTCCCAAAAGTCAACTAACCAATTTGGCTTTATTTCTGACTTTGATATTAAGAAGTTCAGGAGCGCCTGGGTGGCTCAGTTGGTTGAGTGTCCAACTTTGGCTCAGGTCGTGCTCTCACGCTCTGTGGGTTCAAGTCCCATGCCGGGCTCTGTGCTGACAGCTCAGAGCCCGGAGCCTGCTTCGGATTCTGTGTCTCCTTCTCTCTCCGCCCCTCCCCACTTGTGCTCTGTCTCTCAAAAATAAATAAATGTAAAAAAAAAAATTAAAAAAAAAAGCTCAAACTGAGTCAAGAGACTCATTAATATAATTGTGAAGCCAGGAGGCAGGGTAATTGTGCAGTGAAGAGACAATAGTTCTAACAGGCACCGGTGGCCTTCAAAATTTCAGAGGCACCCAGAACTTGGGCTACCAGCAGCAACCAGGGACACTGGGAGGGTGGGGCTTCGCTGTCAAGTATGATGTTCATGACAGCCGAGCTGGGGCTCACGAATGTCTCCTCTACAGCTTGTCAAGGGAACATGAGGCCAGCAGCTGGGAAGCAGTGTGAGTAATGGAAGAGAAATTCCCCAATTTCTGACCTCATCCGAATAAAATTTTTAAGAAGAAAATTAAAGAAGCTTAGTTCATTAAAAAAAAAAAAAAAAGAAAAGAAAAGAAAAAAGAATGCAACTGGAAATCATGAAGACTAAGTTTCTATCAGAAGTGTTCTAATTAGAGCTTATACTGTGCTTAACCAAGAGCTCATAAAGCCAAGTACCTTCATGTCCTCAATTCACATTCACTGAACATCTACAGAACATGAACATGAAGGGTCCAACTACACAGCAGAGCACAAGAAAACAAAGAGTCATCTTCAGCTAGCTTCCACTTAATTTCTAAATGAAGTTATCAGATTCTTAGGAAATACAAAAGGATCTTAGTCTCAACACCATATGGAAAGCCACAATGAGTTAAAAATCAGCTGATATAACTCCAATCAATTCTTCAGATTAGATCTCCTCCACAGCTTGCCTCTCATACTTTCCCCCAAGCCCCTAAATTCCAGTCTTCAGGGAAGATCCTATCAGCCTATAAGAATGCAATGGGATCATTATAAACAAGAAGCAATGGCATGGCTAGTGAATTTTTATTATTTTTTGTCTTTCCATCCTTGTGGGAACAATTCCTTCAAACCTTGTGATTCTAGCTGAGTTTGACAATTACAATATTTCATCTTCCTGGCCCTAAGGATTGGTTGAGAGTTAGGCCTATGATCAAGCTATTTAGAATATTTCTCTAGCTTTAAAAAAAATTAAAGCCGCAGTGTGTGTGTGTGTGTGTGTGTGTACACATGCGCACCCTTGTACTTGGGGAAGGGCAGAGATAACAGCCTCCTTATTGAAAATAGCACTCTAGAATTGAGAAAACATGGTATAAATTGTTCGGCAAGAAATAAAAGGCATCCAAATCAGAAAAAAGTAAAACTGTCACCATTTGCCTGTGACATGATATTACATATGAAAAATCCCAAGGACTCCATGAAAAACCTGTTAGAATAAATGAATTCAGTGAAGTTTCAGGGTACAAAAATCAGCGTACAGAAATCTGTTGCATTTCTAGATACTTATCAACTATCAGAGAAATTAAGAAAGCAATCTCATTTATAATGAGATCAAAAAGAATACAATACCTAGGTATAAACTTAACCAAGTAGGTGAAAGACCTGTACCCTGAAAACTATAAGACACTGATGAAAAAATTGAAGACACAAATAGATATTCCATTATCATGGATAATATTGTTAAAATGTTCATACTATCCAAAGCAATCTACAGATGCAATGCAATCCCTATAAAAGTTCCAATGGCATTTTTTCATACAAATAAAAACAGACAATTCTAACTTTTGTAAGGAACTACAAAAGATCCAGAATAGACAAAGCAATCTCAAGGACAAAGCTGGAGGCATCACACTTCCTGAAGTCAAACTGGAATACAAAACAGTAGTAATCAAAACAGTATGGTACTGGCACAAAAACAGACACATAGATCAGTGGAACAGAATAGAGAGCCCAGAAGTAAACCAATACATAGGATTAATTTATGACAAAGGAGGCAAAGAATATATAATGGGGAAAGAACAGTATCTTCAATAAATGGTGCTGGGAAAACTGGACAGCAACATATGTTAGAATGAAACTGGACCCCTACATCATACAGAAAAATGCCTAATAGATTAGAGACTTAAACAGAAGACCTAAAACCTTAAACCCCCTGGAAGAAAACATAGGGGTAAAGTTACTTGGTATCAGTCCTGGAAATTATTTGTTGGATTTGACACCAAAGCAAAGTCAACAAAAGCAAAAATAAACAACTACATCAAACTAAAAACCTCCTGTATAACAAAGGAAACCATCAACAAAATGAAAAGGCAACCCATAAATTAGAAAATATTTGCAAGTCATATTTGACAAGGGGTTAATATCCAAAATACATAAAGAACTCCTACAACTAAATAGCAAAAAAAAAATCTGATTTAAAAAATGGAGGGAACTCAACGCATTTTCCAAAGATGATATACAAATGGCCAACAGGTACTTGTAAAAGTGCTCAACGTCACTAATTATGAAGGACATGCAAATCAAAACTACAATGAAGTGTCACCTCACACCTATTAGAATGACTAGTAGCAAAAAGACAAGAAATAAATGTTGGCGAGGATGTGGAACTAAAGGAATCCTCGTCCATTGTCGGTGAGAATGTAAATTGGTACAGCCACTCAGGAAAGTAGTATGGAGTTTCCTCGAAATGTGAAAAATACAAGTAACATATGATCCAGAAATTCTACTTCTGGGTTGTTAATGGGAAGAAAATGAAAAAAATATCTGCACCCCCACATTCATAACAGCATTGTTTATAATGGCTAAGACATAGAAGCAACCTAATGTATAAGGACACATGCATGGATAGAGAAAACATGGTAAAATTCCCCCCATATTGGAATAGTATTCAGCCATAAAAAACAAAGATCTCTTGCCATTTGGGACGACATGGATAGACCCTGAGGTCATTACGCAAAGTGAAATAAGTCATACAGAGGAATACCAAATGATCTTACTTATTTGTGGAATCTAAACCAGCCAGCCAACCAAACAACCCCCTAAGTCAGAGATACAGAGAACAGATTGGTGGTTACTAGAGGTGAGGGGTGAGAGTTAGGTGAATGGGTGAAGGGAGCCCAAAGGTACAAACTTCCAGTTATAAAATAAGTAAGTCCTGAGAATATAATGTACAACATGGTGACAATAGTAATACTGTACATTTCAAAGTTGAGGGAGTAGACCTTAAAAGTTCTCATTTTCACAAACAAAAAAAACCCATTTGTAACTATGTGTGGTGATGGATATGAACGAGATTTCTTGTGATCATTTCCAATATATACAGATATCGAATCATTATGTTGTACACACAAAACCAATACAATGTTATATGTCAATTATATCTCAATTTAAAAAAGAAAATATAGTATACATTGTATAGTTACTATTTTTGCAAGGACTAGATGTTGAAAGAGGTCATAGTTAAGATTAATGGACCACTCAAATTTGAATCTAGATGCTGGTCCTTCAAAATTGAGTAATCTTGACAAATTACTTTCCCTACTTTCAGCTTCCTCGTCCATAAAATGGGGCATACGAAGATTTACAAAGTAACACTTTGAGATATAAAGCTAGGTTCTTGCTTTATCTGCTGAGGTCACCATTTTTTTAGGCTTTTCCCTTCAGAGGTTTGATCTATTTCTCCTCTCCTCGAATCTAGGCAGGCCCTGTGGAAGCTTTGAGGGATAGATTTTTAGCAGTATATTTTATTGGCATAAAAATTATGCCAACTAGTTCCTAGCCTTACAATCACTAGCAGCTTCTGCCTTGGTCTCTTGGAATCCAGCTGCCCTGTAAGAAGCTTAATTATCCTTCATCACCATGCTGTGGGAAGTATAAGCCATGTGGAGAGGCCCTGTAGGAACAGATCATGGGGAGGAAGAGAGCAGGGAAAGAAAAGGAGCGATAGGGAATGGTGGTTCCAAGGCTCATGACCAAAGGTCCCAGCCACCGCAGCTAATAGTGATCCACTATGTGGATCAGAGATAAATTGTCTAGCCAAGACCTTCCTGAATCCCTGATCCACAAAACCATGAACTATAACAAAATGGTTAAGTTTAAGAGTTGGGGGATCACCTGTTACACAGGAATATAGATAACAGCAACACCCTACTGAGTCCCTATTGCTGCATAAAGGATCACTCCAAAATTTAGTGAGTTAAAACAGCAATCATTATCTTTTATTCTGCAGGCTGACTGGACACAAGTAGCAGGTTGTGACTTATGATCTCTCAAGCAGTTGTAATTAGAAGGTAGCCAACTAAAAAAAAAAAAAAAAAAAAAAAAAAAAAAAAAGAAGGTAGCCAACTACTGAAGACATCTTAATGGCTTTCTCAGCCTCCCAACTGATGGTTGATGTTGCCTTTTGGTTGGGACCTCAGCTGGAGCTCTTGTGGAACACCCACACACACCTCTCCACACGGCTTGGGCTCCCTCACAATATGGAGCTGGATTCCAAGCATGATCATCCCTAAAGAACAGGCAGAAGAGGATGGGATTTCAGAATCTACTCTTAGAAGCCCTAAGAGTAACTTCTATCATACTTCGCTGGTAACCCAGTTGCAAGGAGGGATACAGACTCCATCAGAACCATAAATGGGAGGATGTCAAAGCACACTGTAAGAGAAACGTGTGGTAGCCGTCTATGAAAAATAGATTCTGACACACATACATCTTTTTCGACCTCCTTACTCCCCATTTCTTCCTCACAGGGTTGTTAAAGAATTTGAGAGAAGAAAAAAAAAATCAGTGCTCAAGTACTGAGTTTCAAAATAGACTTTAAAGCCCCTGGCATGGAAAATAACCTGAAGAAAAATTTGTGAGCCTCAGAAGTCTGATTTTCAAGTATTAAAGGCTTAAGATCCTTGAATGACTCAGAACTTAAAGTTCATGCTATAAATCACAAGACCACATGACTAGCTGGAGACTGTTGAGGTAGGAGGCTGATGAGTTACCCTGAGAAGGGATCCTGCCCTCCCTCCTATTCCCAGCCATGCCTCAAGCCAATGGGAATCTGCAAGTAGAAAGAACCTGTCCTTTGCCTTATGTCTGGAACCCTAAGGGAAGGAAAAGCCACACAGAGGTTTCTAACTCACCACAACACAGAACATGAGGGGATAGATATGACTGAATGGCTTAGCAGGATATGGACTTTTCTGCAGAAAGGCCAAATATTTCTGAGGAGAGAGGGAGAACACACCTGACCCCATGTGGTAGCCACAGAAACATTAGCAGAAAATAGACGTGGTCTGCTGACCAAGCAGGTTTTCCTGAGGGAGAGTTGCCATGAGAGCAACTCGAAAAATCAGATCTTCATTCAGGTTTCCAGAAGCACCTTATAAAAATGTGGTGTGGTGTCCACGGTCATCGCTGCCTTCCCTCACTGAATATGCAGGCCAGAGGCAGAAGCAGAAATTAGGTTGGCGCCATTGGTTTGCATGATGCTCGGTGCATTCAATGAGGAAGCAGCTCCCTCACTCGGCTCCCCTCCTTGTCACCTCTCCTGCTTGAACTGTACCCATACCCAGCACTCAGTTTTGACTCCTCACAATCTCCACCTCCCATCCCCATCTCTGATTCTGTCACCGTATCTGTTCATTTCAGTGAGACCCGAGACATGGAGGCCCCTCTTTTTCTTCTACCTCACACCCTACTGCACACCTCTTACCTCAGGCCTAGATGAGGAGACTCCTGAGAGGTTTCCTTACTTCCTTATTCTTATTTCTCAAGAAATAAGACCTCTCACCATAAGAGATATCTTTTGACCTCTCACCATAAGAGATATCTTTTATCCCTCCTTTTTCAAATGCCTTCACTGGTTTCCTATCACTTTCAGGTTAAACGTTCCAAGTCTTGCTTTTGACACTGACGTGCCCTATACAATCAAACTGCCTTTAGAAACATATCCCTCACCATATACAGTAAGGGTGGGATTTAATTTGGTTTTACCTCTTACCCTGGAATGCTAGTCCTGCCTTCTGCTGTCAGCCTAGGAAAAGACTTCTCTACATATCGAGAGAAGAGAGATGAGTCGAGAGAAGAGCCTGTTAATATTTGTTTTTTATTTCTTAAATAGGCTCTGGGCCCAGCGTGGAGCACACTCAAGACTTGAACTCATAACCCTGAAATCAAGACCTGAGTGGAGATCAAGAGTCAGATGCTTAACCGACTAAGCCACCCAGGCACCCCAATATTTCTATTTTGAATCCTTCACATAGGCCCTTGCAGAAATGGATTTTTCCTTCTGATCATTGTACTGGACCATGTTCAGTGGGACTGCTGGACCTCTAGACTACCATTTGAAAATAACTTCAGCTTGCCTCAGGATCAAGCGAGGAAGAGGATAGCAACTCAGGTCAAGTGAATTATGATGTAAGTGTAACAGTATCTGAGTTGTCCTCTCTTTAGAGTCCCTGTCCATCCAGGACATTCAGGACGAGGAGAGAAAGCCAGGAACATTCAGCCACCACCATCTCATCTTCACAACTGCACTGACTAGTCAGGTTACATCATGAAAGTCAGGATTTCTGTTTTCAGCAAATTAAACGATGAGCTTAAAAATTGATAGGCAATTCTTGGGGTGCCTGGGTGGCTCAGTTGGTTAAATGTCTGACTTTGGCTCAGGTCGTAATCTTACAGTCTGTGAGCCCGAGCCCTGTGTCGGGCTGTGTGCTGACAGCTTAGAGCCTGGAGCCTGCTTTGGATTCTGTGTCTCCCTCTCTCTCTGCCCCTCTCCAACTCTTTCTTTCTCTTTCTCTTTCTCTCTCTCTCTCATAAAATAAACATTAAAAAAATTATTTTTAAATCCATAGGCAATTCTTGCTTGGAAGAAATAAGGCAGCATAGTATTGCTAATTCATATGTTCAAAGTTCTGCAGAGGGTAAGTTCTAAGGCTGGACGTCAAGTCCAAAATAAGTGTCTCTGGCCGTTACTTCCATTTGGACACAACCTGCTGAACAGCAGCCTCGCATTCTGCACGCAAAACACTCGACTCTGGGTAAAGTAAATCATTCCACAAGTGGTCCTCCTCCCACATTCACATTACTTGAGAAGAGTTCCTGAAGTTTGGACACAGTCTGTGGAGCCGAGCCAGCAAACTTCACAGTGGTTATGAAACAGCTGCAAATCCACACTTAGGTCATGCCTTGTACAAATACTCTATAAAGGATACATTCACATCGAGAAAGGCAATGTGGCTTTGCTAGTGCTCATCAAGGTGAGCAGCCTTTATTTCACTAAGATGATAATAACAACCTATTGGGGGGTTGCTTCCTATTCCTATAAATCCTATTCGAGGCTGTATACTCAACCTGGATTACTTCTTTTCTTTTCTTACAATTTTTTTCATATTTTATTTTCTCCAACCCCCCTCCTCCGAATAAACAAATAGTAATTGACTTCCCTCATCTAAAACCATCATTTGAGCCATTCACAACATGGAAGCCAAGAACCCAACCACAAACCAAAACAAAAACACTGACTTTACCTGGCAAAACAGAATGCCCTCCAGCAAGGGGAGCTGTTGCCATCCCTGAGTATTAGGGTTCCCGAAAAGATGGGTTCCTGAAAAGATCTTTTTTGGATTCCCTTGGAATATCAGTCAGGCAATTGTGAGAACCAAGTTTTCTGTGTGATTTTACACATAATTATCATTCTCTGCAAAATGGGAAATGGAAGCTCAGTGAACCTTTGGATTCTGTTCCAAAGATTTTGTAAATTTTACTGATCTTGAGATTGTTTCCATTTGCTAAAGAAAAGCAAATTCTGTAGTTCTAAAAACTGAAATAGATTTGTGTAAAATGCTTTCTTCTAATTGCAGTATGAAAAAAGTGGCATTTTCGTTGCAAAGCCTTCAGCAAATAATTCCAACAGATACTCCAGGAGCGAGGAATGATGTCAGGCTGTGAATGGGGAGGAGGACCTGGAGAGTTCAAAGTCAAGGAAGAGGTTTCAAAAGAGCTCTATTCTTCCCAGCCTCAAGTTAGGTGTTAAAAAAAACAAAAAACAAAAAACAAAAAACTTGTAGTAAACAGGATCAAGTAAATAGGATCAAGCCTGGGAAGTTGCTAAAATCCCAGCTCAAGGTAGCAGAGCAGGATTAGAAGCTCACTGAAAACTCAAATATTCAGAGCCCTGGAGCTTTGAGAGTTCCTAATGCAATAAAACCTGGGCACTTCCCCCAGCCACAAGTCAAATCATTGAAAGATACGATAGAGCCTGTATACACACTGTTAACCTGAAGCATCAATTCTTCGTTGACCTGAAAGTTTTGACCAAAAAAGTGCTACCTTGGTTATTCTTTCCTGTGATCAATGGTGTCAAATGTCATATATTTGACATTTATGATTAAATAAAAAATATTTGACCTAATGACAAATATCACTTAATACAATGGCCACATTTTCATATCTTGGCCAGCCCACAGAAATACTACTAAGGAACACCAAGGCATCAGTAAATTAGAAAAGAAGCATACTATCTGGGTATCACTTTGTCAGTAGCTTCAGTTTAGACTATGCGCGTCAAAGAGTCTGAAGTATCATACATCTTTGTTTTATTCTTTAAAAAAAACAAAAACAAAAAAACCATGCTGTTCAGTTATCTACCAAATCACCAAATCCTACCCATTCTACTCCAGTTGCCTCTCAATTTTTGTTTCCATAATCCTGTCATCTGAAATACAGACAAATGTGGAAAACTTCCAAGAGTCTATCAGTGCTCTCCTTTCAATCCATTTAACGCATGTGACTGTTTGTAATTCATAGAATATGCAGAACAGTTTGAAGACATACAGAATGCGTAACATTAAAAACAAAGCTCTCTCTTACTACTGTCCCTTACCCCTAGAGTCCCATTTTAAATAGTTAATCTTTTTGAACTATTTTTGTTTTTAATTCTCCGGGGGGTTACAATTGTAGCTCTAAAAATTCAGGAATGTTCTGTTCTTGATTTATCAACACAGTATTTTCTACTATGAAAGAAATCCAACACCTTTCTATTTATTGCTTCTTGCCTGTTTCAGTTATTGGTAATCTTGTGAATTATTCCAGGGGTTACCGTTATAATTTTAAGCAACATTCTTAAAATCCTAGTTCTTGACTTATTCCAAGGAAGGTGACCTATTGACTCTCCATTTTAGGTCTCTTCTCAACCTTTTCTGTTTTTCATTTTCTTGGTTTTACCATTATGTCTCCTTTATCCTCTGTATTTACATTATAATCTATGACTATACTTAAGGCTTCCTTGTTTTGACTATAGATTGCTTCTAAATTTGAAGTCTAGTAGATGGCACTTATGATTGTCAGTTCTTTTCTTCAAAATCAAATGGTATCACCTTTCATAGAGAAAGAAATAGCTCATTAAATCTTGCCATCAGAAGAATATTCTAACAAAACCATGAAAGTCAAATGGATTATCTTTCTGGGGGCCATTAATTATTCAAAAGCTTGCCTCATTTGAAGATTAAAGTTGAATTTTACCCTATCTATGTATTTGATCTAAGAAAGTTTGTCTTTCTTAGAGATTTTAACTGTTTTTATTTCCTGACAGAAGAAACCTATTCCATCATTATCTAATAAAGAATACTCAGATTTGAACTCTCAATTTATGTAGAATCTGACTTTTTTCTGCAAGACCTTCCTCATTGAACTAATTTAGGCCAATTGCTTGATATTATTGCTGGCATCTTGGTATTTGTTATAATCGGACTCTTCCAGTATTTAGTATATAGTTTTTAGATGCTATGTTATCCTCTACGTTTTTTCTCTCTTATTTTCCTGGACTAGATCTTCAAGTTGTTTGAGAAGCAAGAGAGATAAAATTTTCAAGCCTTCAGGTCAGAAAAGGTCTCCTTGCTCTCATACTTTGATAGTTGGGCTGAGTACAGAATTATGGTTCCAAAATCCATTCCCTCAGTGCTTTGAAAGCCTGGTTCTATGGTGTCCCAGCCTCCAACACTATGTACCAAAGTTTATGCCATTCAGGTAAATACTCGTGTTGATAATCTTCTTATTGTCTGGCTTTCCACTCCAGAAGCCCTAAGAGTTTCTTTATCCTGCAATCTCACCAAGATGGGTAAAGGTCTGGCCTCTTTTCATCTCAATCTTTAGGCCTTTCTTTCTGCTGTCTTTGTTTTTTCCTTTAAAGACTCTTCTTAAACTATGTTGGAACGTCTAGATCATCCTTTGGATACTCTTTATTTTCCACCTGTTTTTTGCTTTATACTCTGGAATACTCTTTGTTTACATTCACGAAGTCTCCTCTTGATTTTTTTTCATTTTTTCAATGTTTATTTATTATTTTTTTTCTTGAGAGATCATGAGCAGGGGAGGTACAGAGAGAAAGGGGCACAGAAGATCTGACATGGGCTCCATGCTGACAGCAGTGAACTGGATGTGGGGCTATAACACATGAACCATGAGATCATGACCTGAGCCAGAGTCAGACGCTTAACTGATTGAGCCACCCAGGTGCCCCAATTTTTTTTTTAAGGAAATGGGTAGTATATGATGAATGCAACACTTTTCATGCCAAGGATTGAATTTTGTTTTCTTCTATTCTTAGAAATATTTCATCTGGATTATAAAAATTCTTTGAATCATTTCAACTGTTCTTTCCCCATATTTTTGTCTTTAAACATTTTTAACTAGCAGTATAATCCTGTCCCCTTTCCATGTTCTAGAAGTTTGTCCACTTCTGGTCCTTACTCCCATTTCTAGAACTGCCATGAATTTTTTTCTTCATAAAATTTTTATTTCAACTGATCATCTGGAGAGAAGGGAAACAAATCTAGATTTAGACGAGTGTTCTAGAACTCAGCGCTTCCAGGTAATTGCAATGTGTTCAGTATGTTTTACTATCTAAAATGCAAAGTTTAAATACAAAGTTTAAATGACTTAGTCTGATATTTGGGATTCAGCACAGTTTGATCGTAGTTCATCTTTCTTCCTTAATCCTCCAGTAATCACATTAAAGAGTCAGTCATTCCCTCCTACCTTCCTTGAGAGGTCTCTGCTGTTCCTTATACCTTCTGACTGCTGCCTGGAATGGCCTTTTTGCTCCTCATCTAACCCTTTATTTTTTTACAACTATGGGTTTACAAATATAGGCTCAGTTCAAAGTCCATCTCTTCTGAAGCCTTTATGACCATCCTAGGATAGCCAAAATTCAGTTATATTTGAAACCATTTATTGGGGTGCCTGGGTGGCTCAGTTGGTTAAGCGTCCAACTTCAGCTCAGGTCATGATCATAAAATTCATGGGTTCGAGCCTCACGTAGGGCTCTGTGCTGACAGCTTAGAACCTGGAGCCTGCTTCAGACTGTGTCTCTCTCTTTCTCTGCCCCTTCCCCACTCACGCTCAGTCTTTCTCTAAAATAAACATTAAGGGGCGCCTGGGTGGCTCAGTCGGTTGAGCGTCTGACTTCAGCTCAGGTCACGATCTCGCGGTCCGTGAGTTCCAGCCCCGCGTTGGGCTCTGGGCCAATGGCTCAGAGCCTGGAGCCTGCTTCCGATTCTGTGTCTCCCTCTCTCTCTGCCCCTCCCCCGTTCATGCTCTGTCTCTCTCTGTCTCAAAAATAAATAAAAACGTTAAAAAAAATTTAAAAAAATAAAATAAACATTAAAAATTTTTTTAATTAAAAAAAAACCATTTATTGAGTTCCATCTGAGTAAATTGTTCTTTGTGCCAGCAATATCAATTTTTTTCAATCCGAATTCTCTGCCATTTTTACCCTGAAATACAAGATAATTTTACCTAAGTGGAATTAAATTTAAAAGCAAATGCTTCATGTTTTGTTATCTTCCCATACAATAAGATATCGAATTTTTGATGAGGTGCAGAACACACGATAAGAGCAGAAGACAAGAATAGACACTTTTCCAAAGAAGATCTACAGATGGCCAACAGACACATGAAAAGATGCTCAACATCACTCATCAGGAAAATGCAAATCAAAACTGCAGTGAGATATCCCCTCACACCAGTCAAAATGGCTAAAATCAAGAACGTAGGAAACAACAACTGTTGGTGAGGATGTGGAGAAATGAGAACCCTCTTACACTGTTGGTGGGAATGCAAACTGGTATAGCCACTCTGGAAACCAATATGGAGTTTCCTCAAAAAGTTAAAAATAGAACTACCCTACAATCCAAATTACACTACCAGGTATGTACCCAAAGAATACAAAATACTGATTTGAAGGGATACATACACCCTAATGTTTACAGCATTATCTACAATAGCAAAATTGTGGAAAGAGCTAAAATGTCCATTGACTAATGGATAAGGAGATGTGGTATATATACACAATGGAATATTACTCAGTCATAAAAATGAATGAAATCTTGCCATTCGCAATGACATGGATGGAGCTCCAGTGTATTTTAATAAGCAAAATAAGTCAAAAAAATACCATAGGATTTCACTCACATATGGAATTTAAGAAATGAAACAAAACTAGCAATTGTGAGGGGGGTGGGGTAGACAGGCAAACCAATAAACAGCCCTTAACTATGAACAACAAATTGATGGTTACCAGACTGGAGGGTGGTGGGACATGGGTTAAATAGATGACGGGCATTAAGGAGCATACTTGTGACGAGCACTGGGTGTTGTATGGAAGTGGTGAGTCACTAAATTGTACACTGGAAACTAATATTATACCGGTGTTAATTTTTTAAAAATCGAGGAGTGTGCCTGAGCTAGGCAATTTCTTAAGTTTTGTTTTGAGCAGGAGGCAATAGCGATTAGGTATTCTTACTTCAAGACACCTTTCTAGAAGAATTGTTATCCGGGTTGGAGGCAATAATGTCATCATATAACATTCCAAGCACTCAATTCATATATATATATATATATATTTTTTTTTTTTTTTGACAAACCAAGCAAAGCTTTTCTCTAAGCTGGGCACCAGAAAAGGATGCTAATGGTGAAGTCCAATTTGTAAGCCAAAGCATGTGGTATGAGTGGCATTACCTCACACGAGTTTGAAATGTATCCCTCCCCAAGAGCAAAAATAAATTTGAAGCCCAAGAATCCTGTGAGAGAAACTCTACCAAGTAGATATTATGTAGCCTAGTCATTGCCTGGGAAAATCACAACAGAACACATCAGCACTTTGAAACATCATGGTCCAGTGAAGGACTAACACCATACTCCAAAACAGGAGCATGAAGTATTGGAAAATAAAAAAATCCTCGTGACCTAGAATGTAGTTCTCTAGGGAGACACTGAGGCTTATCCTGACCTTTACTGTTCATGTTCCCTAACGTAGTTTGCTGTTAACCTGATAATCTCGGATTCATTTGAACTGCTTTCCTGAAGACTGAAACATGACTAACTTCAGAACAGAGGCAAACACGTCAGTGCATGCATTTTAAGCAGAATGATATTTGAGGTAAGGAAGGCTGAAAATCTGTCATCCCCAGTACAAGTCGCTGAGCAACCTCATGCCAAGCCAGTTTCATAGCTTATGCAGAATTCATGAAGTATAAATTAAGTCCTTAATGTCTGGGATGGGAATGATAATTAAAACAGAATGGATCACCTCCTTTTCTTTAGAATATTATGTTTGGGAAAAATTACACGTGAAAAAATTTTAAATCCAAGGTAATACACACTCCGGAATTCCCTAGTATAGGAATTATTCTCAGGGGATGTGGTAACACACAGGCATAAGACTTCCAGTCAGGGAGATTATTTAACCAGTTAAGATTCATAAGTTTAAAACCTACCAAAGTTAGCTTTGAAATAGACTACTTAAGTCAAACAATGGCAGGTTGGAATAATAATAGTAGGTTAATTCTATAGACTATTCTATAGACCTTAACACTATAATCATGAATATATGTTGGGCAGCATGGAAAACTGCTCGCAACATAAAAGGAGATTAAAAGGCAGTATACTGAAGTATGCACATAGTATTGTTACAACTGTGTAAAATTACATGAGACCTAGAAGGAAAAGAGAAAAATAAATCATTAGGGTAGGATTATAGGTGACTTGCTTTTCAGGATTTCTACTATTATTTTCAATAATGGAAATTTTGGAAAGACCACAGAAGTAGAACATCATATATGTAAGACACTGAAGAAGAAAGGCAGGGGTCACCTGGGTGGCTCAGTCCATTAAGTGCCCGACTCTTGGTTTTGGCTCAGGTCATGATCTCACAGCTTCATGGGTTCAAGCCCCACATCAGGCTCTGTGCTGATGGCATGGAGCCTGCTTAGGATTCTCTCTCTCTCCCTGTCTCTTTCTCTATGCCCCTGCCCCCACTTGGACGGTCTCTGTCTCTCTAAAAATAAATAAATCAGCTTTAAGAAAGGCAGGCAACATTGGAACCATGGGAGATGTTTGATTAAATGAGTGTAGATAATCTACGTCTCATAAGATATGCCATAAGTATACTTAATTACCAAGTGACTTTTGCCTAGATGGTAAAAGATGATGGTGTAGGTCTGTTTCTTGAGTAATTTTAATTCAAATGATCAACTGTACATCATCTATGGCACTAACAGTTGTATTTCCATGAAGGGTCACCTATAATCAACATAACTGAAATGGTGGGGGAGGGTAGGGAGGGCAGGCAGGCAGGGGAGAAGGAATATAGGATACAGCTTGAGACAATCAGAATTAAACACACACACACACACACACACACACACACACACACACACACACACACACACACAAAGTCATCTGCTTCCTATTACCTCTATTCCATTTCCAATCCTACCCTGAAGGTTTTCTGCTTCTCTGGTAGTTCCCAACATGTATATCTAGCTGTGAATACTGCTTGTGGAAATAGCTTTGGACTCACACTTGCTTGGGTACTAATCTTGCCTCTATTACTTACTAAGCTAGAGGCTGGACAAGTTAGTAAGCTCTGAAACTCGATTTTCTCACTTATAAAAAGCATAAACAAATTTCATGCAGAACGTATAAAGATTCCCAAGACATCCTGTGTGAAGTTGCTAACACAGTACTTCTGTACATTAGCCATTCAAGTTTGTTCTCTCCCCATCTTTTTTCCCCCGCTTTGTACACAGGACTCTGGTATTCAAGTATTAGACAGTTTAGGTAAAATGGAGGTGAATCCACCTTAGCTGTAGGTTGTTTTCATATCTTGCTCCTTCTGCCATATTTACCCTGAACGCATACCAGAAACTCCAGGCTACAACGAACTTGATGGCAGAATGAGGCCAGGCCAGACTTGTTTGGGCATCAAAGACCAGAATGAGTTTCCTGGGTTGGCTGTATCTGTAAGCTGTGTTTAAAATTTCAGTTCTATCTAATCTGGCCTTTAGAGCTGGCCGCCCAATACAGTAGCTACTGGCCACATGGGGCTGTTCACATTAAGAATAAAGAAAATGCATTTGCAATGTTCATAGTCACGTTTCAAACACTCAGTGGGCACATGTGGCTAATGGCTATTGAATCGGGTGGCACAGATATAGAACATTATCACTGCAGAACATTTAGAACTCTGCCCTAAAGTTCTGAAGCTATCAGTGGGAATAAGAGGTGTCCTGGGATTAGTGCCCATCATATTCATTATTTTGCATCTTTCGGACTGGAAAAATAAACTCAGATACTCATGGGGGGGGTGGGTAGAAGAAACACTTGATTAGGGGTCTCAATAGACACAAGCATTCCAGGCAGCAGCAGCCTATGAGACATCAATAGCATTCTTTCCCACATACCACAGTCCAGTTGTAAAGTGATAAGGTAGGTAAACCTCAGAGTAATTTTAGTGACATTTTTGCTAGCAAAGATGAGTACCAAATCCTTAACCAAATCCTGGTGCTCTGTGCAAGAGGCTGAAATCTCTAGATCCACCCCCATTGCCGCAGATAAGATTATTGAATCACTATATTGCACACTTGAAACTAATAGAACACTGTATGGTAACCATACTAGCATTTTTTTTTTTAAAGCAGAAATACCTTATGAAGACATACAGCAGTTAAAGGTTTCCTAAGCAGTTGGCAGTTTTTTGTTTCTGTGCAACAGAGTAGTGGACTCTGGTGCTACAAGTATCTATGATGGGCAAGGGGCGGGGAGGGGACACCAAACTCCAACTGTTCAGCTTCACTCTGAATTACGTGAATCAGTTGTGAATTAAGGCTGGTTCCTAATAATCTACTTTGTCAACAGGGGGCCCTCATGAGCTACCATCCCTGCAGTCACCTCGAACCCGTTATAAACCAGAACATTAGCAGCCAGTCACCCGGGACCTACAACATTTTAAATAAAGCATTAGCCCACTTAAATAAAATACATGTAGTGTCCTCATGATCAAATTTTCACGTTTCTGCCACAAAGGAGCCCTTAGGAAGTTTTCATCTGCTCGGGCACATGTGCTTCATCTGGACTGCTGAGCCCTGCTAAGACCTCTTGGAGAGGGGGGGAGGCGCTCTGCCTAGAAGACAAGAATGACTATAAATTCATGGTCTCCCAACCTGAGTGGGTGTCACCGCTTCCGGATCATCCCTCTGTCTTCCTCGTCAGCACTCTGTCATTATTCATACACCAGACATTTTAATATTCTTTCAGTTTCTTTAGATCTCTGACCCTTCCACCTCCCCCTCCCTCAGCAGATGGTCTTGCCTCTGACTTCAGAGGGTATTGAAGCCATTAGAGGAGGATTTAAGTTTCCTGCCCCCAAACCTACACATTCACCTACAAGGTAGCCCTCTCATTCTGTTTCTTGCTTGCTGCAGTGAAGAGGTATATCCTGGCCAGTTGCCTCTTGTCTTCTCAACGACTTGCCTGGTCACTCTCTACCAGACCTTATGTGCCCCTTTCTCTTGGCTCCTTCCCAGCAGCAATGAACTCTACAGTCCTTTTTATTATTTTTAATGTTTTATTTTTGAGAGACAGAGTGCAAGTGGGGGAGGGGCAGAGAGAGGGAGACAGAGTCCAAAACAGGCTCCAGACTCTGAGCTGTCAGCACAGAGCCTGACGTGGGGCTTGAACCCATGAACCTTGAGATCATGACCTGAGCCAAAATCGGACACTGAACTGACTGAGCCACCTGGGCACCCCAACCCCCCCCCCCCCCTTTTATCTTAAATCAACTTTTCTTCCCCATAGATTCCCCTTTCTCTCATGTCTGTAGCCAAATATCTGAAGGCTTATCTAAACCTGCCCTCTCCACTTGCCCTTGACTCCACTTTTTGCATTCTGGATTCCAGTTTGACTAGGCCACTGAAATTATCTTCATCAAGATCACCAACTACCTCTTTGTTGCTAAAAATCAGTAGGCACTTTTTAGTCATTATCTTACTTAACCTTTGCAGAGCATTTGGACTTGCTCATTCCTGAAATGCTATTTTCCTTAGGCTTCCACGACAACATATTCAAATGCTCTTTCTCCTGTGTTTCTGTCTCATGATTAATCTGTCTCATTGTAGTGAACAAATGGTACAGAAATTTCGCTATTTTCACCATTTTCACAGAAATGTACGGTTCAGTCACGTCAAGTACATTCACGTTGTGTGTGACCATCATCGGCATCCAACTCCAGAAAGCTTTTCATGTGATAAAACAAACTCTATACCCATTAAGGAACTCCCCTTTATCTCCCTCTCCCAGCCCTTGAAAACCACCATTCTACTTCTCCCCTCTATGAATTTTATTCCAGGTAACTCATGAGTGGAATTATACAGTATTTCTCTTTGTGGGACTGACATTTCCTTCAACCTTAACGTTCATCTGCCATTTCCTTTAAGGCACATGAGTACTTCATTCTATGTATATTCGGTGCTTTGTTTATCCCTTCCTCTGTTAACGGGCACTTGGACGGCTGCTACCTTTTGCCTATTGTCAATAATGCTGCTATGAGAATGGGTGTATTCTTTTTCTTGATCTACCTCAATACTGGTCATCTTTAAGGTTCTACTCTACTAGGGCAATTTTAGCTCTACTCGCAGCTCCCAAAGCTGTTAGTGACTCCCAAAGCTGTATTTGTGGTTCATTTCTCTTCTGGGGGTTCAGATCCCAAACTTCACATATATTCATTTAGATGTCACAGGCACCCTAAACGCAACATGTTCAATGCTAAGCTTCAGATTCTTGCCATCACTCTAGTAATGTTCCGTTGTCCTGTGTTTTCTATCTCAGCAAGTAATACCATCAAACCTCCCACTTATACCAGGCACCTGGCTGTCACCCTCTGGCAACCATAACACTGCCACTGGCAGAGCTTCTAGGGAGCCCATTCAATTCCATGGTCACCAGGGGACAGTTTCTCACTGTGGCATCATCAGGACCCCCTGATGGGGGTTCCAAGGGTCAGTCTGTGCTCCTCTGAAACACTCCTCTCTTCATAAGTCCCCTCTACATGAAATGCTAACACCTCCCTAGAGCTCTTACCTTATTTTCCTTCTCAGCCCTGAAATAGTGCTTACCACATAGCAAACCCTCAATGCACATGTTCAAGGAGTTAACCCTTGACTTCTTCCTTACCCGATCCTGTCTATCTCACCTTCTAAGTTATATTCAAATCCACCCACCTCGCTACCCCAGCTGCCAGAGGGACCATTTTAAGATATGAAACTGGCAGTTTTCTCTACTTTCACTTTCAGAATACAACCCAGGGGTGCCTGGGTGGCTCAGTCAGTTGAGCATCAGATGTTGGCTCAGATCATGATCTCACCATTCGGGAGCCCTACTTTGGGCTCACAGCTGTCAGCACAGATCCACTTCAGATCCTCTGTACCCCCACCTCTTTGCCCCTCCCCCACTAGTGGGTACGGGCTCGCTCACTCTCTCAAAAATAAACACACACACACACACACACACACACACACACACACACACACACACACACAAAGCCAACCCAAAGGTCTTTGCTGGCCTGCCACGGGCCATCTTCATCTATCTCTCACTACTGATGCTGCTCACTACTGAACCTCTTTTAACTTAGCCAATATGCCATATGCTTCTCTTATTTTCTTTCCAAGTTTCTGAAGAGGCTGCTAGTCTTTTTACCTGAACAACTCTCCCTTCCCTTCAGTCCCCTTCTCAACATCTGCTGCCTCCTCCTTTTCCTTCAGGTCTTAGAGAAGAGGTCCCTGCCTCTTGGAAGCCTCGTCTCATCTCCCTGCTCCAGTTGTGGTCTCGTTGTCGCTGCTGGGGGCTCCCGTGGCCTCCTGCACTTCTCCCTATGCAGGAGGCCCTGCTTAGTACCCTGTCGGGGGCTGCCTGATCCGTGACTGTTCTCTGCATTGGGCCATAGCTGCATCAGGGTGGAGACTCTGAATTTCTTGCCCAAAATGTACCCTCTGCCCCTTGAACAGTGATGGGGCCATGGTCAAGGCTTAATCTTTAATATACAATTTTTAAAAATTAGCCTTACTACCATGTGCATAGACCGTATGAAATAAGTACTGAAGAGTGAAGAACCATGAATAAAACCTTCTAAATTGCTCCTTAAGCATAATTAAGTGAAATTCAGAAATGAGAATATTAAGTTCTATACCAGATACTTTTATAAATGTATTCTCAGGGCTCCCAGGTGGCTCCGTCGGTTAAGCGTCCGATTTCAGCTCAGGTCATGATCTCGTAGTTTTTGAGTTTGAGCCCCACGTCAGGCTCTGTGCTGCCAGCTCAGAACCTGGACCCTGCTTCAGATTCTGTGTCTCCCTCTCTCTCTGTCCCTCACCCATTCTCTCTCTAAAAAAAAAAAATAATAAATAAATAAATAAATAAGTGTATTCTCATTGCATCATTTATTGTCCTGATTTTTAAAGGGTAACCTCATTAATACACAAAAGGACCCCTGTCAAGAACCTGTAGCTCTAGGTGGGAAGGAGAAAGAAAAATACTTGCTGAGTGCTCATGATGTATCCACACTTACGTTTCTTCCAAGTGTTCTTACAACAAACTCAAGATGTAAAAACTCATGTGGCCAAGTTATTTGTCCAGATGCTAAAGGAGGAAAATGGCAGATGTAGGAATTTGTTCCACATTTCCCTCTCTACTAATCTATCCATCACTGTTTTAAGATTTAATTTAAGATTTAATTTAAGATTTAATTTAAAATTTAATTTAAAATTTAATTTAAAATTTAATTTAAAATTTAATTTAGCTAATTAGGGGCGCCTGAGTGGCTCAGTCGGTTAAGCGTCCGACTTCGGCTCAGGTCATGATCTCGCGGTCTGTGGGTTCGAGCCCTGCGTCAGGATCTGTGCTGACAGCTCAGAGCCTGGAGTCTGTTTCGGGTTCTGTGTCTCCCTCTTTCTCTGACCCTCCCCTGTTCATGCTCTCTCTCTGTCTCAAAAATAAACGTTAAAATAAATAAATAAAATAAAATTTAATTTAGCTAAGTAAATTAAATGTTTAATTAAATTAAAATTTAAAATTTAAATTAAAAATGTAATGTAAAAATTAGAATTTAAAGTTTGTTAGCAGTGGTCTGAAATGGATAGGACACATATTGCTTCTACATGCAGAAAAAAAAATGCATGGGCTAATTCTCTTTTTAGTTCTTATTACCCCTATGGTAGGCAGGGAAAATTGCAGCACTGAGCACAGAACAAGCAGTGAGTGAGTCAGAAGTCAGGGTCTGGTGCCTGGACTTGGTCATCAAACATCCAATGGTAGGTTTGTCACTTAACTCTCCTCACCCAAGAACGTTCATCTTTAAAATGGGGGGAGTTGGATTAGACTGAGGGTCCTTCCAGCTGTTTAAAGAACAAGATGTAAATGAAACCCTTTTAATTCTTAGTGATTTGCTCCAGTCCTCAGCTGGTGAGGGCCAGGGATCCCAGCCCTAGCTCAGTGTATTCTCAGTGAATATACTCACTGAGGACTGAGTGGGGATGGGGCTAGAAGTATAGGCCAATTAAAAAAAAATTTTTTTAATGTTTATTTATTTTTGACAGAGAGAGAGAGAGAGAGAGAGAGAGAGAGACAGAGCATGAGCGGGAGAGGGGCAGAGAGAGGGAGACACAGAATCCGAAGCAGGCTCCAGGCTCCGAGCTGTCAGCACAGAGCCCGACGCGGGACTCGAACTCACAGACTGCGAGATCATGACCTGAGCCGAAGTCGGCCACTCAACCGACTGAGCCACCCAGGAGCCCCTAGGCCAATTTTAATTGGAATGTTGGGTCAGCCAACTAGAATAACCTTCAAATTTACAGAAGCAGATCTCCCGCAGATTATGAAAAGGAAACTAATGAGGAAGACTGTCAGAAGAGGAGTCAAGTAAAAGCTCCACTTCCAGAGAGGACCTGGCTTTATCCCTACCCCCAGTGGATTCTCTGCTAGACAAGCCATCCTACTTAGTGTATTTTTTTAAAAAAAAACAGTCAATTCCATTAGATGCTAACCTTTAAGAGCTCTATCTTATTTACCCTTATAACCTTAGCTTTTAGTGTAGCACCTGGCACATAGTTAGCTATCCATAAATGTTTATGGTATGAACGGCCAATTTCCCCAACATGAGTATCCCAATCCAACTCACCTCCAAGGTTAAGCTCAGATGCCACCTCTACCCTCCAACCCCAACCTTTCCTTCCACCTGCCCTCCCAGGCTCCCGACACATCTTTCGGTATTTCTCCTATGGTGTATCTCATTTTGTATACAGTTATAGAGATTACATTTATCTATCTTAGCTTCCCAATAAGGTCAGACTCTGAGACATGAGCTGTCTTCTGCTCACCATGGAAACTCTACAATATACAGTTTAGAGCAGGCACTCAATAAATGTGGGAAAAGCTTATCATTTTTATATGTATATCAAAGCAACTAGCACTGTTTTTTTTACATATAGGAGGAGACACTCAAGTATTATTGAATTACATGCTCTTTCTGATCAAGTTGTGGTGAGGCTAGTCCTCTCAGTGTGCTAAGGACTCCAAACCTTTCGTGAAGAAATATGATAAACTAGTTTAAAAGTCTTAAGAATGGTCATATCTTTGAATAATCCACTTCTAGGATTTTGTACTAAGGAAATCAACAACAACAAAAAGATACAAATTAGACTGAACCAAACCAACAACAAAATTGGAGGCTACTACGGTATAATTGATATAATAGTGTTCCAAGGATAGTTCTGAAGATCTTCAAAGAAGCTTATGACTAACACTAAGTAAAACACAAAGTTCACATCCAATATAGAAAAACAGGAATACTTGTGAGAAAATAAAATATGCAAAAAACTGAAGTTATTTTGGGATGGTGTTGTTATGGGTGATTTTCTTCTTTCCAAACTTTCTTATAAATGTATCATTTTTATAATAAAAGTTTGGCATTATCAACATTTATCTTTCCTTAATGTGGCTATATTTTCCATAGATAGTTATTTAGTGAGGACCAAAGCATAAAATTGAATTGTCTACTAAACAGCTATGCTCCAGGATTTAACTCCAGGATTCAAAGGAGACCTCACTAGGGAGGCTATTCTGGGTCATAAGGTAGAAGGTACAGGCATTGTTGGGCATAGTGCAGAAACAGATTTGGATAAGGAGCAAGCAGCTAGACTCAGTCAAGGATTCTCAGGAACCACACAAGTGAGTGAGATGACTCACTCAAGCAACTATTAACACTAGTTTCTGAGAGGGTTAAGTAAGGAGGCTTCAAGCCAGAAGGGATATGAAGAGCAAGGAGAGGAATTAAGAACAGTGGTCTTCTTGTTAAGGAGATAGGAAATGGTGGAGAACTATTATCTCACAAGGTTCTATAAACTATGGCTTGCCAGCCAAATGCCATCTACTGTATGTTTCTATAAATAACGTTTTATTGGAACATCGCTAAGCCATTTATGTATTGTCCATGGCGGTTTTCACACTATGAGTTGAATAGTAGTGACAGAGACCGTATAGCCCACCAGGCAGAAAATATTCATGATGTGGCTCTTTACAGAAAAGGGAGCATTTGTCCTGTAGTCCTAGATATAAAGACATTTATAAATAGACACCCCATTTAGGCATCGGAGTACCTTTTTCTATTACTTTTTCTTTGAACATACCAGTCTAGGAGATAGGCATCTATAGAATTTATCATCCAAATGCAGATACTTTTGAGGGTGAAAGGGGGTGCTCATGAGACCATGCTCCCAGACAATGAAGTAAACCAGGACTATCCCAGACGCATGGGCCCTCTACCATAAGGGCTGGTAGCAAAAGAAGTTTCAAAGAACACTCAAGGTCTGCTTTTAGGTGTATGAAGCAAGCTCAGGTGACTCTCCTGGTCTCCTTGATTCTTTCTACTTTAATTGCCCTCAGACGCCTTTCTACTTCCTTCTGTCCCAGCTCTGGTCCTTGAAAAGCCCCGCTGCTTGGATACCACTCAGAGTTCAGGATCTCCATTTTCATTAGAGCAAAAGGAAAAAAGTTTACTCATCTCATTTAAATAAATTATTTCACATCACTACAAGTAAGAATTTTATACCTGCAAATTTCACTTGGTTTGATACCAAGATAACTCCTTAAAATGCTATCCTTTGTTAGTATTTAAGCTTTCTCTTCTCAAATAATTAAGAAATAACCATTAATCACAGCATTTATCACAATGAAACCCCAAACCAAATATATTATCCATTGATTTGAGCTTTTAGTAGTGAAACTTTTTTTTTTTTTTTTTTTTTGGTAAAAATTTTTGGTGTTGGGGGAAAGAAATAAAACTAAAGATGTTTAGAGCATTTTTGGTGAAGTCTTGGACGTTTTACTCAGACTGTTCTCTGAACAACAGTAGCTCACAGCTTTGAAACCTCTGTGGATGGCTTTCCAAAGATTGCCATCTGGTGGAATTTCAGTTAATTGTTCCTTTGTTCTAGGGAGCTGCTGGAGGTGAGTGAACCTTGAAGGCATTAGAGAGACTCAGAATATCAGTGAGAGATAAGTGAAGTTCAAATGATAGGGTCTCAAACACAAACCCCAAACTGAAAAAAAAAAAATGAGGCTTTGAGTCTTTGTCTCCTTCCCAAATCCTCTCCGCTCCCTATTGTAAAGTCTGAGAATTTGCCTTGATTTTGATTATAAATAAATGAAATAGAATATTTGTTCACAAATAATACTGAATGTCCTGAGATTACTTGATTACATCTTGATATTCTCCCTTCACTTATCACTAACAATATCTCCAAAAGTAAACTTTAATTTGCTTGGCCATTTTTAGAGGAATTGCTGATAGCGGTTAATTAGCCCTTGATACACTTGAGAGATAGATTATAGATTGAAAAATAATGTTTTAACGGAGAATGTTTACTGGAATACTTTAACTGTAAAATAGGATTTTGAAAATAAATTGTTACAAAGGCACCAATACTTCAATTCCATCAGTAGACAAGGATTCCCACACTATTTTATATTTAAACCCTACCTTGAGCATCCAGGCTCTCTCCCTGGCTGTCGAGATGAACCGTACCGTTGAGAAGTGGGATTCTGGGATAATAAGAAAAAGAAAAAGAACGTTTAATAGGATGAAAACATGGGAGCAAAGAGTTATAATTGAGTTCATTGGGTGTAGTTAGCTATGGAAAGGGACATCGAAACGTACACACAATAACAAAACACAGTTGGTTTTACCACAGGGGAGAGATTAAGTTAGGCAAGCAATAGGGTTCTCAGTCTCTATTTTAGATTAATTTTTAGGTTGATTATGGTTTGTGAGTATTTAGTATGTCAATTTTATGAAAGTAATTTCTTATCTTTTCACCTTTCCCTGTGATAGTCTGAAGCAATGAGAATTCATGTGTTAGCAGGAAGCAGAGCCTCTATGGGGTATCAAAGGTCAACATCAAACTTCCTGAAACTTCAGCTTATTTTCAGGGTTTATTTTTTTCAGAGTACGCTCCATGCCCAGCACAGAGTCCAACACAGGGCTTGAACTCACCACCCTGAGGATCAAGACCTGAGCAGAGATCAGGAGATGCTTAACCCACTGAGCCACCCAGGCATCCCTATTTCAGGTTTTAGATCTAGTATCAACACAGGCTTATTCTTCTAATCGGAAGATATTTTTTAATAGTTTAAAATTTTTTTAAATAAATTAAAAAAAAATAATTTCTTTTTGAGAGACAGACAGAGCCAGCAGGAAAGGAACAGAGAGGGAGACACAGAATCTGAAGCAGACTCCAGGCTCTGAGCTGTCACCACGAGCCCTACACAGGGCTCGAACCCACAAACAGCGAGTTCCTGACCTGAGCCGAAGCCTGATCTTTAACCGACTGACCCACCCAGGTGCCTCAATAGTTTATTCATTTTTGAGACAGCATGTAAGCACACATGCATGCGCACACACACACACACACACACACACACACACACACACACACACAGTGGGGGAGTGGCACAGAGTGATAGGGAGACAGAGGATCAGAAGGGGCCTCCCTGCTATCAGCAGAAAGCAAGATCCAGGGCTGGAACTCACTAACCTTGAGATTGTGACCTGAACCAAAGTCAGACGCTTTACCTACTGAGTCACCCAGGTACCCCTAGTCAGAAGATTTTGAGAGGCTAGGCATTCTAAACAATGCCAGGATCCAACTTTAAAATATATACACCAACAAATGATAATTTGTGTCAATTAGCTATTTCTCTTCCAAACATGCTCTCGCTACGTGAAAAGACAGTAAACTGACGGAGGACGGATCTAATTCTTGAGGCTAAGAAATGTGTCTCAATTCCAGATTTTGAGGCTCCAGTGTCAGGGTGGGGAGTGGCTGGTTACTGGGGAGACTGTTTATGGCTCAAGCTGGTGCTGCTGAAAAGGACCCAAGATGTATATGTGCACAAGCCTTAATGGTCTTTCCACCTCCCCAAGGAACACATCAGAAATGACTGTTGCCTTCCACGTAGGCCTTAACCCTGCACACTGCTCTTCTGAAATGGTCCTGTAACAGAAAATACAAATGCCTTTGGTGCCTACTTGGTTTTTTAAAAAGTCAATTGCATAAAAATAAAGTATTTGTGGCACACCCGATGCAATGTGATTAATCCTAGACACAGTTCTAGAGATGTTGCCGGGAGATTTAAAAAAAAAAAAAAAAAAAAAAAAAAAAGAGGCACTTTATACCTTTTCTATAAGGCAAAATGGAGATGGTAAGACAGTGCAAGGAAAAAAAAAATAGAAACAAGATAGTAGGTGCTGAGAGAAGTAAAGGTAGGAGCTGATTTTTCAACGTTATACTCTTCAGTAATGGAGCTTAAAAGGCATTTGTAAATTTGGCTTGTTTAAAAAAAAATCAGAAAATTCAATATACATGGTCTTGAGGACCGAACTCCGGTAACAATTTTTTCTTTCCAAGAGAACAAGTAGAATTTCTTTAAATATTTTAGAGCAGAGTTTAACTGCATAGGTATTTCACATCTTTCCATAAATCTAACGATAGCTGATAAAAAAAAAAAAAATCAGACAAAAAAAATCTGTTCCCATCCATGTCATTTTCCTAAGTCCTCCAATCTTCCAGCAATTAATTGAATTACACTAAAATTTTCATTTACCTTATTTAACTATGTTACCAGGGAAAGGACTGGCCACCCAGCTAGGAAGCAAGAGTACAAAAGTTCCAAGTTTACCTATAAACTAGATAATTCACCCTTTGAAAATTCAGGATTGGCTGTATACAATTGGTCTTTTTCTGCTGACAATGACCCATTGCTCATTTTCCAACAGCTGTAATGGGTCAGTTTGAATGGGATCATTTACTGAAAACTATGCACCGATCATTTCACACATTTTATCTAATTTAACCTTCAAAATCTTAATACCAATTAAGAAACTGAGGCTCAGGGTGGTGGTGCCATATCCAGGGTGGTGGATAGATGTCCATATCATGCATCTAGAAAGTGACCCTTTCTGACAAGAGTCTGATGGACTCATGTGTCTGCTCAGCCTTTCACCCATAGCATGTGCCACTGTAAAAGCCAGGCCTTCGCCATAGATTTGAAGGCCACAGACAGTCTTTGCTCTGCTCGTGGCAGAGAAGTGCTCAGTAAGGCACAACCTTGCAAGGTGGCAGGTGAGGCAGTTTTGTCTGTGATGTGCGACAGCAGCAAAGCAGTTCTTATCCATAAATTTCATACTTTATGTAAAAATTAAAAATGGAGCACAGTATAAATACAAAATAGAAACTATGAGAAACATAGAAAACCTTTGAGACCTAGGGCCTGGCAAAGAGTTCTTAGCCTTGATACCCAAAACACAATCCATAAAAGGTAAAGTTAAATACACTGGACTTCATCAAAATTAAAAACTTTTGTCCCTGTGAATTGGATGTAAATACAAGGTATAAACTAGGAGAAAGTACTTGCAAACCATAGATCTCACAAGAGGACTAGTTTCTAGAATAAAGAGTTCTGAAAGCAATTAAAAAAATTCAGTTGAAAAGTGGGCAAAAGACATGAACAGGCATTTATCTGAAGAGGATATATAGTTAATAAGTATATGAAATGATATTTAACATTAGCCACTATGTGGGTGAAAATTAAAAACCGTAATGAGATATCACTACACACATAGCAGAATGGCTAAAATAAATAGTGACAACTTGAAATACTGATGAAGATGTGAAGAAACGAGAGCAGTCACATCACTTATAAGAATGTCTAAGGGTTCTGCTACCCTGCCAAACATTTTTGTTTTAACACACAACTACCATACAATCCACCAATTGTACCTCTAGGCATTTTTCCAAATTAAAATGTACGTTTACAGCGGTTTTGTTTGGTTTTAGCAGTAGTCAAAAGCCAGAGACAACCCAGACGTCCTTCAACAGGTTAACGGTTAGTCGAACTGCGGCACATCCCTACCACGGAATGCTACTTAGCAATAGAAAAGAACAATTCATACATACAACTTAGACCAATCTCCAGAGAATTATCCTGTGTGAAAAAAGGCAATCCCAAAAGGTCATATACCGTATGATTACATTTAACTGACAGTCTCGAAATAAGTATAGAATTGGAGCACAGATTAATGGTTGTGGGGTAAAGAGAAGCAGGAGTGGCAGGAAGAGGGGGTGATTATAAAGAGGCAACATAAGGCATCCTTGTGATAGAAATGTTCTGTATCTTCAACGCGTATTAGTGTCGATATCCTGGTTGTGATGTTATAAGTTTGTAAGTTGTTGGGACACCTGGGTGGCTCAGTCAGTTAAGTGTCCAACTCTTGATTTGGCTCCAATTGTCATCTCCCAGTCATAGGATCGAGCCCCCTGTTGGCCTCTGCATGGACAGTGTGGACCTGATTGTGATTCTCTCTCCCTTTTGCTCTCTGCACCTCCCCCCTCCCCAAATGACCAACATAAAAATATTAAGATGTTACCACAGAGGGGGAGAACAGAGTAAAGGGTATATGGGAGAGAGCTCCATATCATTCCTTACAAGTACATGTTAATGCACAATGATCTAAAAACAAAAAGTTTAATTCAAAAAAGATTGGCCAGTAATTACAATTGAGGGGGAAGCTCTCTTACTTTCTTACCTTTTTAGAGAAGAACAAAAGCCCCAAAACAGTGGGCAAGATGGGGTTAGGAATTTGTCCCACTTCGCACAGATCCAAGAAAAAAAGCTCACCCACGGTTCTAGCATGCAGAAACCACTGCGAACAGTTCACTCTTGCCTACCTTAGAGTTCTCTATCATCCCCTTTTTCCACATTAACCTTAATAAACTTTCATTTAAAGTCAAAGTGTTGATACAAATACACTCAAAACCAGAACTAACTTCTAAGTAGTTTGTTATGCTCTGCATTTTTGAAACGATCTCTCCTACCTTCAGGTTCAGGCGATCCAAGAATTTCCAATTCCCACCCTTATTGGCTCAGGACTAGCATTTCATCTCCCGCGGTTCTCGTAGATGACAAGGTAGGTGTTCTGTATTCTAAACCGGGTCACACTACAGAAGAGCACAACTGTAACCACCCCTACACAAGCATGAGCTTACAGGGTTTTCTTTTACGTTAGAAGAGACCACGTTGACTTCTACTCTTCCTATTTTAAGCGCTAGGCAGCTTCTCAGAAATGAGCCAGCCGCGGTCTCTTGGCCTGCTGGTTTTAACTGCAGAGAGCAGGTGTCTTTGTTAGAGTAAGAGTCACGACACAGCCAAACTCTTTAACAGAGCACATTCTCAGTTACTATAAAAGTCTATTTTCCTTCATCCTCTAGCAATTTCAAATCCTCTTTCTTTGAAGAAACTTGGAATTCTGGCATCCCATGTGTGGGGCATAGAGCATCTGTCCTAGCTTGAGAGTCCCCTCTAGAGACTGCTTCCATGTCTGGCCATATAGCCATAGGCACTTAAGAGGTCTCAGAATCAAGAAGGGGTTGTAAAGACTTTCCAATCATGCCCCACCATTGAAAGATCTCACTCTTTCTTCAGTGCCCTGTATCTAACCAGTGAGGCTTCTGATCAGTGCAAGGTTAAAGCATTCTCTGCACAAAAGAGATGGGAGTCACAGCCTCTCCAGTTGCTCCTGGCTGTATTTTCTGGGAAGGGGACACTGCTGGGACATGAACCGAGGTTTTCCCCTCCAGAGAAGGGCCAAGTGATCTCTGGACCTTCAGAATGAGCTGTATCCTCAATTCCAAACTCCTGGTGCTGCTGTGAGATATCGAATCACTCCAGTTACAAATCACATGCTTTAGTGTGGGAGGTCCACAACTTTCTAGGAATAAAGCAGAATGTAAGCATTAACAGAAAGTCACAGACTATTAATCCTGAGGCTGATCCTACTCCATATTAGCCTTCTGAAGAGTCCTGCCTCCGCCAAGCACCACCTCAATTATTGGCCTCGGTTGGGTGGGTTGGACTCAGGGCCTTCCCCAGAGCAGCAGCAGGAGGTCAAGAGCCCGCCCAGTTCAACTATCTCAGGGGACCGAGAGGCATGACTGCCGGGAAGCACAGAACTGAGCACACACCAGGGAAACCAAAACCAAATGAGATTATCTGGCAAGTAAAGGAGGTCAAATTACACTGACTCTTGGGCACTGAGTGTGGTACAACACATTCCTCTCCTTAAGCAAGGCAGACTACAAAATGACCCATATTGTATATTTAAGTGCTTTTGAAAAATTATAGGTGGCGGATAAAGGGATTTTGGTGGAATACATTAAGAACGGTAATGATGTTAAAACTTCTTTTGGTCGTGTGATTTAGGCTTCTATAAAAATAAAATATAATCCCCCCAAACGGTCTTAAGTCATAGCTATAATAAAATAGAAATTCAGTTATTTTCATACAAATGGAGCCTCACCCCCTCTTAGAATCCTCCTTTATCCATCTGCTACTTCCCATGCGAACCAGGATTAAAATAATTTGAGAGTGCCCTTTCTATTCTAGAATAGACTACTCACAGTGCTCAAGGCATGAAAGTAAAATAAAAAAGACAGACCTGAGAAACTACATGAGAAATGCCATATGTATTAATTCTGTGAAAGTTCTTAATAATTACACGACTTCACTATCCTCTTATCTGTTTGTAATCAGATACCCTTGAAAATAGTTGGAATGGAAGAACGGCTCCTTTCCTCACAAGTTGACTGCTAATAACACGTAGCAGAATGTTGGTGAATAAAGAAAGCAGCACAGTGAATGGGATCAGATTCATTTTAAGAGCCCAGCATCCTAATTTAGCCTTTGGGTTATAGTAGAAACTAAATCCTCCCTTTACATGTGTCCTGTCTTTATGGTCTTATTCTTTTGACCACCCAAAGAAGAAATACAGTAACAAAGTGGAAGTATTGAAAGGGTAACGGGAAATTTAATAAGACTTTGGTCATAGCAAGAAGGTTAGGATACCAGGTACGAAGGGTTGCTAAGACCTCTCTCAAAAGGTGGATAGCCACTGTCCACTTGTAGCGTTGTGTGGGAAGATTTTCAAACTAACATTTTCAGCAGTCTGTTAGAAGTGTTAAGTGGATGGAAACTTCTTGAAATACGCAGGATTATTTGCTTAGCCTCTACCCCCAGGTTTTCTGTTGGTGCTGGTGTGCATCCTATAACGCTCATGTAACCACCACCAACACTGTTTTGGTGGGGGGTCCTACCGTGGGGTTTTCTTTTTTTTTTTTTTTTTATTTTTTTTTTAATTTTAATTTTTTTTTTTAAATTTTTTTTTTCAACGTTTTTTATTTATTTTTGGGACAGAGAGAGACAGAGCATGAACGGGGGAGGGGCAGAGAGAGGGAGACACAGAATCGGAAACAGGCTCCAGGCTCCGAGCCATCAGCCCAGAGCCTGACGCGGGGCTCGAACTCACAGACTGCGAGATCGTGACCTGGCTGAAGTCGGACGCTTAACCGACTGTGCCACCCAGGCGCCCCTACCGTGGGGTTTTCTAGAAGAGACCCACTTACAAAATATTTGGGGGCTGGATCAGTAATCATTAAATGGGGAAATTTAGGCTGAATTCCACTCACCTGGAATCTAGTGACGCTCCAGAACAGAAGTACTGATTATGTTATCAGGGATCAAACTTGGGTGGGTGGGTTGTGGAGCACAGGGAAACAAACCCCCATCTATTCTAAGAACTAAATCTGGGTCAAATACCCAACTTGAAATGTTTCCTAAAGCCTTTTCTTTCCACAATTATGCAGGTCTACAGCTCTTCCTGTTTTTTGTAGTCTATTGGTTTATTAACACGAATACGACATGCACGTAAGCAGTCTGTTATTTTCTTCACTGGGCAGCCTGGCATTGGGATTGGGGACTGATGGCCAGCTGGGCTGCTCTTTCCACAAGGGCTCTGAGGTGCTTGCAGGAGACGTTGTGAGCAATCTCTACACAGTAAGATTTGTTGCACATCAGCAGCACTTCAAGCTTCTTGATGTTGTGGACCAGAAACTTGTGGAAGGCACTGGAGAGCGTGTGCTTGGTTTTCTTGTTGCTCCTGTAGTCAATGTCGGGCACAAGATCGTGCCCTTGAACCTTCTGTGTACCCTATTGTCAGTGCCTCTGGATTTCCACCAACTGTGCTTAATTTTGACACCTCGGTCTGACTGGTGCCAGATGAACTTCTTGGCCCTCTTTTTACCAAACTTGGGCTTCACCAAAGGTCTGGGGGCGGCAGTGGTCCCGACCAGGAGCTGGCTTCTACCCCTGCAGGCAGCACCGGGGAAGAGGATGGCTCTCCATTTTGTAAAAATGTTTCACAGACATCATCTCACTCAGATCTTGAAATCTCAATTCTTTCTCCACAGGTTCACTGTGCTCACCTTTTGGCTACTGCCTTTTGCTCCTTGATTTTTCTTCCTTAGAAACTCTCATCTGCTATGGAGTTGCAGAGCCCTCTAAATCAGCTTTTCCCCAGATGGTGCCCCTCACTCTCTGCCTTCCAGGGGGTGTTTTTAGACATTCCCTCCTGGTCATCTCCCTCCACCTCAAAGAAATTAAATACTACCGAATAGATTTTATCTGTTAGGGTAGAGCTTTAGACGGCCACAAACCACTGTAATATCTGATTTTTGTCCCCATTGAGAGGGCATGCTCCAATCCAACTGAACAAAAATATCACGCAACGTCTCTGGGCTGAGATGTAGGGATACAACCAGGAACCAGGTGGGCCCTGTCCTCCTACTCGATTAGATACAAAACCCTTTTTTGCTTAACCCCTAAAAAGAGTCATCAATCACAGGAACTTATTGTAGGAAATCACACAGCTGATCAAGGATAGAGCTGGGACCCAAACTCTGGTCTTCTGAGTTTCAAATCACATGCTCTTCCTATGAATCTGTTCTGACCCATTCTCCTTTTTTCTCCCCTTAGCTCAGGCTTTCTTTGCATTTTAAAATTCAATTTCATATTTTTGGAGCAACAGAGCACCACATTTTAATCTTCATAATTTTTTTATGCAGTTCCTAATCACTCATTTGTGTAACATTTATTGAACCCATGAGAACAGTTACCGCTTACGTGCGGCTTCTATGTGTCAGGTGCGGTCCTAAGTGTGTTCCCTGAATCAGCTCATTTACTTCCGCTGTAACATTCTGAGGGATGTGATTTCTTATTTTCATCTTACAGCTACATGGAGGCTTGTGGCAGGGCCAGGACTTGGGACCCCGTGAACATCATGTTACACACCTTTTATGTCCTAGGCACCCTGCTAGGTGCCGGGGCTCTAAAGGGTGAGAAATTTACAGTGCAGCCGTCCAGGGGCTAATAGACACACTCATAACTATACCATGAGGCTGTGAATGCAAGCATATTGACAGGGAGGGTCAAGAACAAAAAGGAAAAGTGTATGACTGCTGTTTCCTGGATGATCTGTAGGATTTGAAGGCCATTGTTTTCCTCATTCTGAAAATTAGAGGAAAAGAAGTATTTTCCTGCTCAGGTTCCTTTATGGCAGTGCTTTTCAGATTTCGAGTCAGCCAGGAATCTTAAAATTCAAATTATGATTCTATAGGCCTGGGGTGGGGTCTGAGACTCTGTCTTTCTAGAAACTTCTAGATGCTGCTGCTGGTCCAGGAACCACACTCTGAGTTGCACAGAATCTGTTCTCAGAGCTCTTCCCACAATCTGCTATGTGCTGATCGGGGCTGCACTTAGATGGGCCATCCACTCAGACGATTCCAACTGATGTAAACTCATTTATAGCTCAGACCTTGTCACCAAAGATGGATCAAAGCAAAATTTAGGAGGTAAAGTCCATCCTTGGGACACATTTTTCCTTGCTCCACTGCTCCCCCCCAACATCCCTAATCCCCCAGTGGTCACGTACTCATCAAGAGTTTCAGGTCCTTAGAGAAAGTTCTCTGCTTTCCAAGAGGATGTGTAGCTAATTAACTAATCTGTGCAAATGCGTTGGGGAGTGCTAATCACAACCATTTGTTATTTCTTCTCCTGCTGACCCAAATGGCTGGTTCTGGCTTTGGGTACACTGGTGCCCTCAATGAAGCCATGTTTATCTTCCCTTGCATAGGGAAGGGACTCAGCTGAATTTACTGCACATACATCCAGCGTGCTTGAGACACACGAGGATGCTCAGGTGAGCTAAGTAGTCTCTCTAAAACAAAAAGGGAGCAAAACAAAAAAAAAAACACTTAAGTTTGCAGAAGCTAACTCTTTTGGTAACTCTAGTATACTTGAACTGTCATTTTGCCTAAAAGAATCAGGTTCAAAGTAGGTTTTGAGATTGCCAGCACTTTCTAACAACACTCCTGGACAAGTCATGACTTCTCCAGGTGCACTTGCATTTTTTTTTTTCTAACTTTTAATGTTTATTTTTGGCAGAGAGGGAGACACAGAATCTGAAGCAGGCACCCAGCTCTGACTGTCAGCACAGAGCTTGATGTGGGGCTTGAACTCACAAACCAAAAGACCTGAAGTCAGATGCTTCACCAACTGAGCCACCCAGGTGCACCTCCCCCTCCCCCACCTTTTTAAATTTTAACTTGCATATTCAAACTGAGGGAAAAGAAGCAAATATTCTGACATGAATGGTAAGAGTCCTCATCGGTGATGGGCTGTATACCAAAATGGACTTATCAACCCATTTTTTGAAACCCCATTCATCTTTCCATGGGAAATAGGAGGCTGTTACAATTTAATAGCTTTATGAACAAAAGGGAACTTTGAGGGCTACGTGGAGAATCCAACTCTCCTTTGTAAATCCGCCTGGTATAAAGGGCACTGGACCTGGAATAAATTCCCTGGGACTGAGGTTCTCCCCCTTATGTGAACTGTGCATATACCATTTAAACTCCAGGCTCCAGTTTTTATGGTTTCATGTCAAGTGCAGCTACTTAGAGTGTTTGTGCTACATAGAAGCATCCTTTACTGCAAATTTCTCTGTAAATGGGAAACACTCATGATCATCATCACTATTAAATAATTGGGTTTGAACCACATCTCCCTTGTCAATTGGATCTGAATATTAGTTACAGGATCAGGAAGTTGAAGTACAATCAATTATGGCAAAAACCAACGGCTTGGAAAGAATGGGAGAGAATGCCCATCTGAAGGGATCTTGTGGGTGTGGCCTTGAGCAGGACCCTCACTCACAATAGGTGAAGCCTCTTGTGCTGCCTCTTCTGTAGTCCGTGACCTCAGCAGGTTCCACGGCTTGACCACAGATCTATTAAGGTTGGCAGTGGAGGGAGGGAAAAAAAAAAAAAAAAAGCAAAGCACAAAGCTGTCTTTTGATCACAAGTAGAACTTTCCCTGTTAGCTTTAGGTCAAATGCTAGTTAGATCAGGCCATTGTAGGGATTTCACGCTTAGCAGACATGACTGCATTGAATGCAGGGTTTTAAGATTCTTCTTTCTTTCAAATCTTTTCAAATCTTCCTAGAGAAGCTAGTTTTTCTGCCTTTTGGTTCCTCCCCATCCCACAAGGTGCTTCCTTTCTGCTCCCCATGGGGAGATCTACCACACCCCCTGGTCTTCCCAGGAGCACAAGGTGCTGGAGAGCCAGGAGGAGGAGGGCCTCTTGTGTCTGCCTGTACTTTGGGGCAGCTCAGTACAACTCACTGCTGGACTGGATCAGTAGTCCCGCTTGTCCAGGTCTTCCCTGACCTCTAACAGGGTAAGATCTACGACCTGTGTATAGCTCAGCCCAGGCCCACTGAGGGAGAGAGGACCAAATACTGACAACCAGGCATGTGGGGAAAAGGGAGCTCAGCAGGCGATCTGAGTGGATGCTCTTTAAAATGTGCCTGCTCTGCCAGAAATCCCACCACTTTCCTATTTGGATCTACAATGGCCTCATACGTCAGAAGCTTAAATCCTACCACTACTTCTGCCCTGTTGCAATTTAAATAATTCACAGTGCTAACGTGCTATTGAAATGATTTATTTTCCTCATGTTTTGAACATGACTTAACTTAAACAATCAATTTAAGTTGACTTGTTAATAAGAACAGTAAGAATGATGTGGTGCCTAACTTGCAAAGATTGTGTAAGCAGAGGAGAGGCCAGCATTCTTGGTCTTAACTCCTAACTCATGCTTATTTGTCTTTTGAAGATTTTGGTAGATATTACTGCTTCCTCTTTGAGTGTCTTCTTTCTCTAAAACTTTAATTCCTCATCAATGGAATTTAACTTCCTCTTAGTTTTTTAAGCTCTAGAGCCTCTGTTCATGATCTTTAGAAGATAATTTTTTCAGATAGGGAAATCAAAGTATGAAAGTCTCCCCACGCCATACAAAAGTAACAGTAACACAGTTATTAACTACTTAACTTTCAAAAACAAACTCCCCAAAATGTGAAAAACCAAAAAATACACGTGGCTTTTAGATTCCAAGAGCAACGCTCAAACCACGAAGCCTCATACGAGTTGAGTGTTAAAGGTCTCTTTCCTTTGGGAGGGGCCACAAACCCCATGGGAAAATATGACTCAAAAGGACTTGGGCTTGAGGTCACAGTGTACAGAACACAATTGTTCTCCCCATCCTGCATGGCTCACCTGCGTCAGATTGCTCAACAAGGTACACTCTGAAGGTGTCAAATGACTCTTAAAAACCCCACCCAAGGTTCCCTGTCTGGGCGAAATTACAATGAATAGCATCATCAGACACGCAGATAAGCAGTTTAGGACAGAATAACAATGTAATACACTCTTCCACAAGAGAAGCCACACTCAGATGCACACTCAAGTTGGTGTCCATGGTGATGGGTCAGCACAGCGACAGGCTCCCAAAGGGGAAAAGAAGCCACACATTCTTCAATATAGTTATACTCCCCGTGGTCTATGGGGCTAATTGTGAGAGCCGCTGGTAAGCAGTACCAGGAGCCTCTGGTTCCTTTCAAATAAGACAAACAATAGCCTTGCAGGACAGACATTTCTTGTTTCTGGGTACGACTTGATTCCAAAGCCCTCATCCGTCTCCTGCTAATTCAAAACAGCAGCCTCCCAGGCTAAGCCTCATTCCATCAGATTGTTTACCCTTGAGTTCACAAGACGTTCCTTCCACAATGAAAGGACCAAGTGGTTCCTGAACACAGAGAAAGCTCCTGTTCAGCTGCTGTTTCATTTTAGTAGGAGTTAGAAACATCACTGTAGAAGTACTTGCTCTTTGTCTACAGTTTTAAAACCAGTATCTGGAAAAAAGAAAAAAAGTCCTCAGGGTGTCAGGGGTTCACTTTGAAAGTGGGGCTGGAGGAAAGGCAGGATGGTGGACAAGAGTTCTATCATGAGACTTTTTTTGGATAACAGGTTTTTTTTTTTAATTTTTTTTTTAACGCTTATTTATTTTTGAGACAGAGAGAGACAGAGCATGAGTGGGGGAGGGGCAGAGAGAGAGGGAGACACAGAATCTGAAGCAGGCTCCAGGCTCTGAGCTGTCAGCAGAGCCCTCACGAACTCGTGAACTTGTGGGGGAAGCAGAGGGAAAGGGAAGATACCCTCCTAATCGAAGAGGCTAGAGGTCACAGGTGAATTGAGTTGTTTGCAATTCGAGTTGGGGCTCGAACTCACGGACCGTGAGATGAAGTCGGACGCTTAACTGACCAAGCCACCCAGGCGCCCCCAGGTTTTTTTTTTTTTTTTTAATGGAAAAGTGACTTATGGTAGGATTCATGATAAAACACATTGTAACATCTATCAGGATTAGAAATGGTTTTGCAGCATTCCACCATTTACCTTTCGTAACACCTACGAGTATACTCCATCAGAGAACCATTATCTCTAGGTCTTACCAAACGCTTACCAGAATCTGCCCCTGCTACACCTTAGACCAAATGTAAAGTGCAGGTTCCCTCAGAGATGTTGGTGTTTAACAAATATTAAATGCCTTAAACAAAAAAAGATGAAATTCCAACAGTGGCCTTTCTGGAATTATTCACAGAAAGAGAAGCATTTCTCTCCCCCTCAACCCCCAGTAGGTTTTCCATAGTCTTTACTATGCAACAAAAGACTCCCAAACATGAGCCAGTGACCCTGAGAGTCCTACCTAAATACCCACTTTCCCAGCACGGAAACAAAACTTCCACCTATCTCTTTTCATCTACAAAGCAGTGGGGTCAGAAAATGACAAAACAACTCCCAATATTGAATGCTTACGTATCAATTATGCTCCACTCGGACCTGGGGGACGTAAAGATGAATACGAGTCCATCCCGACCGCCAACCAATTTATGTGCTGGGGAGGCCCATGTGTGGGGAATTAAAGGCAAACTGCAATGAGTCACCTGACCTATCCTGGATGGGTGGGGCTGTGGGAGGTGGGGAGAGGTAATGGCTAGGAGGTTAGGAAAGGCTTTCCGGAACAGCCTTTCTCAAATGTTAATCCAGAACACCTGAGAATCTTACTACAGTGCAGATTCCGATTGAGAATGTCTGGGGTGGAGCCCAAGCTTCAGCATTTATAAGATGTTCCAGGTGATGCAACAGCCGCTGGTCCGGGGAGCACACTCTGAGTGGCAAGGACCTCGAGGAATGAACACCTGACATAAGACAAAGGCTGAGCTTGAGTTAACCAAGGAAAGACGCCTTGGGCAGAAAAACATTCAGAGACATTGAAGCTAGAAAGATCATGCTGGATGTGGGGAGCAACATTCAGCACGGTAAGGGAGAGGTTTATGTGAAACATTGTTGAGTGCGAATACAGTCAATAAAAGCTTTACACAAAAATGGGAAAAAAATATTTTTAATAGTTGAACGGAGGTGGTAAGATTGGGAATGGTCCCCCTCACGCCCCTTCCTCATCGTTGTCAAACTCTCGCTCGTGAATTTTGTGTGGCATTTATTAAAACAACCACAGAAGGATACATTCGTTTCTCTTCCACGTGCTGGTGAGGGGAATTCTGTACTGGGGTGTCTTTTGACAAAATGACCACACGGCTTCCTCCAATCTGGGATTATGTGATGGGCTAAGATACACAGTTACTTAGTGACTGATGGCAACGATTATGTAGTGACAAGGTTATGATCACTACAGAAAAAGCTGTGTTTTTGAAGGAATAATATTTTATAGAAGGAGTCAAGTAATTAAAAACATTGAAGCGTGTTTTTATAGTCCATCCATAAAATTTCACCTGGGGAAAAAATGCGAGAGGAATTATATAGAATTTGGACAGAAGAAAAACACCAAGCGTTGTATCTTTCGACTTCACAGAGCAAAGAGTGGCACCCCGGTGAGGAATTCATTGCTTGGTGTCCCAGAGCACCTTGCTGTCACAGGAAAGGGGGAGAACTTTTAAGTTCCTGAGGGTCAGAAGGGAAGGTTGTGATTGCTAAGGATATATGGCCAAAAGCTATACGTCTCTAAGATACGTGCTCTGTGGTTCCATTCCCAGCGCATACATGGAACTCTTAAAATTAACATCACCTTTCTTCCAAATTAGGTGTGTTGTAGGAAACTACATATGTAATATTTACAATGTAGTGTACAATGTAGTGTACAATGTATTACAAATTCTTGTAATTTGTAATTACAAGAATCCTGTGAGACAATGCCGGGCTCTAGTGTCTCAAGTTGACAGATGAGAAAACTTAACTGGAGGGGCATTGATGAAGGATGGTAAGTCACATCTCCAAAGACAACCAGTCAGTCAGCAGCAGAACTAGTTTTAAGCCTCAGGCCGTCCGATGTTCTTGCTGCAGTTCCAGAATTTTTGCTGTGACACAACCCTGTAACTTCTTTTTAAAAAAATGTATTTATTTATCTTGAGAGAGAGAGAGCACAAGCAGGGGAGGGGCAGAGAGAGGGGGAGAGAGGGAGAATTCCAAGCAGGCTCCACGCTGTCAGCGCAGAGCCTGTTGCGGGGCTCACACTCACGAACTGCGAGATCATGACCTGCGCAGAAGTCAGATGCTTAACCGACGGAGCCACCCAGGTGCCTCCAGACCACTGTAACTTCTTAAAAAAAACAAAAACAAAACACAGGTGGGCAGGCAAAGGATGTGAGGATTTCGAACGTGAAAGGAATCAAAATCTATGGAATGTTTTCTCTGAGTTTTTAAAACTCAGAATTTCACAGACCAGTTTGGAGCTTGCCATAGGCTCAAACTGCATGCCCTCTGTTCAGTTTATTTATTTTTTTTATGTTTATTTATTTTTGAGAGAGAGAGAGGCTGAGAGGGAGAATCCCAAGCAGGCTCCTCACTGTCAGCACAGAGAGCGACATGGGGCTCAGGCTCAGGAATTGGGAGATCATGACTTGAACAGAAATCAAGAGTCAGACCCTTAGCCCACTGAGCCACCCAGGTGCCCCGCCCTCTGTTCAGTTTTAAAGGAACCTAAGGACGCAAATATGTAAATGTGTGGTGCTGGCATATAAATATCCACTTACAATATATCAAATGAAGAAACACAGATTTGCTGGTGACTTGAGGGCCAGGAAGTGTGTGCCACTTAATTTATGGGTTATTGATGAGAGACAAACCAGGATGCTATTTATAATAGGCTGTCTGGTAAGTCCTTAGGTCTTTTTTTTTTTTTTTTTTGAATTTTTGAATTTTAAATTTTTAAATTTTTAAAAATTTTCAGTAGGTTCCATGCCCAGTGTGGGGTTTGAACTCATGACCCTGAGATCGAGAATCATATGCTCTACCGACTGAACCAGCCAGGCATCCCATGAGAGTCTTTTTCATACTTATACTTGTCTTATTTTGTTAAATATGTAGATTACAAAACAATATTAGAAATGGTCATTTAGGATTCTCATAAGAGGGGTGCCTGGGTGGCTCATTCGGTTAAGCAGCCGAATTCGGCTCAGGTCATGATCTCGCGGTCCGTGAGTTCGAGCCCCGCATCAGGCTCTGTGTTGACAGCTCAGAACCTGGAGCCTGTTTCAGATTCTGTGTCTCCCTCTCTCTGACCCTCCCCTGTTCATGCTCTGTCTTGCCCTGTCTCAAAAATAAATAAAACATTAAAAAAAAAAAAGATTCTCATAAGAAAACAGAAATATAATAATTGCCTATCAAAGATATTTGATCAAAAGAAACTATTTCTTCTTAGGTGTTAAAAGGGAATTTTGTTAAGGATTATTTCAACACGGTATTAAATCAAAAGGCCACTTTACGTGTGAAAAAGTGAATCCTCTGTTTCAGGGTTTCTCAACCTTTCATGTGCATGTGAATCACCTACAGATCTTGTTAACGTAAGAACTGGTTGCCAAGGTCTGGGGTCAGCCCGAATCCTGCATTTTAAGACACTCCTCTGGAGTACTGAAGCTGCAGGCCCGGGACCTCACACAACTAACAAGGCATCCTTGGAATCCCCTGGGAGTGAACTTCCTTGGAATCACTAGAAATCATCAACTTTTATTCGCAATGTCAGGCTAACAATCTACCTATCAATGTATCTATTGAATTAGAAGGTCTGTAAAAAAATAGAAGGTACCTTTCAATAGCTTACAAAATAAGATGGCCAATTTTTTAGTTCTAGTTTCTACTTATTTCCCCTCATTGTGCAGAATACTGCAGATAATAGCTTGATTTTTTTCTTTAGTAGGTGAAAGCAGTGCAGACATTTTAATATATTACCTTGGACATAGAGTCTCAGATCAGATATTTTACAGACCAGAAAAGCTAGGCATTTTGAAATTTATGATGGGATAAAAGTAGGGTTGCAAATTTGAAGAAAACAAAAAAGAGAGGAGAAACACTAGACAAAATTCCAAACAACCAAAAAAATGGGATGCTCAGTTAAGTTTGAATTTTAGCCAAAAGACTAATTCTTTTAGTATGAGTATACCCCATGTAATACATATATGTAATATATGGGACATACTTACACTAAAAAAAAAAATCATTGCTTATCTAGAATTCCGATTTAATTAGCCATCCTGTATTTCACCTGGCAACCCAAGAGAAACGCCCATTCCCCCCAATTCTAACTTACCCTGAAATGCTGAGAGAACAGGTAGCGTGGAGAACGAACAGACCCCCTGACAGTGCTGTTTCAACACTCTAACTGCACCGAGAACTGCTTTCCGGATTTGCCAGTAACACATACAGCACTTGGTTGTTATGCTGTTGATTTGTGGAAACTCCTTTTAGAAGATTTGTGCCCAGAAGACTCCACTTGAGAAAAAAGTTGTGATAGAAGGCAAGCTGGAAACTAACAAAAAAATCTTCCGTCAATAGTTTCCTTTTGGGGAAGGACCAGGGGGAGCAGAGCAGGAGGGTTTTCCTTCTAGCTCCCACTCTTTTGGAGACTGAAGAAGATCAGTGGGAAAATGGAGACTGGTTTCTTGGTTAGAATCATGAAACGTTCTTTGCAATGGATCAAATTCTGGCAAGCTGGTTGGGTTTTAAAATTATTGAAAGAAGGAAAGAATGCATAAGATGGTTGCAGGGATGCTCCACTTCCTGCTCATCAGTTGTTTGAAAGCAGCCTCTACCAGCTTTTAAAGAAGGGAATCTACTCTTGCACTGCTCGTGGGCACGCAAACTGGTGCAGCCGCTCTGGAAAACAGTGTAGGGGTTCCTCAAAAAATTAAAAATAGAACTACCCTATGACTCAGCAACAGCACTACTAGGAATTTATCCAAAGGATACAGGAGTGCTGATTCATAGGGGCACTTGTACCCCAATGTTGACAGCAGCGCTTTCAACAATAGTCAAATCATGGAAAGAGCCCAAATGTCCATCAATTGATGAATGGATAAAGAAGATGTGGTTTATATACACAATGGAATACCACTCGGCAATGAGAAAGAGTGAAATCTTGCCATTTGCAACAACGTGGATGGAACTGGAGGGTATTATGCTAAGTGAAATAAGTCAGTCAGAGAAAGACAGATATATGTTTTCACTCATATGTGGAAGTTGAGAAACTTAATGGAAGACCATGAGGGAAGGGAAGCAGAAAACATAGTTGCATACAGAGAGGGAGGCAAACCATAAGAGACTCTCGAATACAGAGAACAAACTGAGGGTTGATGGGGCGGAGGCAGGGGTGAGACGGGGAAAATGGGCGATGGGCATTGAGGAGGGCACTTGTTGGGATGAGCACTGGGTGTTGTATGTAAGTGGGAATCTACTCCTGAAGCCAAGAGCACACTGTATACACTGTATGTTAGCTAACTTGACAGTAAATTATGTTTGAAAAAATAAAGAGGGTAATCGAGTCCTCTGGTTTCACTTTCATGCATGGCATCCCATAACAAGTTTGGCACGCTTTAGCAAAACTGAAAGAAGTCACCTCATTTTCCACCTGCTTTTTCTGGCTTATTTTACCTTCTCTGACTAACTCCAAATACCAAGAGTTGTTCTTGCCACATTGTTTGTAATTAATTCTAAGTTAAAACCAAGGTTTACCTGTTAGCAAAATGCTCGGTGTTCTGCCCCTGTTCAAGCAATTGAAACTTACGAATTTCTTACTCTGGAAAAATACAGTAAATCTTCATTTTAGAACTACTTTTTTTTAATTCAAGTTTTTATTTTAATTCCAGTTAGTTGACATACAGAGTTATATTAGTTCCAGGTATATAATATAGGGATTCAACACTTTCATACATCACCCTGTGCGTATCACAACAAGTGCATTCCTTAACCCCCATCAACTGTGTAGCCCATTCCCCTACCCACTTCCCCTCTGGTAACCGTCAGATTGTTCCCTATAGTTAGGAGTCCGCTGGGGGCTGCCTGGGTGGCTCAGTCAATTAAACGTCTGACTCTTGGTTTCAGCTCAGGTCATGATCTCCCGGTTCCTGAGTTTGAGCCCCTCACTGGGTTCCACACTGACAGTGTGGGATTCTCTCTCTCCCTCTCTCTCTGCCCCTCCCCCTCTCACTCACTCTGTCTCTCTTGAAATGAATACACTTTAAAGAAAGTTTTAAGAAAGAGTCTGCTCGGTCGCCTGGGTAGCTCAGTAGGTTGAGCGTCTCCTGGTCGCGGCTCTGGTCATGATCTCGTTGTTTGCAAGTACAAGCCCTACAGAACCCTCTTGGGATTCTCTTTCCCTCTCCCCCTGCCCTCTGCCCCTCCTCTGCTCATGCTTGCTCTCTCTCTCTGTGTCTCAAAACAAATAACTAAACTTGAAAATAAAGAGTCTGTTTCTTGCTTCGTGTCTCTCATTTTTTTCCCTTTGCTTGCTTGTTTCTTAAATTCCACATATGAGTGAAATCCTATGGTATTTGTCTTTCTCTCACTGACGTATTTCACTTAGCATTATACTCTCTAGCTCCATCCATGTCATTGCAAATGGCAAGATTTCATTCTTTTTCATGGCTGAATAGTATTGTAGTGTGTGTGTGTGTGTGTGTGTGTGTACCACATCTTCTTTATCCATCACCCAATGGACACTTGGGCTGCTTCCGTATCTTGCTATTGTAAATAATGGTGCTGTAAACATTGGGGTGCGCATATCCCTTTGATTTAGTATTCTTATATCCTCTGGGTAAATACCCAGCAGTGTGCTGCATCATAAGGTAGCTGTATTTTTAACTTTTTGAGAACCCTCCATAGTGTTTAATTTTGGAACTCTCCTGGGGAGAGCTACATGTGATATATATATGGCACAAGTTATATTAAAGAAAATCTTGTTAGCAAAATATGAAATCTACATTATGATAAGGGAGGAAAGTTGCTTTTTAACTTGAACTGGTTACACGATCTGTCCTCAGTTGTCCCCCTTCATCTTTCCCCCACAAATACTCCATCATGAGCAAGAGTAAGTTAAGTCCCCTCAGGAGTTAGATATCTATATGCCATTACTGCCAATAGTCCTAGGATGGGGTTAAATGCCCTTATAATTTGTTTTGTTTTGTTTTTAGAAATTATTTAGCTGATCTCAGGTTCCTCAAACTTTACATTATCTGCAATGCATTGTTTGATGTAGTGAAAAAAAGAAGCCCAAACTATCATTTTTTGGTTTCTGAATTGCAGGTGTACTGATTCTGGAAGGGAGGAAGAGGACGAGTTATATATAACCCTTGAAGTTGCTCTATTAATCTAAGTGAAACTCATTTACAAACAGTCGGTGGCATTAACGAAAGAGGAAGTTCTCTTAACTGAAGGACATTTCATGAGGCAACGCTTAAAGTAAAAAATTAAGACAAGGTCTCATTAATGTTGTTAGTGCTCTTTCAAAGGTTCTTTCTAGAATCTTAATAGTAATCTCTCTATCCTTGGGAAGAAGGCAAATAATTTTCATCTCTGGATCATGATCTGATCTGTTTCTGAATTTGGAAGTTTCAAACTAAATTGTCTATGGCATAATGTCAGCTTCTAGGGATGTAAGTGACTGTAAATCTGCTCATTATTATTATTAAAAAAAGTTCTTTTAATGTTTATTTTTGAGAGAGAGAGGCAGAGCACGAGTGGGGGAGAGGCAGAGAGAGAGAGGGAGACACAGGATCCGAAGTGGGCTCCAGGCTCTGAGCTGTCAGCACAGAGCCCCATGCAGGACTCAAACTTAGGAACCTTGAGATCATGACCTGAGCCGAAGTCGGATGTTTAACCGACTGAGCCACCCAGACACTCTAAAACTGCTTACTATTTAATGATCCTTGCCTTTGTTAGTAGAGAGCAATTTATTTTAAATGTATACTTTAGAGGAGTAGTGCGATTTTCAAAACTGGCAAGTTTCCACATCATGTTTTAAGTGTGTAAAATGACAGTCAATGAAAAATTTCAAATCTGAATACATCTTCAAATTATGTCTTCATATGTTCAATGAAATAAGCAAAAGATGCCCTCACAGGTTTGAGAAAAAGAAGTTCCTACTGCTAAAGAGTTAAGGCAAGTGTCACCCTGGGCTCACTGTCAAGGGTGTGTTTTCCCATCTCCTGGAGCATTGGAAACACTGACATTGGCTCAACGTAAGTCAGCACTGCCCTGTTTGGGCCTGTTAAGGTTCAGAAGTTTTATAGTTCGCCATTCACAAAAATTCACATATGCTTTAGAAAAGTACTGCTGTTTTGCAAAGTACATGCACACAAAAGGGAAACAGGAAACGAAACTATTTTTAGTGAGTTACCTATGTTTGGAAACAACTTTTTTTGCCTTCTCTAACAGGGAAAAAAAAAATGAAAAAAGACTAAGTGAGCAAATTCTCATTCAGAACCGAAGTATGTTGAATGAGAGTAAATCAAGGGCGTGCCAATTTGTACCTAAATACTTAGTAAATATTTTAGGCTTGGTGGCCCGAATGGTCTTTGGTGAAACTACCGTGTTTCAGTAGCACGAAAATAGCCATAGACAAAATATAAGTGAATAAGTATGGCTGTAGCCCAGTAAAACTATTTTGAACACTGAAATTTGGATTTTGTATAATTTTCAAGAGTCCCAACATATTTTTATTTTCTTTTTTTTTTTTTTTTTTTTTTTTGATATGTTTTCAACCATTAAGCAAGCCACAGAAACCAATTTTAGTTCACAGGACATACAACCACAGACAGTGGGTCATAGTTTTGCTGATCTCCAAAACACACGGAGCCATGGCTTTCAAACTCAACACAAGCCTAGTGCCATTACGTGGAGCTTGTCAGGAGTCACTTGTGAAGGGTGTAGATTATTAGGTTTGTTGGAAGCAACTTTAGCAATAATCATCTTCTGTAACTCTGGGGTAACAGATTGAATGCTTCTCTTCAAATTTATGGTTTCAAATTTGGTGCAAAAAAAAAAATCGTGCAGTTAGTAGATTTGAAACACTATAGCCAGATCTTCCTGATCAAGGAGAATAAATTCACTGTAAGCATCTAAGATGGTTGCAGGTAAATATGTAAGATAGTTGGATTTTATTCTTTGTGGTCTCCAGAGGGTGCAGACAATGCTCTGTGGATGTAATGTGCTGCGAGGGAGACATTGACATGTAAATTGAAGGACTATTTAGTAAGAAGCTATACAGGAAGTTTAAGTTTTTGTTGGACGGCATGATTATTATTAACCTGTAAGGGCCCTTCAAACAAGAGAGTTTATGTTTCTATGATTTGGGCAAAGATTCTAAAACTTCCTATTTTGGTTATCTGGATAAGAAGCAAACAATAGCTCAGATTTTGGGGGTTGGTCTAGTCCAAAGGTTGATTACTTCAGAATAAAGTTGGTGAGATCATCATGTGTGTTAGAACTGAACTTGTCTAGCCAAAACCTCCAAGCAAGATTATATTCCACTCTATTCAAGAAACAGCTACATGATAGAGTCGGTACCCCTGGTTTCTCATCACTTTAGAGTATCATTTGATATTGGGATTTGTGCTCTTTGGTGCATGGGAATCCTCTCTACCAGAGTTATGTTTATGCCCTGATATACTAAGGAGACCAAAGGGCTGTATAAAAAAAACCAAACAAACAAAAAACCTGAATGATTCTGATCTATCCCAAAAACTTCAGTTTCTAAAATTGAGGTGATACCCCTTCTTTCTACGTCACCGCTTCTGGCTTACTTGTAATTATTACAGAACTAGGTCTACACCATCCTCTGATGAACAGTTTCTCGTTAATCTGGATTAGACCCATTCTTCTAGACTACGTTTCAGCCTTTCAATATCTTACAACTCCCAGGAAAGGGGCTGGAATTTCAGAAATGTATCCCCAGTGCCTTTTCTTAGCTACACAGAAATGAAATGAGAATGGGCTCATTTCCATCACTTTGGCCTTTGGAAATTCTTATTAACACTTATTTCTGGTGTTATGTGTCAAAGAATATATCCAACTTCTCATTTTAAAATATGCTGGCTATTTAAATATATTTGTGCTATTTTTAAAAAAAAATTTAATGTTTATTCACTTTTGAAGGAGAGAAAGAGACAGAGTGTGAGTGGGGGAGGGGCAGAGAGAATCTGAAGCAGGCTCCAAGCTCTGAGCTGTCAGCATAGAGCCTGATGCGAGGCTCAAACTCTTGAGCCATGAGATCATGACTTGAGCTGAAGTTGGTCACTTAACCGACTGAGCCATCCAGGTGCCCCACTTGTGCTAGTTTTAATCAAGGCCGATGACAATAAAAGCTGGTTAACTATTAACTTGCAATGCTCTGAAAGAACTCTCCTAGCTTGATGAATTCCTTTAGGCATCCAGATAGTTGGATGTGATTTTTCCATCATAATGGGCAGAGAGCAAACTTTTGTGAAGTGAATCTTCACATGAGAGTGTAGTTAAGTATTCTAACAGTTACTAGTTATGCTCAGAAGTCTAGGTTTTTTTTATATAAAACTGTAAATGAACAAATGAGCTACCATTTCATAGCACTTAAGAATTGTGACGGACCTTTAGCTCCCACATATCCAAAATGTCCGTCTCGGAAAATAACAACTGAACGTACTCAGGATGCTCTGCTTTCAAATGTTCTCCCCACCTTTTGATAATGTTCAGCATACACAAATAGCATTCACAACACGAAAAGTATTATGCTCTGTGCTATGGGAGCTGCAAATAGAAAGGCTCCTGGGAGAGAATACCAAGCAGGGTACATAGGGGCTAGCAGAAATTCCAACAAAGTTCTGTAGCTGATAATATTGAATGCTTGCTGTGTGCCAGGCACTGTTGTTCCCCCTTAAAGAAACAGAATGGGGAAGGAAGCAGGTAGACTCAGTCATGGTGATATAAAAGGTAATGAAGAGAGGAGTGGTATAAAAATTGAAGTTAAGAGTAATAAAAATAAGAAAAATAAGTTTATTGACAAACTACAGGAGCCTTAAATACAGAGAACAAACTGAGGGTTGCTGGAGGGGTTTTGTGGGGGGCGGGGGGGGGGGGGTGGGAAAGGCCAAATGGGCAAAAGGGGCATTAAGGAGGCCACTTTTTGGGATCAGCACTGGGTGTTATATGTGAGTGATGAGTCACTAAATTCTATTCCTGAAATCATTATTACAGTCTATGTTAACTAACTTGGAGCTAAGTGTAAAAATAATGATAATTTAAAAAAGAAAAATAAGTATACTTAATAACCTATGTACATTAAAAACTTTTTTTAAATGTTTATTTATTTTTGGAAGAGACGGGCAAAGTGCGAGCTAGGGAGGAACAGAGAGACGGAGACACAGAATCTGAAGCAGGCTCCAGGCTCTGAGCTGTCGAGCATGACCTGAGCCCAGGTGAGACACTAAACTGAGCCACCCAGGCGCCCCCTAACCTGTGTACGTTTTGAAACAAGTTATCTTATAAGGGTCGTGTCTTAGGGATTTTTTTTTAAAGCAAGAAATCATTAATAGCAAACATATTCATGCAAAATGTTAGGTATAACCATTTCTATTTAAATAGACCCTTTAATCCACCACTGAGCGTGTGATCAAACAGTATTTGAGTTTTCTATACTCAAAACTTATGCACTGCTAATTCATCCTCTCTACTTCACATATTTGAAATAACCCAAACCAGTTCACATTCTCCAGGTTTGTTTTTTTTTTTATATGCATATGTCTTCCACCAAGGAAATTACAAGATGTCTAGTTGGTTTTGTGTTTCCTCCTCTAACAGGAGAGCGCATTATAATGAAGCAAGTGGAACAGGGTGCTGGAAAAGGAACCAGCGTCTACGAGCAAACATATCCTGATCAGATATTCAAACACGCTTTCAAAGGAGTGGAATAGTGCGCGTCAAAAAGCTACTGGATGTAATTACTTCCTATTCCCCGGGGGCTCCGCCTTAGAATGAAGTCTGCTGACTCACCAGGCTGCTCCCAGTTAGTTTCTGCTGGGTTTCCCCACTGCCTGTGCACGTGAGTCATCACGGGGAATGAAAGTTTCTACCGGCTCCTTAACAACCATGCAGAAACCAGACACTGACAGTGAACTTCGATCTTTCCAATAGGAACCGGACCTAAGGCAAGAGGGGGTGAAAGATGATGTGGCAGGTGTCACCGCCAGCCAAGCCGCCCGGTGACAGTCCCCGCCCTAGGGCGTCTGTGGGCGGCACTCCAGTTCCAGCTTCTCCCCCGCCCCCACCCCAAGTAGTTAAACTGGCATCTTGTCTTGCAAGCCTTGCAGCTGCTGGCCACTGAACTCCTTTGCGTCAGTGTTGCTCAGACTTTGCTCCACAATGGGATTACCTGGCGATTAAAGATGAATAAAACAAATAACAAACCCGATGCTTGGCTCTCATCTCCAAACAGGCTGATTTAAATGGGTTGGGATGAGATATGGACATCAGGATTTTCCAAAGCTTCCCAGGTAATTCTAACAGACAGCAAAGTTTGGGAACCTTTGCATGGAGAAGGTCACTCTTCCCATGCAAGTGAAACTTACCAGTTAAGCATCACTAATGACCACCTGGTGGCCTCCCAAACCATCCTGGAGATCTAGTGACACACAGCCCCTGATAATTTAATTAGTTTGGCAGCCACAAAGAACGCTAGCAAAGCAAGGGGGCATTTTCAGAAGAGATACTGGCTAGTCAAGGACCATCTTCCCTCTTAGCTTACCAAAAACTTGGCTACATTTAGTGCTCAAGAGAAGCGTCTCAAATGTTGCTATTCTTTTTTGTTACCTTTTGATCTCTGCTCTGTTTCATCCCACAGAGTCTTGCTCCGCAAAGCTGTAAGCCTCGGGTCCTCTCAGATTAGAAGCAGGTGCTGCGTCAAAGCACAATCAAGACGGTACTGCACGCTTCACTTGGGCTGGGACCGAACCGCCGCCTCTCAGCGCGGCCCCAGGGTAGATACTATGCTAATCGAGAAAGTTCTTCCGTCTCCTCGCTGGCGGGCGGGTGCAGGTTTGAACACTTAACCCTTGATTTTACGTGACTGCATTATAGTGCGTTTAGTGACTTCCTCTTGCTTAGCGGGTCTGGACCACGTTCCATGTTTTTGGAAGAGAGGACGTGAGCAAGTGCTGGCGAAAACCCGCAGGGAGGGGACAGCAGTGTCGGCTGGTGCCAAAGTGAAGGGATGGCTAATGTTCGGAATATTAATTACTCCACGCGCTACTGACCCAGCGAAGACTAGCAGAAGGGGACTGGGGGTTAAGACAAAGGCTCCTCCTGATCAAATGGCTGCAGCGCCCCTTCCTCCGAGGTTATAGCTCTGCCTTCTGCGCCAGGCGGCACTTGGCAAGGCACTGGCAAAGTGACTCAAGGGGTGGCCAGATCCACTATCTGAAAGTCTGCATTACCGAACGCTCCAGACTCAGAGGGGAAGGTCTTTCTGTGCCCACCCCTCCTTCCTGCCCTTTGTGGGATTTCTGGGCTTCCGCGCAACCCTTCTAAGGGTGGACTGAAGAATTTCCTACGGAAGCAGAGTGAGGAGTCGCCGAGTAGCCCTCGCCCTGCGCCCAGGGTGATCTCTGCAGAAGAACCCGTTGGGGTCAGAATAACAACCCGTTCTCATTTCCCCAGACCTGGCTCCCAGGTCCCGGGCGCCAGGAGCACCAGCGGGAGCCGGAGTTGGAATGGGGAGCTGTGGGGTTCGCTTCCGCCGGAGGGCACGCACCCGCGGCGGCGGCAGGGCCGGGGGTCTAGCGTTTGATCCCCAGCAGGCCGGCGCCAGCGCGCTGCACTTCCTGGTCTGCCCGAAGTGCGCTGCCCCTGCCAGCTCCCTCGGTTCTCGGTCCCTGCGCCCCAACTCTGGCGCCTCCAGGTCTGCGCGCTGCGGGAGCGCACCCCCAAACCCCCCTCGGCACCAGCGCCAAGTGTCCGCGTCCTGGACAGTCCCGGCCCTCACCCCAGAGCTAGTCCACTTTGCTTCTGCCAGCGTGGCAGCCCGACTCCCTCCCCTCTTCCCGGGTGCGCAGCGCTGGGGCTACGAAGAAGGGGTGCCGCTCGCTGGCGGGTGCACATCCCCGGGCCGCGGGGCCGACCCCTGCACAACTTCTTGCAGGGCACCAGGGACCCCGGGGTCCCGCTGGCTCCGCGACCCGCAGACTGCAGCCCCCCGGCGGCGGGAGGAGGCGCGGCCAGCGCTTGGCCTGGGAGGGACTGCGCCCGGGCAGGAGGTGTCGGGGTGCGCCAGGGCGGTACCGCTTTAAATGCACTTGACTCACCTGCTCCGGCGCTGTCGCCTCCTTCCTCTACTGACAGCTGGGGGCTTTGTTTTCTCCACCCACCAGGCTGGGTGCGCTCCGCCCCCACTGCCGCACGTGACTCGCCTTCTGCCACCGCCGCCGCTCGGCTCGTCCACCCTGGAGAGCTGGCCGCGCCACCCTTTTCCAGGGGTGCGGAGTGAGAGTAGAGACCCCAGCCGAGCACAGGTCGCGGCAGGTCCGATGTGACCTGTCGGCGGGCTGGTTGGAAGGTTGCGCTCAGGTTGGGGCCCTTGGAAGCCAGAGCGGGTCACTTAGGATAAAGTGCCAGCCAAAAGAGCAGGACTGTTGGGCCCCACCAAGAAAGAGGAGGCCAGCACTGCTGAGAAGAGGGGTCTTGAAAAGTACCTGTAGTAGTATTAAGTACCTGAATTAAGTACCTGTAGCTGGGGGCGTGCTTCCGTTTTTTTATACCAAGTGTTTGTACTCCTACCTGGGGAACAATTAATACTAAGGGGCAAACTAATTTGTCATGAACATTATTAATCAAACCAGGCAATTCTAAACCGAATAATACGATAACTGCATTCACGGCACATTTTATTGAGGTTTCAAATCTTCTTTTTGGTGCTGTTGATATTTGGATTCTATTTGGAAAACGGAATCCAGGCTGGAGAAGCTAACTCCAGATTATTGATGTGGGCACCGGTCCATTTGGAACAATACTTGTTTTTAATGAAATGAATTGAGAAAATGTTCTGGCTTCAAGACCCGGCTCAGTATCTGCTGCTTTTGGAAGTGTTCCTGACCTTCGCTGATCTCCAGTGTTTGAGACTCAAAGAACCTGTTGTCTGAATCCTTCCTTTTGCCCTTGGAGAACACATACATTACTTCCCCCCCTCCCCACCCCCTCCTATTGGAACTCAGGGGAAAGTTTACCTCCAGCTCTGGAAGCATCCTTTCAAGTGAAGTCTGTATAGTGGAGTGACTTAGCACAGTGAGTCCCAAACGTTAATGTGCAGACAGATCACCCCAGGGCCTTGTTTAAACCACATTCTGATGGATTGGGTCTGGAATTGGGACTGATACTCTGAATGCCTGGCAAACTCCGAGGTAAAGTTAGTGCTGCTGGTTTGAGGATCACACGCTTGCTCTAGCAAGGCTTAGAACACTCACTTTGGCATTGGCCTGCCTAGTTTGAGTCCTGACGCATCACTTAATAGCTCTGTGACCTTAGGCAAGTTTTCTTAACAATTTGAGCTCCCCAAGCTGTAAAATGGAAATACTCCTAATATCCACCTCCTAGGGTTTAAGATTAAATGAAAAAAAACCTGTAAAACAAAAAAGTACCTTGTGCCTGGCACACGCACCTAGGGTTCAGAAAATGTTAGCTAATTAACTCTTGGGGTCATCCTTGCAGGAGCAAAGCTGGCACAAAGCTGAACATACAGGGGGAACAGCAGGTACAGTGGGAGTGGAGGCAGCCAGCCTAGAATGACCGCAGCACCCCATAGTGTGGAGCCCCGGACAGATGTGTAGAAGAACAATCCTGTTGAATAAATGGAGGAGTGTAATGCAGAGCAAGTCATACATGTTTAAAAGTTCTGTTTCTTCTGTAAAACTTTAAATCTTGATAAATTAGTTCTGGGACATTGAATTAAAAGATCATTTGCTTTTTATTACAGATAATGTCCAGCTGCCTGTCACATGGGTAATCTATTTTAATATCTGAGAGAGTAAATGGATTGTTAAGGAGTAGTACATTTTTTATCCTCATTAAAAACCTTGAAATTTAAATTTAAATGAATTTATTAATGAAGATACGGTATTCTTAGCTCTCGAAATGAATGGGTATTGTCATCAGAGTTCTCATGTCTCTCTTGCTTGCTGCTTCTCTCTCTAGCCCTAAATATGAATGTTTCCTAAGACTCGTTTGTGTGTGCGTGTGCGTGTATGTGTGTGCGTTTGCTTTTTATTTTTCTCACTTTTTCTGTCATTTCCTTTGGAAATTTTATTCATGCTTAATGTTCAACTTTCAAGTGTATGTACCCACATTCTTAGCCTGTTTCCCAGCCCCGTTTCTGCATTACCAATCACCTGCGAGGCATTTCCAACTGACTATCCCACCAGCCTAGAAGTTTCAGTGTGTTCTAAATTAAACTCCTTCTTCTCATAAAATTGATACCTCCTAAGGAATAAATCAAGATAGTAATTTGCATTGAGAAGCCCTCAGTGTTAATTCAGGGACCTGCCAAGGGTGTAGGACACGCTTTGGGATCATTCCAGTACCTTCCTATTGCCCCCAGCTATTTCTCAGAGACTTGGCCTTCAGTAGTGACTGAGGCAGATTCATCCTATAAACACAGCTTACTGGTGTAACAGCCACATAAACAGCTATGGGTTGCTGCATAAATGGTGATCAACGTGACTTGAGCTGGTGAGAAAGTGCATCAGTCAGGGTAGGCTAAATTATGTTGCTGTAACAAACACCACCAAAATCTCCGTGGTTTAATACAATGGAAGTTAATTTCCTGCTCACGCAAAATCTCCAGGCAGCTCTCAGGGTGACTCATCGCTCTAGCCCGCTTCCTTCCTGTGACTTAGGGGTGTGTACTTAGAAATAGATGGAAATGTAGACATCTTGGTGAACAGCAGTAATATCTACCATAGGGATCCATTTAACACAGGGGGCTCGGGGATAAAATTAAATGGAAAATAGGGTAGTGACAATAGAGGATGAGCAGAGATTGCCAGTTTGAGGAAGGTACCAAGTTCTGTGAGGAGTCTTTGGAAAAGCATTATTGTTCTTGTTATCATACAATATAATTATGTAGGGAGACACTTAAAAGTAAAAACTTGTGTCTCTGCCTGTCAGGGTCACCTTATCACTTAACCAAAGTCAGTCTACTCCAGGCATCGATCATCCAAAGTCTTCTGTGACACAGGGGCTCGGAGATATCTTCCATGTTGATTATATCCTAGGCGGCACATGAACCATTAAATAAGTAAGGTTACATCAACACAAGCAAATTTGCTAATTTTGCTGACCTTGATGGTCACTCTCTGCTTGAGGGTTGAATACGTGTGTGTGAAGAATGGAATATTTCAGCAGGATCAAATTGTCCCATGTTTCTCCTATGATTGCATGAATCATGCCTTTGACATATTCAAAGGAATGTTGAAATGTAGCCTAGTGAGTAAATATCAGTGTGAGAAAAATAAAATCATGGCTTTCAATAAGCTTTGGGGCTTCTTTCTCCAGAGAGCAGAGTTGACATCAGCTCAACTTGCTTCGTTCATCTCCCCACACTTCACACGCATAAAAGAGATAAAGCACTGATGAATGCTATAAGCTCTAGAATGCTCTACACACACGGGTTATCATAACGTGTTGCTGGGCACTGAGCAGTGCTTTGGATCACAACAATTGTGTGTTGTCTCTGCTCACATCTATCAGTGGCACTCCCTTTAAAACGTTTGCCTCTCATAAAACTGTTCCCAAATAAGTATTTTTACATAACGTCAGCATCTTCCTAAAGCTAATATTCTGAGAGCCTCAATCACACGTTTCCACAAATGTTGAAAATGAGGAATTAGAAAGGAGAAGCAGAGCTTATCAGTGAATATTTTAAACCGTTTGCTCAAATCCTTCTCATTTTATCTGATTTATTTTTAGCTCGGAGCCCTTGCTGAACTGTAATACCTCTTTAAGTATAAATCTTAACCTCAAGAGATATGCTACAGTGAACCACTTATAAATGTATCAGTTAGACCATGTAAGACTGAGATGGAGGTGTTCATTACTGAGATGTGATGGCATTTATCAAGATGAGTAGTGAAGGTGGCACAAGATGACAGCTTGGCAGGGATCGCTGCCTTGTGAGGACCCTAGTGTTTAGTTACAGAGTAAATGTTGAAATAAGAAACAATGCCACCTTCGAGGCACTGCATGAGCTTTGAGTAAATATTGGTGAGTTGGCTAGAAAGTATTCTGTAGGTAAAGTTAAGGAAGGAGCTTAAATGACTCACCCAAGTCCCAATTTCTAGTTATGTCCACTAGCAAAAACTGTGTCTCCATAGCATAATACAAAATGCCAGAAGGACAAATACACTCATTATATAATATACATTGGTGTATACATCATAGGCTATGTTTAATGTAGATCAAAAGGAACAAAATGTTACCCCGACTCGTACAACACTGTGTGTTAGAGGTGTCCATGATTTTATAGCAGATTGAAAAAAATCCCTCATAGAAGGGGTGCCTGGGTGGCTCAGTCGGTTAAATGTTGGACTTTGGCTCAGGTCATGATCTCATGGTTTGTGGGTTTGAGGCCCGCGTCAGGCTCTGTGCTGAACTCTTGCTCAGAGCCTGGAGGCTGCTTTGGATTCTGTGTCTCCTTCTCTCTCTGCCCCTCCCCTGCTCGCGCTCTGTCTCACTCTGTGTCTCAAAAAAAAAAAAAAACAAAAAAAAAAACAAAAAACAAAAAAACCAAAAAAACCAAACAAACAACAAACAAACGTAATTACAAAAATTTTTAAAAAAAAGAAAGAAAAAATCCCTCATATAAAATAAAATAAGTTGGACATGAATATTTTTATATGCTGTTTAGAACAGATGTAGACCAGTTGTAGAAGGATCAACTCTTTCTGGATTCAGTATTTTAAACAAAAGACAGCAGATAAAATTAATTTGTTGATTAGTAATTATCTCTTACGTGGTGGAGTTATCTTCAAACTTACCTGTTTGGTCTCTGAGACCAAGAGATGAAATCTGTTTAAGTTTCCTGTTGTAGCTCCATGAAGCCCCAAATGCTTTGATCCCCTAAGAGACCAAGGGGATCACTGCCAACTCACTTTGGGACCCCCTGGGACACAGTATAGCCGTTTTTTTAATGAATTCCTTGGTTATTAAACATTAGCGTGACAATTTTATTTTCTTTGTCATTTCCCTATATCCTGTCCATGAGTTGGTCAGCCAGTGTGACAATATCAGGAAATTGATTCCTTGCATTTCTTTAGAATCTTATTTCTAATGGTCTTTGATTCATCAGCAGAAATTTGCTCATCTTTGGCCTTTCTAATTTTAAAATTGCTTCAATCTTTTTAAGTTGTAATTTATTCAACAGTTTTGTGATGCCTTCCTCTGGGCAGTCACTCTGTTAGGTGCTATGTTTCCCCAAATGGTCTTTGGTCTTAAGGGCCTTAGAGTATAGGGAACGATGGATGTGTGCATAGTGTGGCTTGAGGCATATTAAAAGTTATGAATATGGCACCTGGGTGGCTCAGTCAGTTAAGTGTCTGACTCTTGATTTCAGCTCAGGTCATGATCTCATGGTTCGTGGATTTGAGACCTTCAGTGGGCTCTGTGCTGACAGCACTGAGCCTGCTTGGAATTCTCTCTCCCTTTCTCTGTACTCCTCCCCTACTCTCTTTAAAATAAATAAATAAACTTAAAAAAAATAAAAGGTATAAATAAAATGCTAAGAGAACACTGGACAGTCAGGAAGAAAGTCAGACAAGGGCTCTCATTTATGTTGGGTCTAGAAGGATGAAGAAGAGTGTACCAGGTGAGGATGGCTTGGGGTAAGGCAGAGTCTGTGGGCATATATTCCAGAGAAGGAATGTGAAAGCAAATGACGAGTTTAATGTGGCTGAAGAATAGGGTGTGTGGAATGGAAAGGTCAGTGGGGTAGACAAGAGAAGGCCTGGTGTGTCCAGCTGAGATGTTTAGATGTAAGATATTGGCCACTGGCCTCCATGTGGGGTGAGAACACTCTAGAGTTGTGTGAGGTGATATGCTGGGTGTGAGAAGGAAGGGCGAAAACTCGGATGTCTATCTATAATATGAGAAGGGACTTAGCGGCATATGGATTGACATTGGTGCTCTTGCTTGATCTGCAAGTCAGACAGACAGAGGGACTTACCAGGTGCAAGGAATTGTGAGGGAGGGGTTGGGATCCACCACACTGAGGGGGTGTCCCTAACCTCCTTACTCGTTCTCAAAGCAAACTGCAATTTGGTAGTAGTTTATGTGTGCTTGCGTAAGTGCATTTATGTGTATTGTCTCGTTTGACTAATCTAAGACTCAAAAGATGGATAAATGACTTAAAAGGATTAAAGATAACATGAATGATACAAACATTAGTGGGTTTTCACAAAAGCCCTTGCAAAATTGGTAGGTGATTTTGAAAAACGAGTATCGTAATTTCATAAGCTCATCCAATGATCTACTTCCTGTGTTTGTACATGTGGTTCTCTGTGAGATGTGCTGTGTGGCACAGCCAGCCATCAAAGCAAACATGGAAATAAAGTGCACTTGGGACCAGGTTTCAAGTTGCTTTATCACAAGGCAGTAAAACTGTCTAAAAATGATGAAGTGTTTTCAACCACATTATTCTCACTAAACAGCATTTTAGTGATAACAGAATATTTTGCCTATCATTAATACATGGAATATAAAATAGTGTATATTTCATCTTTACCTCACCCTTTAAAATGTCAGTTTTATGTTTTCTAATGTGTATAATATATTAATGCAGCAGTTGTATATCTATGCTGTTTACAAACGAATATGCATGTGTGAAATAAGAAACGTACTTAGAGGAGTGCGGAGGCAGAAACAAGCCAGAAAAGGTGCCAGAGCAAAGGTGCCTATGATCAGGTTTGTTGGTACCACTGGGGCATGGAGGCTGTTCTGGAAGTTCACTCAGAAGGTTAGTATCCTGATCTGGAGGAAAGCTGGTGAGGACCTGGAGAGGAGAGATCACCAAAACCTTCCGTCTTCGGTAGGAAGGGATGTGTGTGGTGGGGGAGGGGAGGGAGGGAACAACATTGGGGGCGGGGAAGGGTTTGCAAGTCTGCAGCTTGCCCGTCTGGGTAGAAGGAGAAACCATTGCTTGAGATGAAGAAATGGGATATTGAACAAGATACAGAGTTCAGTTTAGGACACATTAAGTCAGAGGTGCCCAAGGGATTCCACGGCGATGACTAGAGGGTGTTTTAAATATAATTCTGAAGCTCAGGAGAGCTGAGAGATACAGAGTTTATAATAGCTTTAATTTCTCCATCTGCAGCCCTTCGTACAAGTGCTGGTCTTAAAATACACCCCTTTGTCTAAGACAAATTAACACAATAGCTTCACATTTATAATTATTTATAATAAAATGAAAAAAAAATTAAGAATCAGCTTACCAATGCATAATGGGAAGGCATCCCTCAGCAGACGCTCTTAGGATTTTAATTGGGCATTTAGATGAATTTTGCATTCTGCTGGACCTCTCCAGAAGTGTCTTGTCCTTTGCTGGTTTTCTGTGCGTACTGTTTTGGTTCTTTCTCAAATGTTATCTAGACTATAGTTTGTTATAAGATAGTCACTCTTTTTCATACTACATTCTATCTTTTCACACTGGAAACCTTGTTGTTCAAGCCAGACATCTATTTTTTCTTATTGTATCAGAGCAATTGGGAATGTTTCTGATTCTGTTGTACACATGTCCCTTCTTTGGGAATCACAAGCATTGTGAAACCATGGCCACCGTCCTCTCTGTGTTGTTCATTGACCGACCTGTCAAAGCATATTCTTGCTAAGTTATAAGGATGCTTTTCATACCATGCCATTTCCCCCAATTCCTTACCTTGCACTTACTAAGAATTACAGATAATTTACCTGTTTAATTTTCAGACTCCTTATAATTCTATTTGTTTTTAATTTTAGTTTTAGTTTTTTAGTTTTTGAAAGAGGGAGAACAGAAACGGGAAGAGAGGTAGAGGAGAGAGAGTCTCAAGCAAGCTCCACACTCAGCGCGGAGTCTGAGTCAGGTCTCGATCTCACAACCATGAGATCATGACCTGAGCTGAAATCAAGAGTCGGACGCTTAACTGGGAGCCACCCAGATGCACCCATACAATTCTATTTCTGACCATTTATCTCATGAATAAGATTTTGTAATTAATACCAAATAAGTATTTATTTAAAATTTGAAATTTCTTACAGCATGGTCTTGTGGCAGCTCATTATTTAATATCTCAAGCACTTATACATTGTCTCCTTTATTAAAATGGAATTAATTTTAGTGCAAAGACATGTCTCTGCCCACTAGAATGCAAGCCCCATGAGGGCAAGAATTTTTGTCCATTTTGTTTCACTTTTCTATTTTTAGTGTGTAGAACTGTGTTTGGGACATGACAGATGATAAAGAAATATTTTTGAATAATCAAATGAATACATAAATAAGCAGGATGGAATCAGAAATGTCTCAATTGAATTATCTTTCCATTTTAAAAATCTATATTATTATATTATATTATATTATATTATATTATATTATATTATTTCTCTGTAATTTAGCAACTCCATTAATTTTATTAAAAATTCAGCTTAATATAAGTTTATTAGGAGACAGTTACTTTCATACACAACAAATTTTAATTTTTCAGCATCTAGGAGAAAAAAATCTTTTAATCTTCTTTCAGCTTATAGGTTTTCTTAAGACTGCAAATACATCTTACGGAGTCCCCCAGCAACATTTAAGTAGGAAGGTTTAAGTTTAGTCTTAAAATTAAAAGCTAGCATTCATAAGGAACAGTTATTTCCAGAATATGGCAAAAAGGAAATAAATAAAAGAGAAATCTATAAAATATATTGAAATAATAGAACATGAGACCAAGAAATCAATTTCTTAAAGATAATAGCTGCCTGTACCAGAGAAGCTCTCAGCATATGGTACATTTCAAGGCGTTGCTAAAATTGCATTTAACCACATCCACGAACTCATTCTTGCCATTACCATAACCATTTCGCAAAACGTTTTTCTCCTCATCTAAAGTCTGAGAAGAGTAATTGGGAAAAAATGCCACTTAACTGTCTCCGAGAAATCCAGCTGCTGGGAGCTGTCATTGGCTCTGGGGACTCGGACAAGGCCCCCTGTCAGTGAGGATAATGATGAGGAGTGAGATCTGTGGTGGGAGGAGAGTCAAGCCCTGAAACTCCCCAGTCAATTGTGCTTTGAGAAACACTAATGTGTTTTGCCATGCTACCATGTGTCTCTTTGTTCTCCAAGAACGTCCATTCTGTTCACCACTCATGAGTGCACGTTTAGTTTTATCTCATAATTCGTAGTGTAAATGAGTAGATGCAGAGGGCAGAATATGCTCCCGTTGAGATTCCCTAAGGCCCGTTCACAAGTCTTCTTCCTCCTCTTATTTTCTTTATTTTCATTCTTTTGAGGACCTTAGAGGATTAAACAAATTTTGGACAAGTCAAAGACATTGCTATGTTAATTGCAAACAGATGCATGCTCTTCATAGTGATGATGATACAGAAACGGGGACCAGGAGCCCACATCACTGCCACAAGGACCTTTATGGTGGGTATAGATTTTCGTGGTTATCTACAGAATTGTGGTATTTTTTGATGCCAGGTCAGACTCACTCTGGCTAAATTCTGAATTGGGAATAAGCTCTTTATTTATAACAAACTCTAGCCAGCACCAAATGGAACCAAGTGCAACACTTTTTTTTGACATGCAAAAAACTGTACATATTTAATGTATACAATTTGATGAGTTTGGAAATACTCAGTGTACATCTGCCATTAAATGCAACACTTTTGATCCTGACTTCTAGAGACCTCAGATCCCAGAGACAGCACCTAGATGGCTTTACATGTGGGGAGAAAGTGCTGTGAATACAATGAAATCATCAAAAAGCCCAGATATAGTCAAATAGTTAACATATTATACAACATATTATAGTTCAGTTATTTGATGGATTATTTGGTAACTGCTAAAAAAATGTTCAAATATTTAAGAGCATGGAAAAAATCATACTTTAATATATTAAGGGACAAAAAACAAGATTCAAAAGTTTGATTCTTGTATATCCAGTATGATGTCATTTGAGTAAAGTGTTTCCATATGTTTCTATGCATAGGGAAGTAAATAAGAAAATAAAATTGGAGGAAATATTTTAAAGTGGCGGTATTTCTGGATTACAGGGAATTTCTATTTTTGTAGTTTTCAGTTTGATCTATATCCATATATAGATATAGAGACAGCCAGGGAGACAGAGAGGAGACAGAGAGAGAGATTTTATGGAATTGACTCCCACAATTGTAGGATGGTTGTGGAGGCTGGCAAGTCAGAGGGCTAGCCCGTAGGCTGAATATTCAAGTAAAAGTTGATGTTGCAGTCTTGAGAGGAATTCCTTCTCTGGGAAACCTCAGTCATTTCTCTTGAAGCCTTCAACTCATTGGAAGAAGCCCACCCACATTATGGAGGGTTAATCCCATCTAAATCCCATCTGAAAAATACTGTCATGGGAACATCTAGACTAGTGTTTGGCCAAACAACTGAGCATCATAGCCTAGACAAGAGGACACATCAGATTACCCATCACAGCTTTCAAGCAATTCCCAGCCCTCTTTCTTTCTAGAAATAGGCAGATTTTCCAGGAGGGTGTTACGTCCTTTCCCAGGCTGGCCATGAGCTTTTCATGTACATTTTCATCTTCCCAACAACCACTGTTCAGGGGGGTGAGGTGGCCTCAGTGCCCCAGGAGTGCAGGTAAATTTTGGAATTCTTGCTCAGAATGCTAGGACAGCAGCTATAACTCCAGGGTGGAGTGGGGTACAGCTGGGCAACTGCAAGATGGACCCCATGGAAGGCAGAACAGAGATGGCCTTCAGTCCCTGAATTAAACCAACTCTAACTTCCATCCTTCCTCTGAATTTTCAGTTACACAAACTACTTATTTCATCTCAATCTTCTGTTATGTACAACCATGTTTCTGTGAATATGTTGTCTTTTCCAGTTTTTCAACAAATATGGATTACTTTTATAAGGAAGCAATTTACTATATTCATTGATTCTAAGGAAAACTTTTTTGCATTTTAAAACCTCTGAAATTGGGATGTGTCACGACATGTCATAACTTAATAGAGCTTTCTTTTGTAGCATATATAAAAAACAGTGATGTCTGGGGCACATGGGTGGCTCAGTTGATTAAGTGTTGGACTTCTGCTCAGGTCATGATCTCATGGTTCGTGGGTTTGAGCCCCACATCGGGTTCTATGCTGACAGCTCAGAGCCTGGAGCCTGCTTCAGATTCTGTGTCTCCTTCTCTCTCTCTGCCCCTTTCCTACTCTCTCTCTGTCTCTCAAAAATAAATAAAGCATTAAAAAAATAAAAAAACAATGATGTGTCTTATGTTCAGTAATGTTTTAGACTTGATAAAAAAATATGATGGTTTCAACTGGATAAAAGTTATTTTTTAAGAGAGATGGAATGCAACTGACCAGGATACTTGGAGGGATGCGCCATATACCCCTG